>NC_086444.1:314698524-315019358 GCF_028390025.1 Pseudophryne corroboree | reverse complement strand
CATAACACATTGATCACACAGAAGCTCAGTAATTTTTTGGTCTCAGAGGATGATGGACTTGCTGCCAGTTCAGTTCTTGTATTTATTTACAGAGAGAGGGAGACATAAGATGCATTGGAGGGAATGGTAATTGTATCGCTGGCATGTAACTGTATGTAACTTTATGTATTAACTGCTTATTGTGTGAGTTGTAATCATGTAACTATAGGTATACTGTACTTTGTAATATATATTGAATCCATATCCTTTTAATAACAAATATATACATCAATGAGCTTTGGAACTCAGATAATGTGTGGGTGTATTGTTTTCTCTTATGGGATACAGTGTTTTGCGATGTACAGCACACTTTTATATATGGTAATAAGATGCGCCTGGCGTCTGCAATATATATTAGAGCGGGCATTTTAAATATTTGTGAGAAATCAATTTGGCATTCATAGATGAGGGCTCTTACGGGATATCAGGGTCTTAATGATACACTGTACATTACAAACGCGGCTGTAATTGACCGGCTCCGATGGACGCATTGCAAAGCTGATGAAAATAACATCCACGTTAATGTATTGTTGTGTTATCAGTAAGCCAATGATATGAAATTTCAAGGGACAATGGGTTTCTCATAATATTTAAGATGCTAAAATGTATTTTTATTGTTGCAAAACAAGGTTCAAATAAGTCATATTGTGTTTGATTCAGATTGGATTGTTTATCTGTTTAAGTAGGTTTAAAAGTATATTTAAAAGTTGCTGCATAGCCTTGATATAGCTTTTTTAACTCAGGCCTAAAATAACTTCTGGTGCTTGTATGATGTGTGATTTCTTTGTGACAAAGGAAGCCGCATGGTCTGTCCTCCATTTTGGACTAACCACATGGCCTGTCCACCATTTTGTGTAACCCTCATGGATGTGGAAGGGGTAGGAGCAGCGGCCATATTGGGAAGGTCATTTTCTAAATGGCTGATTTTCACTGCTCAGAATAATCAGCTTTCCTTGGTCACATCAAACACCATTTATGAGTTACCAATGCATTTATTTAACCCATGCCATAGTCAATTAGAAATAGTTTCAGCTGGGCCTAGTGAGAGTTAAGAGATGAATACTTGATGTAAGAATTATACACAGATTAAAAAAAAAAAGTTTTTTTTTTTTTTTACCTCTAGGATTTAGTTAAAATCTGCTTGCTAGTTTAGGATAGCCATTGAAATGTTAATTAACCTGTCCCAAAACCCTCTTGAACAGGCATATGAACCTCTGTTGATATGCAAATTAGAGACTTTAAAGGAAATGCATTCATTCAGTAGGTGTGTACTGTGTGGGGGTTCTATGAGAGTAAAGTGATATATATATATTATAAATATATATTATATATAATATTATTATAATTATGTGTATATTTATATCAGTGTATGTTCTGCAAGATAGCTATCCAATCTGAATCATATCATTTAAATTATTGATTATTGCTAGATTCATTATAGATCTGTGTGAAATAGGATACATTTGTTGCTATATACTTAAAACTAAAATAACAGTATTTTTGGAGGGGGCGTGGCCTGTGAGGTGACTGGAAGCTCTTGCACTGGGCTCCCACCTCAGCTGATTAATTAAGGGCTTTATTCCTGCCCTAACCCCTTACTGAGCCACCACAGCTTCATATACTCCCCCCTAGGGCCCCCCTGTACCTAACTTGAGAAGCCGCGGAGCCGGGAGACTTCTCTGCACGTCTCTGCAGGTTGCGGCCTAGCCGGGTCCGGAAGCCGGGGGCTCGAGTGCGCGCCGCACCCGGGATTCGAGCTCCGGAGGCCGCGCGAGTCGCGCACCGGAGGAGAACGGCCGCGGACGCCTCCCAGACTACCTGCAGTGCCTGCAAACACGCCTGGACCCCTGGGCACGGAGCTGGAGGTGGAATATCTGCCTTGCATAAGTCCACACAGGGAGCTTCTAAAGCAGCAGATCTAGCAATAGGAGGCCGTGGCGGCCATCTTGGAAAATCCCTGCTGACCCTGGAGCTGGTATTTACTATCACCTGCACCCTCAACACCCCTGGGCTCAGGGGCTGGGTGAGTGCACCTTTATCACCATCTGCTGCACCCTGGCTCTGCTGCAGGCAGCTTGGTGGGATGCTGCAGTGAATCTTTGATGTGACCCTCTCTTGCCCTCCTCCACCACTCATGCTTAATGTGTCTAACACCTGACGGTCCTCCGTGTCCCGCATCTCTGTGAATAAAGTAACCTACCGCTACGCCTGTCCTGGTCCTTTACAACTACCTCTGTACTCCTCTATCATGGCCCCTAAAAAGGTAAAAGGAGCACTGCCATCTAAAGTGTCTTTTCCTAAGCAGAAATCACCTTTGACCTCATCTTCCCCGCGGGGAGAACGCCCAGCTACTGCCTCGACCCCTCTGAAATCAAGTAATTCACTGGGCACCATGTCGATTGCTGGCATAGATGTGGACTCTGAGGCGCCCCTGACGGTGAAATCTCTATGTCAGATTCTGGTGGCATTTAAATCTGATTTAACTACCGATCTTACAGCGGCTATTAGAGAAGTCAAGACAGACTTAACTGAGGTTGGAAACCGTACAGATCATTTGGAGCATAAGATGGAGGAACTTGTGTCGTCCCACAACGATCTCATCACCGCACATGACCAGCAGAGGGCCGATCTGGACGCGCTACGAGATAAAATGGCGGATATGGAGGACCGTTCCCGCCGGAACAACGTTAAAATAAGAGGCATTCCGGACTCGGTGACTAACTCGGAATTGGAAGGCTACACCATGACCGTTTTTCGCAAGCTGTTGCCGGACGCTGACACTCGTGATTTACTTATCGACCGTATACACCGCTTGCCTCGCCCGCGTACGGTCTCTAACGATCTTCCCAGAGACACTCTACTACGCGTCCACTTCTTTTCTACCAAAGAAAAGATTCTCAAAGCGGCAAGGAATGTAGGAGATTCTGATGTTCTGGGAGGACTCCAAATCTTCCAAGACTTCTCAGCTGTAACAATGGCGAAAAGAAGGAACCTGGCTCCGATAACGACAGCACTCCGTGCTAACGACATACCCTACAGATGGGGTTTTCCGGTGATGCTGATCATCACTAGCGACGGATCCTCGTATGTCGTTTCCTCTCTGGATGCCGGAATCAAGCTACTGTCGGACTGGGACATCTCCGTTAAACAGCCCCAGGGCCTTGGCAGTCGCCCTGGAATACGAGCCGAGTGGTCTGCTCATTGAATCTCTTGATCCCTTCTGTTGGCTAAAATATCTTGATTACACCGGGTTGTTGGTTGTTTCCTGTTCAGGACTATACCTTGCGATTGGGACTATCCCCTGGGACTATGTGAGTTATATGACGACCCAATCGTGCACACCGTAATTTTTGATATGTCACTGTGATTTATGTGTTGAGTTTTTACGTCCTCTCTCTGCCTAAATGTTTTGTTTAATTGCTGTTTAGGTTATGTTACTTATAAATTCTAAGCGCCTCGGTTGATTAGCTGTCCCGAATGTGATAAATCGGAATTATTTTAATAGTATATAAATGAGTGGCATGAGTGGTGGCGTCAGGCCACATCACCCCCTTCCTCTTGTTATTCTACTGCACCTGTTCTTCCCCTTGCAGTAGCTATGCAGGCCCGATATACAGGGCCTTCTTGGTTTATTCCCCTTTTATCTATGCCCAATTTTAGTTTATACCCATGTACCTTTCTTCCCCTGTTTCTTTTCTGTCAGTTATTTTTTTCTGGGAAACATCTACTATTTGGTAATGGGTTAGGCCGGTGGTTCACTGTACGATTGGTGGAGACTGCTGACATGCATTTCATTTATCTAAACCATGGTTCGGATTCTGTCTTTAAATGTTAAGGGGTTAAACTCCCCTAATAAGAGGAGATTGGCCCTTACATACTTTTTTAAACAGAAGGTGGATATTGCTGCGGTACAAGAGACCCACTTCTCATCTTTGAAACCCCCGGTCTTTGGCGACCAAAGATATCCCCAGCGTTTTTTTGCAAATGGCCCGTTTAAGCGTAATGGGGTGGCGATTCTAATCGGTGCAAAGACACCCTTTGTGTTGCAAGCACAAGCGTCTGATAAAAATGGCAGATACCTGATTGTGCAAGGCCTGTTAGCTGATAAATTGGTGACGATAGTATCGGTATATGCCCCTAATGCCAACCAACTTCCCTTTTTGCGCAAATTATTCACCAAAATTCAAGCAATTCGTAAAGGTTCCTTGATGGTTCTGGGAGACTTTAACCTAGTCTTAGATCCAACCTTAGATAGATCTCCGAGAGGTGTTCCACTACGCTCGCCCCCCCCCCCTCTCCAGCTTCCACTGGGTTTAGGACGTTAGTGAACGAATTTGATTTGTACGACATATGGAGAGTCCAGAATCCTTCAGCAAGGGATTACACCTTTTATTCACCGGTACATAACTCATACTCACGCATTGATATTAGAGATGTGCACTTGAAATTTTTCGGGTTTTGTGTTTTGGTTTTGGGTTCGGTTCCGCGGCCGTGTTTTGGGTTCGACCGCGTTTTGGCAAAACCTCACCGAATTTTTTTTGTCGGATTCGGTTGTGTTTTGGATTCGGGTGTTTTTTTCAAAAAACACTAAAAAACAGCTTAAATCATAGAATTTGGGGGTCATTTTGATCCCAAAGTATTATTAACCTCAAAAACCATAATTTCCACTCATTTTCAGTCTATTCTGAACACCTCACACCTCACAATATTATTTTTAGTCCTAAAATTTGCACCGAGGTCGCTGGATGACTAAGCTAAGCGACCCTAGTGGCCGACACAAACACCTGGCCCATCTAGGAGTGGCACTGCAGTGTCACGCAGGATGGCCCTTCCAAAAAACACTCCCCAAACAGCACATGACGCAAAGAAAAAAAGAGGCGCAATGAGGTAGCTGTGTGAGTAAGCTAAGCGACCCTAGTGGCCGACACAAACACCTGGCCCATCTAGGAGTGGCACTGCAGTGTCACGCAGGATGGCCCTTCCAAAAAACACTCCCCAAACAGCACATGACGCAAAGAAAAAAAGAGGCGCAATGAGGTAGCTGTGTGAGTAAGCTAAGCGACCCTAGTGGCCGACACAAACACCTGGCCCATCTAGGATTGGCACTGCAGTGTCACGCAGGATGGCCCTTCCAAAAAACACTCCCCAAACAGCACATGACGCAAAGAAAAAAAGAGGCGCAATGAGGTAGCTGTGTGAGTAAGATAAGCGACCCTAGTGGCCGACACAAACACCTGGCCCATCTAGGAGTGGCACTGCAGTGTCACGCAGGATGGCCCTTCCAAAAAACACTCCCCAAACAGCACATGACGCAAAGAAAAAAAGAGGCGCAATGAGGTAGCTGTGTGAGTAAGCTAAGCGACCCTAGTGGCCGACACAAACACCTGGCCCATCTAGGAGTGGCACTGCAGTGTCACGCAGGATGGCCCTTCCAAAAAACACTCCCCAAACAGCACATGACGCAAAGAAAAAAAGAGGCGCAATGAGGTAGCTGTGTGAGTAAGCTAAGCGACCCTAGTGGCCGACACAAACACCTGGCCCATCTAGGAGTGGCACTGCAGTGTCACGCAGGATGGCCCTTCCAAAAAACACTCCCCAAACAGCACATGACGCAAAGAAAAAAAGAGGCGCAATGAGGTAGCTGTGTGAGTAAGCTAAGCGACCCTAGTGGCCGACACAAACACCTGGCCCATCTAGGAGTGGCACTGCAGTGTCACGCAGGACGGCCCTTCCAAAAAACACTCCCCAAACAGCACATGACGCAAAGAAAAAAAGAGGCGCAATGAGGTAGCTGTGTGAGTAAGATAAGCGACCCTAGTGGCCGACACAAACACCTGGCCCATCTAGGAGTGTCACTGCAGTGTCACGCAGGATGGCCCTTCCAAAAAACACTCCCCAAACAGCATATGACGCAAAGAAAAAAAGAGGCGCAATGAGGTAGCTGTGTGAGTAAGCTAAGCGACCCTAGTGGCCGACACAAACACCTGGCCCATCTAGGAGTGGCACTGCAGTGTCACGCAGGATGGCCCTTCCAAAAAACACTCCCCAAACAGCACATGACGCAAAGAAAAAAAGAGGCGCAATGAGGTAGCTGTGTGAGTAAGCTAAGCGACCCTAGTGGCCGACACAAACACCTGGCCCATCTAGGAGTGGCACTGCAGTGTCACGCAGGATGGCCCTTCAAAAAAATACTCCCCAAACAGCACATGACGCAAAGAAAAATGAAAGAAAAAAGAGGTGCAAGATGGAATTGTCCTTGGGCCCTCCCACCCACCCTTATGTTGTATAAACAGGACATGCACACTTTAACCAACCCATCATTTCAGTGACAGGGTCTGCCACACGACTGTGACTGAAATGACGGGTTGGTTTGGACCCCCACCAAAAAAGAAGCAATTAATCTCTCCTTGCACAAACTGGCTCTACAGAGGCAAGATGTCCACCTCATCATCATCCTCCGATATATCACCGTGTACATCCCCCTCCTCACAGATTATCAATTCGTCCCCACTGGAATCCACCATATCAGCTCCCTGTGTACTTTGTGGAGGCAATTGCTGCTGGTCAATGTCTCCACGGAGGAATTGATTATAATTAATTTTAATGAACATCATCTTCTCCACATTTTCTGGAAGTAACCTCGTACGCCGATTGCTGACAAGGTGAGCGGCGGCACTAAACACTCTTTCGGAGTACACACTTGTGGGAGGGCAACTTAGGTAGAATAAAGCCAGTTTGTGCAAGGGCCTCCAAATTGCCTCTTTTTCCTGCCAGTATAAGTACGGACTGTCTGACGTGCCTACTTGGATGCGGTCACTCATATAATCCTCCACCATTCTTTCAATGGGGAGAGAATCATATGCAGTGACAGTAGACGACATGTCCGTAATCGTTGTCAGGTCCTTCAGTCCGGACCAGATGTCAGCATCAGCAGTCGCTCCAGACTGCCCTGCATCACCGCCAGCGGTTGGGCTCGGAATTCTGAGCCTTTTCCTCGCACCCCCAGTTGCGGGAGAATGTGAAGGAGGAGATGTTGACAGGTCGCGTTCCGCTTGACTTGACAATTTTCTCACCAGCAGGTCTTTGAACCCCAGCAGACTTGTGTGTGCCGGAAAGAGAGATCCAAGGTAGGTTTTAAATCTAGGATCGAGCACGGTGGCCAAAATGTAGTGCTCTGATTTCAACAGATTGACCACCCGTGAATCCTTGTTAAGCGAATTAAGGGCTCCATCCACAAGTCCCACATGCCTAGCGGAATCGCTCTGTGTTAGCTCCTCCTTCAATGTCTCCAGCTTCTTCTGCAAAAGCCTGATGAGGGGAATGACCTGACTCAGGCTGGCAGTGTCTGAACTGACTTCACGTGTGGCAAGTTCAAAAGGTTGCAGAACCTTGCACAACGTTGAAATCATTCTCCACTGCGCTTGAGACAGGTGCATTCCACCTCCTATATCGTGCTCAATTGTATAGGCTTGAATGGCCTTTTGCTGCTCCTCCAACCTCTGAAGCATATATAGGGTTGAATTCCACCTCGTTACCACTTCTTGCTTCAGATGATGGCAGGGCAGGTTCAGGCGTTTTTGGTGGTGCTCCAGTCTTCTGTACGTGGTGCCTGTACGCCGAAAGTGTCCCGCAATTCTTCTGGCCACCGACAGCATCTCTTGCACGCCCCTGTCGTTTTTTAAAAAATTCTGCACCACCAAATTCAAGGTATGTGCAAAACATGGGACGTGCTGGAATTTGCCCATATTTAATGCACACACAATATTGCTGGCGTTGTCCGATGCCACAAATCCACAGGAGAGTCCAATTGGGGTAAGCCATTCCGCGATGATCTTCCTCAGTTGCCGTAAGAGGTTTTCAGCTGTGTGCGTATTCTGGAAACCGGTGATACAAAGCGTAGCCTGCCTAGGAAAGAGTTGGCGTTTGCGAGATGCTGCTACTGGTGCCGCCGCTGCTGTTCTTGCGGCGGGAGTCCATACATCTACCCAGTGGGCTGTCACAGTCATATAGTCCTGACCCTGCCCTGCTCCACTTGTCCACATGTCCGTGGTTAAGTGGACATTGGGTACAACTGCATTTTTTAGGACACTGGTGAGTCTTTTTCTGACGTCCGTGTACATTCTCGGTATCGCCTGCCTAGAGAAGTGGAACCTAGATGGTATTTGGTAACGGGGGCACACTACCTCAAGAAATTGTCTAGTTCCCTGTGAACTAACGGCGGATACCGGACGCACGTCTAACACCAACATAGTTGTCAAGGCCTCAGTTATCCGCTTTGCAACAGGATGACTGCTGTGATATTTCATCTTCCTCGCAAAGGACTGTTGGACAGTCAATTGCTTGGTGGAAGTAGTAAAAGTGGGCTTACGACTTCCCCTCTGGGATGACCATCGACTCCCAGCAGCAACAACAGCAGCGCCAGCAGCAGTAGGCGTTACACGCAAGGATGCATCGGAGGAATCCCAGGCAGGAGAGGACTCGTCAGAATTGCCAGTGACATGGCCTGCAGGACTATTGGCATTCCTGGGGAAGGAGGAAATTGACACTGAGGGAGTTGGTGGGGTGGTTTGTGTGAGCTTGGTTACAAGAGGAAGGGATTTACTGGTCAGTGGACTGCTTCCGCTGTCGCCCAAAGTTTTTGAACTTGTCACTGACTTATTATGAATGCGCTGCAGGTGACGTATAAGGGAGGATGTTCCGAGGTGGTTAACGTCCTTACCCCTACTTATTACAGCTTGACAAAGGCAACACACGGCTTGACAAATGTTGTCCGCATTTCTGGTGAAATACTTCCACACCGAAGAGCTGATTTTTTTGGTATTTTCACCAGGCATGTCAATGGCCATATTCCTCCCACGGACAACAGGTGTCTCCCCGGGTGCCTGACTTAAACAAACCACCTCACCATCAGAATCCTCCTTGTCAATTTCCTCCCCAGCGCCAGCAACACCCATATCCTCCTCATCCTGGTGTACTTCAACACTGACATCTTCAATCTGACTATCAGGAACTGGACTGCGGGTGCTCCTTCCAGCACTTGCAGGGGGCGTGCAAATGGTGGAAGGCGCATGCTCTTCACGTCCAGTGTTGGGAAGGTCAGGCATCGCAACCGACACAATTGGACTCTCCTTGTGGATTTGGGATTTCGAAGAACGCACAGTTCTTTGCTGTGCTTTTGCCAGCTTGAGTCTTTTCATTTTTCTAGCGAGAGGCTGAGTGCTTCCATCCTCATGTGAAGCTGAACCACTAGCCATGAACATAGGCCAGGGCCTCAGCCGTTCCTTGCCACTCCGTGTGGTAAATGGCATATTGGCAAGTTTATGCTTCTCCTCCGACAATTTTATTTTAGATTTTTGAGTCCTTTTTTTACTGATATTTGGTGTTTTGGATTTTACATGCTCTGTACTATGACATTGGGCATCGGCCTTGGCAGACGACGTTGCTGGCATTTCATCGTGTCGGCCATGACTAGTGGCAGCAGCTTCAGCACGAGGTGGAAGTGGATCTTGATCTTTCCCTATTTTTGGAACCTCAACATTTTTGTTCTCCATATTTTAATAGGCAGAACTAAAAGGCACCTCAGGTAAACAATGGAGATGGATGGATACTAGTATACTTATGGATGGACGAGCGACTGCCGACACAGAGGTAGCTACAGCCGTGGACTACCGTACTGTGTCTGCTGCTAATATAGACTGGATGATAATGAGATAAAAATAAAATATATATATATATCACACTAGTACTGCAGCCGGACAGGTATATATATATTATGTAATGACGGACCTGCTGGACACTGTCTGTCAGCACTGCAGACTCCTAAAGTAAGCTACTAGTATCAAGAAGATAGAAAAAAAAAAACCACGGGTAGGTGGTATACAATTATGGATGGACGAGCGACTGCCGACACAGAGGTAGCTACAGCCGTGGACTACCGTACTGTGTCTGCTGCTAATATAGACTGGATGATAATGAGATAAAAGTAAAATATATATATATATCACACTAGTACTGCAGCCGGACAGGTATATATTATGTAATGACGGACCTGCTGGACACTGTCTGTCAGACTCAGCACTGCAGACTCCTAAAGTAAGCTACTAGTATCAAGAAGATAGAAAAAAAAAACCACGGGTAGGTGGTATACAATTATGGATGGACGAGCGACTGCCGACACAGAGGTAACTACAGCCGTGGACTACCATACTGTGTCTGCTGCTAATATAGACTGGATGATAATGAGATAAAATTAAAATATATATATATATCACACTAGTACTGCAGCCGGACAGGTATATATTATGTAATGACGGACCTGCTGGACACTGTCTGTCAGACTCAGCACTGCAGACTCCTAAAGTAAGCTACTAGTATCAAGAAGATAGAAAAAAAAAAACCACGGGTAGGTGGTATACAATTATAAATGGACGAGCGACTGCCGACACAGAGGTAGCTACAGCCGTGGACTACCGTACTGTGTCTGCTGCTAATATAGACTGGATGATAATGAGATAAAATTAAAATATATATATATATCACACTAGTACTGCAGCCGGACAGGTATATATTATGTAATGACGGACCTGCTGGACACTGTCTGTCAGACTCAGCACTGCAGACTCCTAAAGTAAGCTACTAGTATCAAGAAGATAGAAAGAAAAAAAATCCACGGGTAGGTGGTATACAATTATGGATGGACGAGCGACTGCTGACACAGAGGTAGCTACAGCCGTGGACTACCGTACTGTGTCTGCTGCTAATATAGACTGGATGATAATGAGATAAAATTAAAATATATATATATCACACTAGTACTGCAGCCGGACAGGTATATATTATGTAATGACGGACCTGCTGCACACTGTCTGCAGAATGCGTTTATAAAAAAAAACACCACACGACGAGTGTTTAACTTTTTCAGGCAGACAATCACAATATACTGGTGGTCAGCAGACAATCACAATACTGGTGGTCAGTGGTCACTGGTCAGTCACACTGGCAGTGGCACTCTGGCAGCAAAAGTGTGCACTGTACTTAAAATATGTACTCCTGCTATAACTGCTCCCCAGTCTCCCCCACAATTAAGCTGTGTGAGCAGTGAGCACTCAGCACAGTCAGATAATGATATACAGTATTACATATGATGCAGCACACTGGGCTGAGCACAGATATGGTATGTGACTGTGTCACACTGTGTATCGTTTTTTTTCAGGCAGAGAACGGATTCATTAAACTGGTGGTCACTGGTCACACTATCAGCAGCAAGTAGTACTCCTCCTAATAATATGCTCCCCAAAATTTGTGTCTCTCTCTAGTACTCTAGTCTAAACGGAGAGGACGCCAGCCACGTCCTCTCCCTATCAATCTCAATGCACGTGTGAAAATGGCGGCGACGCGCGGCTCCTTATATAGAATCCGAGTCTCGCGATAGAATACGAGCCTCGCGAGAATCCGACAGCGGGATGATGACGTTCGGGCGCGCTCGGGTTAACCGAGCAAGGCGGGAAGATCTGAGTCGCTCGGCCCCGTGTAAAAAAACCTGAAGTTCGGGCGGGTTCGGATTCCGAGGAACCGAACCCGCTCATCTCTAATTGATATCACTTTCTGTGACAAATGGACTCTGCAGCACATCCGCTCAGTGGACATCCTTCCCATAACATGGTCAGACCATGCCCCGATACTTTGCCGGTGGGATCTTGATAGACAGTTCCTACCTCCCCACCCGTGGCGGCTATCCCCCCACCTGCTCTCCAACCATGTATCTAAAAAGATGATTGAGGATAGTATATCAGGCTATTTACTGTCCAATGCCCCCTCTGACACGTCCACATGTAATCACTGGTGTGCCTTAAAAGCTGTAGTTCGGGGAGCGGCTATTCAAGCTGGGGCATTACTAAAGCGTCAATCAGCTCAATTGCAAAGCGATTTGGAAGCTAAATTAAAATGTTTGGAAGACCAAAACAAACAAACCCCGTCTCTGTCTGTTAGAAAGGAGCTTGCCATTGTACGGGGCCAATTGCAGAAACTCTTAATGGCCCGAACGCAACAAGCTTTGAATAGATTGCGCAAGAGATTTTATATAGCGGGTAATAGACCGGACAGATTACTGGCCGGAAAATTACGATCCTAACAAGCTCGGAATAAAATTAAATTCCTGATGTCCCCCTCCGGTTTAAAAGTATCCAATCCCCTGGATATCTCAAATCAATTTGCCCATTATTATGCCCGACTGTATAATCTCTCGTCGGACCCTACCACCCAACAACCTACAGCATCGTCCATTGATAGTTTTTTAAGTTCCTTGCACCTCCCTTCTTTGTCGGAGGCCCAGGTAGAGCTTTTGAATGCTCCCTGGGCCTTGGAGGAAGTTGTGGAGGCAATACGGTCGCTGCCCTCAGGTAAAGCTCCGGGACCGGACGGTTTCATAAACGATTTTTTATAAAATGTATCAGGGACTTCTAACACCTACATTGACCAACGTTTTTAATGACATAACTGAGACGGGTACCCCCCCCAAGGAGATGCTGGAGGCACAGGTGGTGACGTTACCTAAACCAGGGAAGGACCTCTCTTCATGCCAGAATTACCGCCCCATAGCGTTATTGAATGGTGACATTAAATTATTTGCCAAGCTTATTGCCACCCGAGTTAAACTCTTCTTACCTACCTTGATTCACCAGGACCAAGTGGGGTTTATACCGGGAAGGCAGGCGTCGGATAACACCCGCAGAGTCTTTAATCTTCTTGATTCTTTGCCGTCTGATCGGGGTCTTCTCCTGCTATCCCTGGATGCGGAGAAGGCATTTGATCGGTTGGGTTGGCCATATATGAAATCTGTCCTATCTAAATTTGGCTTCAGCGGGCGTATTCTCTCCGGCATGCTTGCATTATACCACTGCCCCTCGGCTCGGGTGTTTAGCAATGGCTTCTTATCAGATGTATTTCCCATTACTAACGGCACGAGACAGGGCTGCCCCCTGTCCCCGCTAATATTTGCGCTCGCTATAGAACCTTTGGCAGCGAAAATCCGCCTCAGCCCCCTGTTCCCTGGTGTTTCCCTTGGGCCCCAGTCGCATAAACTGTGTCTTTTCGCTGATGATGTTTTGCTATTTGTCACGGATCCCATAGAATCCCTACCCCACTTACACTCTTTGCTAGATGATTATAGTAGAGCCTCTTATTATAAGCTCAATACTGCAAAAACGGATGCTCTGCCAATTAACCTCTCTGATTCTCTTGCCACCCTTCAATCAAAATATCCCTATAACTGGCAAACTTCGTCTCTTACCTACTTAGGTGTTTCTATATCCCCTAAAATCTCAAAATCTCAAACCCCTCCTTATCTCACTCACACTTTTAACCAGATCCTGGGCGCTTTATGATATCTCTTGGCTTGGACGCTTAGCTGCGTTCAAAATGTCCCTCCTTCCCAAGTTGATGTATCTTTTCCGAACGATACCTTACTCTTTTCCCAACCGATACCTTGACAAATTTACGGCCATTATGGTAAGGTATATATGGGCAGCCCGGGCCCCTAAAATAGCACGCACTCGAATGGTCCTACCCAAGGCTTTGGGAGGACTGGCGATGCCAGACCTTGTACTTTACCATGAGGCGTGTACATTAGCACATGTAAGGATGTTTGGGGCAGCTGGATTAAACCTGGGATGGGCTAATCTGGAAAGACAAGCTTGTACGGCTTACCCGTTGGGGGACATCCTACATACCCCTAAGAGCCTTCGCCCACCTTCTCTATCAACACTTCCATCTACACGTACTTCACTGCAAACATGGGACAAATTAACTGCGAAACGGACTGCTGCACCACCTACCTTTAAATCTATTTCTCTCCATGCCCTGATAAAACTAATCCCAAATTTGAATATTTCCCGATGGCATTTATGTGGCCTCTCCAAACTGAGTGATTTATTAGACGGGTTAGTAATGATACCCTTCGCTGCCCTGCAATCTCAATTTTCCTTACCTGATTCCTCACGACTGAGCTATTACCAAATTAGTCATTGGGGGAGCTCGCTTCCTATTATTACTAGAGAGGTCCATCCATATACTCACCGGGTTTACGCTAGACTGAATGTGACAGACTCTAAGGGAGATATATCCTTTTGGTACAACGTTCTCGTGGCCCTACTGCCCAACCCTAAGGTCAAAGCACAGATTAAGTGGGAGAGGGACTTGGACCTCAGACTGTCCGATTCCCAATGGAGTACCATCTATCTATCTACACACACTATGTCTAAGTGTCTTAACCACACTGAGATGCACACAAAGTTGCTGAACAGACTTTATCTCACCCCAGATAGACTCCATGTGTTTTGGCCCTCATGTTCAAAATTCTGTTGGCGGCACTGTGGGGAAGTAGGTGATATTTTCCACATTTTTTGGACCTGTCCCTTACTGGCCCCCTTCTGGGCGGCTATATTTGACTTAATTAATAACGTTCTTCATATGTCCCTAAGCCCCTCTCCTAGTATGGCGTTGCTCCATTTGATGCCGAATACTCTATCCTCCCGTCACAAATATGTATTGGGTCACATTCTTATAGCGGCAAGAGCCGCTCTGGCACAAAACTGGAAACAGTCTACATTGCCTCATATTTCGAAAGTTATTCAAAAAATTGAATTTCATTGTGAGATGGAAACACAGTTTGTGGCAATGTCACTTCTCCCTTCTGCGAAACTACCAGATTGGTCATTATGGCGGGAATATGAATCAAGTAGAGCCCGGCCCCAACCCTTACCGATTATTTCCAGTCCTAACCCCAGCCAGTTCCCTTTAAACGAACCGAATGATCCCCCTGACATTAGTCCATAAATACTCCAATCTCTCAGTACTGCTATATGCTTGTGTATTTATATGCAGATGTCATGTTCTAATTGGATGCAAAGTGAATCTGTTATCATAGATGTTTCTCTCCCCCCTAATTGTTTATAAATGTTTATTATTCCCCCCCCCCCTCTTTCTTTTGTACCCTACCCTTTTTGTTGTTGGAAAGAAAAACAATAAAAACTTAATGATGGTAAAAATAACAGTATTTTAAGGAAGTAAGCGTAAAGACACAAACGCAGGTCTGCATAAAAGTTTATACAGAACAAGTTGTGTCTAGTGGGCAATAGTAATTTGTATTGTTCACATTTATACTTAGAGCTGTGTGATTTGTTTTATTGCGGACGCAGGGTTTTGTACATGTGTCTCGGACAAAATAAAGGACTGCGCACGCAGCGTAAGTGACACGCACGGTCGCGTGTTTGCGCAAAGTGCGTGAAAATGCGGGCGCTAAGTACAAATTATACAATAGTGTCGTTTAGTTCAAAGGTGGGATAGTAGACATTTAATACAATAGCACATAACTAGCAGATTTCAAAAGCAGGTTACTCTAAATTTAGTTTAAAAAACTGTATTGCCTCTGGGGTAAAGCTGCCTATCTGAATGAATCCAAATTTTCTGTACAGAAAAGACAAAGTGTACTTGAGTGAGCGAACGTAGGAGTGAGTGAAATTCGAACCCTGAATTCGGGATCCCGTCGTTTGGTACATCAAGTGAGTGGAGGCTTGATGGCGTGAGAAGGCTGACTCACGTTAGTATAAGGTTTAATACGCAAATCGTGAGGTGATTTGTAGAGGAGCGTGATAGTGCATTGTATTGCGAAGTATTGAAGTAAAAAGGTTTTTTTGGTATTACGCTCCGGACTGAGGGTCCCAGTTTGTACAATGACCTGTGGTCGTACGGCAGATAAGTAACAAGTACCTATACGCTGTGCAATTGGGCCGTGCATTTGTGGGTGCGATACATAGCGCAACGTTATATCCTTTTACGAGCTTTTGCGTAAAATCGCGGTATCATTAGCACTATATAGAGCATACGCAAGCGTGATTTGTGTATAATAAAGTGCATAGGGAGTTTTCGCTGGTCTCTCTCAGGAAAATCTCCAACGACCAATACTTTACTGGAAAGGGTAAGTTATTCCTAAAAACTTCCAGTAAATATAGGTCAGATAGGGCCCTAGGTTGGGTACATTGCCTTCGCTATCGACAGTGTATGGTAGTACTGGCCAACGTGGGCGTGAGTGGGTGAAAGCGCTCTGAGAACTTTCACCATCTATTCGTATTGTGCATTGGGGATTGCGTAAAAGGAAAAAGTCCGTGATGGGATCCAATTGCACAAGCGGTGGACGTTTGGTAACCAGGGTTCAGGTTGAAGAGCCACGGCCCAAGGGGTCAGCGAGGTTTGTTATGTGTGGAAAATATGGTTCACACACGGAAGACTTTTTGTCTGAATGGGTACGTATGACTGACAAAGATAGGGTACCATTCCCTAAGGTGTGCAGCTTTAAACCAGAGGTATTGCAGAACTTAAGGATAAGAATATGTCTGATAAAATCCCGAAAACAAAGGGTCAGACATACAAATTGTTTAAACCTGTGACAGCAAGAGGTGTTGGTGAGTTTGATCCTAAGGCAGAGGTTCCCAAACTGTGTGCCGTGGCTCCCTGGGGTGCAGGGGTGCCCTGGGTTGGTGGTCCAGGACCAGTTCAAATTTTTTATGGTCAATATAATAGGCAAAACCACTGCTGGTGGCTGCCAGTCATAAAATATGTGGCCAAACAGAAGCAAATCTTGTCCCTCACCACACAACTGACCCTAAGGATGACTTATAAACGTGATCTACTTAATGTAATATTTCTTTCTAAATTTCTCAATAAGAAATTTTTGGCCTAGGGGTGCCGTGAAAAAAATTCTGATATTCTAGGGCGCCATGATTAAAAAAAGTTTGGAAACCAATGTCCTAAGGTATTGCAGGTGGTATGTTTAACCAAAGTCATATAAGACAAGAATGGAAATATAAGAACTGTTTGAACTTGTAGCAACAATAAATAAGTAGGAAGAAAAAAAGAGAGAATGCAAGTACACCGCCATATGTAGATGTGGAAGCAGTTACGGCCAGCATACAAACTATAGAAAATAATAAAAATATGAAAAATATGACTGTAACCTATATATGTACTAATGAATGTTGAAGTTTTATTTAGGAGGAGAAGGTGACCTGATCGTTTTCAGCCATTTCTCATGCACCCAGAGGAGTATCCAACTGGTAAAAGAAGAGCAGTAGCCTGTGGGGGAAGTGGCTGAGACCAGTGGAACAGGTAAGTATGGTATCATTTGTGTACATATATAGTAAAACACAAAAATAAAATAAAAAAATCAAGAAAGTAACGTCAGAAATGGAGAAAAACCTGTCCGCACAATAGTATTTGCCAGTAGGAAAGCGGACAGAGACAAGGTAACCCCAGGGTATTTCTTTCAGTTACCATATAAGAAGCATTCATTCCTAGTAATGCCCCTAGTAAAGATGAGCTTGGAAATGTTTGTTGGACCATGTACAGACCCTTAATACGGGATGAGAAGGATTGAATGAAATACTTTGCATGACCTAGAAGCTTGTTAATTTTTTTTTTTTTTGTCTCCTGCAGTAATAGAAAACTCTCCATCTGGATAAGACCACTGGTAAACACTAATTCGGCAAATGGGAGGTGGCTGTCTCTGTGCAAATGGACGGGCTCAATAAGGCATTGAGTGTCAGGGTGCAGACTTCTATAATAATATGTTACACTTGTAGGAAGGAAGGGCATTTTGCCAGAGATTGTAGGAGTAGTAGGACACATAGTCAATATAGATCCCCTAGACAGAAAACACAAGCCACATTATTAAACACATAGACGGGACCAAGGGACATATAGTAAGGAATCATAAGCCATATAGTAAACACAGATTCGGTTAATGGGAAGAACAGAATAAATGCAACTTACTAATGTTACATTTCACTGTTCTAGATGCATGTCCATCACAGGTACAGAAAATTAACTCACAGATACCGGGTTCCCTATGAACTTAGGATGGACAGGACACTGGATTGATGGCTGGGATAGTCCCAGTAGAGATAAGACACACAGAATTTTTTTTAAGGGGAGTAGACCAAGTAGAGAATCACTTCCCCATAGTGCCCAATCCAGTTGCCAAATTTTTATAAAATCTTCTTCACCTCTACAAACTCATCTGTCACCAACCTCTATTCTGTTTCTCTACAGTTTCCTCTTCATCTTTTGCGTTCACACAGGCTGGTACAATACATGGACCCAAGTACAGTTCAAACTCCACATGCCTAGGTCATTCAGAGTTCTGCCCAAACCCAGTATATCTCAACAGCACGATGACACCAGTATTACTGCAGTGTGCCTTGTCATGCACAAAGGGTGGAGAATGGGAATACTGGTGAAGGGAAATTTTGTATAGACACTGATATATCTGTTGGTGAATGGCAAACCTGACATTTTCTTTTTCATTTTCTTCTTCTTTCTCTCCTCTAGAGATGTTTCTTTTCTTTTTTCTTTTCTTTTTTTTTTGAGTTATGCTCATGGTACTCTACATTGCAAACACACGATAGTTAAATTAAGATACCAAAATTTGTGTTCCCTGTAGGAAGAGGCAGTCAGGAGGACAAAGGGGTATGGCCAGGAGTCCTCAGGACTGTGGGCAGGTGGACACGGTAAGCCAGTAGCCCCCAGAGCATACCTTCCAAGACTAGCTGAGGTGGCACACGGTCTGACTCATCTAGGCAAAGAGGGTAGGTGCAGGCTGATGAGAGTCTACTGGTGTGCGCCAGGATTCTATTCTCATACAGGTAAGAGAGCAATGACCTGTCTTACTTGCTTGAGGAAGAATATTGGTAAAGCAATACCAACAGAGCCATCCCATATCCCTCCTGCAGACGGATCTTTTCAGGAAATACAAATCGACTTCGTACAGTTAACACCCTTTAGGAATTATTGTTATGTATTGGTGTGCACTGATGTTTTCTCAAACTGGGTAGAGGCATTTCCTGCCGCCACGGATGCTGCTGTGTTTACCGCAAAGGAAAATTGCGCAGAAATTTGTGTGTAGATAATGGTACCCCCAGAAGTAGGAGCAAAGCTTGAAATTGTACTATTGTGATCATAGATACTGCCACTAGTATTATGTAGCTTCGGAACCACTCCCAGATCTTCACTCGACGAATCACCCTCTTCGAAATTTGTTTTTGTTTTGGTATTTGTGTCTTTTTGGGGTGTTTTTGGAAGACAACCTCATGTCATGATTGATCCGCACAAGGGCCCTCATTCCGAGTCGTTCGCTCGTTCTTTTTTTTCGCATCGCAGTGAAAATCAGCTTAGAGCGCATGCGCAATGTTCGCACTGCGACTGCGCTAAGTAATTCTGCTATGAAGAAAGGATTTTTACTCACGGCTTTTTGTTCGCACCGGCGAACGTAGTGTGATTGACAGGAAATGGGTGTTACTGGGCGGAAACACGGCGTTTTATGGGCGTGTGGCTGAAAACGCTACCGTTTCCGGAAAAAACGCAGGAGTGGCCGGAGAAACGGGGGAGTGTCTGGGCGAACGCTGGGAGTGTTTGTGACGTCAAACCAGGAACGACAAGCACTGAACTGATCGCACAGGCAGAGTAAGTCTGGAGCTACTCTAAAACTGCTAAGTTTTTTTTGTTCGCAATATTGCGTAAACTTCGTTCGCACTTTTAAGATGCTAAGATACACTCCCAGTAGGCGTAGACTAAGCGTGTGTAACTCTGCTAAATTCGCCTTGCGACCGATCAACTCGGAATGAGGGCCAATGATCAGAAATACACCAATGAGGTGACAGTACAGTACTTTATTGAGATGAGCCAGCATTTGAGAACTTGACAAAAGAACTTGAAACTGTTGATTGCTGGTATGCCAAATGCTAACTGTCTTGATTGTGAACCAAGAGACTGTGTGATTGTTCTTACGCTCAGGTTGCCTAATAGACAGGTGGGAAGGACCATACCAAGATTTGTTGACAGCACTAAAGGTCGCCGAAAGAGAGATTTGGGTCCACTCGTCCCACTGCAAGAAGGTCACTGACACGGAGAGAACTCGTGACAAAGTAGTTTATTGCTCACATTCATCGAGTTTGTGTGTTCAAAGTGAACTGTGTGTTCCAAGTGAACTGTGTGTTCAAAGAGCAAGGTGGAGAGCAAAGTAAACTGTGTGTTCCAAGTGAACTGTGTGTCCAAAGAGCAAGGCAAAGAGAACCTCGTATCACCAGAGACTCTGTTCCGTGAAGACTGAGAGGCGGCACTGTTGAACACTACCTGAGCGTACTAAAGGACTGCAGAAAGACCAGTCATTGTAATTGATTTGTTATGAACAAGAGTTGTTTTGTTCTATTTCTCTTTTCTCTCTTTCCCACTGACAAACATTTTCTTTCAGGATATTCTATTTTTGCGAGGTTTTTTTCTATGAGGAGTCGAGTGTGGGACTGGAACTGGTTCTGTAGGAAGGAGTGATTTCCTTATAGGATCCCAGGATTAGCCGATCAGTTTGTTAAAGTCAGAGAAAAATCAAAGGTCTAGTAGTTATGGAGTTCAGAGGTAATCAGGAACAGTCAGACAATGGCTATTCACACATTGCAGATAAAGAGCTCATTAATATATGTGGAAGAAAGGTTTATGAGTGGCTCTCCCCGAACTCCGAAGGTTTATGTTATTTAGGAAGGACACTACTTATAACCCTTGTTCAATGATTAAACAGACCTAGCATACGTTCCAAAAATGGAAACAATGTTCAGAAAATGATAGGAATATGTAGATCATGAAAATTTTATATGTCACTTTCACGATTTGTTTGTGTCTTCTTCATCTACCCAGCAGAACCTCAATCGAATCCAAACATCAGTGTACAAGGACGTAGGCACATGTATGTGTGAAATGTTCGTCGCAAATCAGACATTATAGGCCAAAGCACTGTCCCAGCATACTCTATAGGTTGAATGTTGTCCCACACCCAACCAGTGGTCCCGTGACCGCCAAGTGCATATAGAGGATGTCTCGTCCTCCTCCCTGTCTTCCCCAAATATAGTCAAGTGTCTGATTTGCAAAATGAATACATACTTGTGTCTGGGTCACCGATTATTGTATGATTTTTTTTTTCTTATGTAAATAATTGATGGCAGTTATTGTTCACTGCCAAAGGGTGGACTGTCGAGGTCAAAAAAATATTACATAAAGAGAACATACAAACTACAGACATTATAAGTCGCTATATTTGCAAATACGCGCAGCGAGCACAGCAATATATGGTAACACACGCATTTACACGGATTCGACACTTATCGTAACTGTATGTAACTTTATGTATTAACTGCTTATTGTGTGAGTTGTAATCATGTAACTATAGGTATACTGTACTTTGTAATATATATTGAATACATATCCTTTTAATAACAAATATATACATTAATGAGCTTTGGAACTCAGATAATGTGTGGGTGTATTGTTTTCTCTTATGGGATACAGTGTTTTGCGATGTACAGCACACTTTTATCGTATATGTTAATAAGATACGCCTGGCGTCTGCAATATATATTAGAGCGGGCATTTTAAATATTTGTGAGAAATCAATTTGGCATTCATACCAACAAGCTCGCTGCCTAGATGTCATTCTTGACACTGAACTATTCTTTGTTCCCCATATTCAATCTGCCTCAAAATCATGTTACATACATCTAAGAAACATATCCAAAATACGACCATATATTGCACAAGACACAGCAAAAACTCTAATCTATGCTCTCATTATCTCCAGCATTGATTATTGTAATAGTCTCCTGACTGGTCTTCCTAAACATAGGCTCTCATCAATACAATACATTTTGAATGCAGCTGCGAGGCTAATTTTCCTCGCTAGACGTTCATAGTCTGCAGATCCGCTGTCAGTCCCTCCATTGGTTACCAGTATTCTACCGTATTAAATATAAAATACTTTTACTGACATACAAGGCTATTAACCAAACTGCACCAACATACATCTCTTTACTCATCTCAAAATATCTCCCTACCCGACCTCTCTGCTCTGCACAAGGTCTGCGTCTTTCATCCACACGCATTACTTGTTCACACTCAAAATTACAGGACTTTATCCGGGCTTCACCCACTCTGTGGAATGCCCTCCCATGCACAATAAGACTCAACTCTAGTCTTCAAACCTTTAAACGCTCCCTGAAAACTCACCTCTTCAGACAAGCCTATCAAATTCCAGACCCACCCACATAACCTTCAGTGCTTCCCTATCTAATTACATCCTCTCTGTACAGTACACATAACATCACATATCTTTTCTTTCTTTACGCTCACACCCTCCTGACACTTGGCCAACATTCAGGGTGATCATATCATATAACCCATTAAGAACCTAGCAATCTGGTGGACCATTATGCAATAGGTAGCATCTATCCTTGTGTATCAATGCCTATTTCCCTATAGATTGTAAGCTTGTGAGCAGGGCCTTTCTACCTCTATGTCTGTCTGTTTTTACCCAGTTTTGTTCCATTACTGTTGTTCTAATTGTAAAGAGCAATGAAATATGCTGCGCTATATAAGAAACTGTTAATAAATAAATAAATAAAATTCCTGCAGCACGCCGCCACCCCTAACAGAGCCAAAAGAATGAAGAGTGGTGAGTACTAAGCTGGCGTCCCGGCTAGCGGGTCGCTGGACATTATGGCGGCATTAGGGTACGAAGGCGCACGGCTTCTAACCGGGGCTGAATGCGTCTCCAGACACAGTACACAGCTGCGTCTCAGTACACTGTACACAGTACCCACACTGGCAAAAACAGCCTTAAAACGGGTTTCTCTCCATTTTAAGCACAAGATTACTTCAGCCAGTATAAAAAAGCGGGAAGAATGCGCGCCATTGAAGGGGCGGGGCCTTCACTATGAGCAGATCCAGCAGCTCACCAGAGCCATTTTCCCTCTGCAGTTGACACAGACGCTGACAGACAGGGATGCGCAGCTCCTCCAGATAGACTCCAGATTACCTCAGCGGTACCAGGGGGTCATAGCAGGGGGGAGCGATTATTAGTGTACTAAGTCCCCTATCAGGGTATTCAGTCTGCGACCCGGCTAAGCTTGGCATTAGCGATAAGGGCGCTGTGGGGGCTGGCTCCACACAACTCTGTGTCTCCCTGAAGGGCTCTTTGTGGGTTAATTGTGCTTAACCTTTGTGTGTGTGTGTGTGTGTGTGTGTGTGTGTGTGTGTGTGTGTGTGTGTAGTCACATTTACATTATGTCAGGCAAAGAGTGTGTTTCTTGTACAGCGGAGTGTTCCTCTTCACCGGGGAACTCACTACTGGGTACTCCAGGCAGTGCACCTTCCCAGAATAGCGGGGCTGAACCGGAGTGGGTTAATTCCATTAAGGGAATGATCTCAAATATTTCTACAAAACTATCCCGCAATGAGAAAGAGACGCAATACTTAGGACAGACTGTGGATGAGTTTATGAATAGAGACTCAGTCCCCAAACCAGCGTCTCAATACCCTCCCATTTGTCCACAAAAACGATCTCTGGCACATAACCTGCAGTCTGACTCTGACGCTGACGGGTCAGACATGGAAGAGGGTGAGGTGGATTTGGAAGGGGGGGGGGGATGCTACTCTGTCATAGGGAATAGAGGCTCTTACAGAAGCTATCAGAGATGTTCTGCATATTCCTGATAAGGTGTCAGAGGAGTGTGAGGAATCTTATTTTAATGTAAAAAAGAAGTCCTCTCACTTTTCCTGCATCAAAGGAATTGAGTACCCTGTTTGAAGAACCGTGGGTTAATCCTTATAAGAAATTTCAAATCCCTAAAAGGTTGCTCTCATCTTTTCCTCTTCCTCTGGAGGATAGGAAAAAATTGGAAAATCCACCAATAGTGGACGTATCAGTCTCTAGGCTGTCACGAAAAATTGTATTGCCTGCCCCTGGTGCAGCCTCCCTAAAAGATACGGCTGATCGTAAAATTGAGACTACACTCAAATCATTGTACACAGCTGCTGGGGTGGCACAGAGACCTACTATTGCATGTGCGTGGATCACAAAAGCCATTGCTAAATGGTCAGGTAACCTAATTGAGGGGTTAGATTCCTTGTCTAGGGGGGATGTTGTTTTACTCCTGCAGCATATACAGGACTCTGCAAACTTTATGGTGGAAGCCATAAAAGAGATTGGTTTGCTTAATGCATGCACCACCACTATGGCAGTGTCAGCACGCAGGGGTTTGTGGCTACGCCAGTGGACTGCTGATGCGGACTCCAGGAAAGGTGTGGAAGGCCTACCATTCACAGGAGAGGCCTTGTTTGGAGACGAACTAGACAATTGGATCTCCAAAGCTACTGCGGGTAAGTCTATGTATCTTTCGCTGCTCCCCCAGCCAGGAAAGCTTATTCAGCTTCAAATTTACAGTCCTTTCGGACAGCCAAGTTTAAGGGAAAACCCAGAGGTGCTTCTATGTCCTCCAGGGGCGCAAGAGGTAAACCATGCAAACCAGCAACTGCAGGTGCTCAGGAACAGAGCTCAGGCCTCTTACGAGGCGCTTCAATACGGAAGGTTTCATGCAAGACCCTTCCAGCTCGATCTGTTGGACAAATGGTCTGGATCGCAACTTCACATGCACCAGAGGATCCATCTGTCACCAAAAGCCAGGATCTCCCTTCTGTGGTGGCGACAGATTTCTCACCTCGTCGAGGGTCGGAGGTTCAGAATTCAGGACTGAATCCTGTTAACCACGAACACAAGCCTCAGAGGTTGTGGAGCAGTCACCCAGGGGGTGCAGTTTCTAGGAAGACGGTCAAGTCAGGAAGTCATCCTTCCAATCAACACTCTGGAACTCAGGGCCATATACAACGCCCTTCCACAGGCCTCTTATCTTCTTCACGATCAGGCCATTCAGGTCTAGTCAGACAATGTGACAGCAGTGACGTACATAAACCGACAGGGCGGAACGAACAGCAGAGCAGCAATGTCAGAGTTGTCAAGAATTCTCTGGGCAGAAAAAAACCACTGTGGCGTTGTCAGTGATCTTCATTCCGGGAGTAGACAACAAGGAAGCAGACCTCCTCAGCGGACACTACCTGCACCCGGGGGAGTGGGGCCTTCACCCGGAAGTGTTCAGGTGTTTGACACTTCGGTGGGGATATCCACAAATCAACATGATGGCCTCTTGTCTCAACAAGAAGCTCAAGCGGTATTGTTCCAGGTCGAGAGACCCACAGGCAGTGGCGGTAGACACTCTGACGACTCCATGGGTCTATCAGATGGTGTATGTGTTTCCTCCACTTCCTGATCCCAAAAATTCTCAAAAGAATAAAAAGCGAAAAGGTTCAAGCAATACCAATTGCTCCGGACTGGCCAAGAAGGGCCTGGTACGCGGACATTCTGGAGATGCTCCACGAAGATCCGTAGCCCCTACCTCTTCGCGAGGATCTTCTGCAACAGGGCCCGTTTGTCAATCAGAACTTACCGCGGCTACGTTTGAAGGCATGGAAGTTGAATGGCTGATTCTAGCCAGAAGAGGAATCCCTAACAAAGTTATCCCGACTATGATCCAAGCCAGGAAGGGGGTAACGTCTAAACATTACCACCATATTTGGAAGAAATATGTTTCTTGGTGTGAGAGCAGAACTTATTCTGCAGTGGAATTTCACCTGGAACGTTTCCTGCTTTTTCTGCAGGCAGGTGTGGATGTGGTCCTATCTCTGGTCTCCATAAAAGTCCAGATTTCAGCCTTGTCCGTTTTCTTTCAGAAATAATTGGCTTCTCTCCCTGAGGTTCAGTTGTTTTGAAAGGGATTCTGTGCATCCAACCTCCCTTTGTGCCTCCCACGGCACCTTGGGATCTCAATTTGGTTCTGCAGTTCCTCCAATCGGACTGGTTTGAACCATTACAGGAGGTGAACGTAAAATATCTTACATGGAAGACCGTAACACTGTTGGCCTTGGCTTCAGCAAGACGTGTGTCGGAGCTGGGGGCTTTGTCTCACAAGAACCCCTATTTAATTTTCCATGAGGACAGAGCTGAAATCAGAACTTGTCAGCAATTTCTTCCGAAAGTGGTGTCTGCGTTTTACATCAACCAACCTATTGTGGTTCCAGTTATCACCGACACTTCCACTACTTCAAAGTCTTTGGATGTTGTGAGGGCTTTGAAGGTATACGTATAAGAGGACAGCTCGTCACAGGAAATCCGACTCGCTGTTCGTTCTATATGATCCCAATAAGATTGGGTGTCCTGCTTCAGAGCAGACAATTGCACGCTGGTTCAGGCTCACTATCCAGCATGCTTATTCCACAACAGGTTTGCCGGTTCCAAAATCTGTACAGGCCCACTCTACTAGGTCGGCGGGTTCTTCCTGGACGGCTGCTTGGGGTGTCTCGGCTTTACAGCTCTGCCGAGCGGCTACTTGATCTGGTTCAAACACGTTTGCTAAGTTCTACAAGTTCAATACTTTGGCCTCTGAGGACCTTCAGTTTGGTCAATCAGTTCTGCAGGAACCTCAGCACTCTACCACCCAGTTTGGGAGCTTTGGTACATCCCCGTGGTACTAAATGGAACCCCAGTATCCTCTAGGACTCAAGAGGAAATAGGATTTTAAATACCTACCGGTAAATCCTTTTCTCGTAGTCTGTAGAGGATACTGGGCGCCCGCCCGGTGCTTCGTTCTTCCTGCTCAGTTACATGGTTAAGTATTGTTGGTTCAGCTGTTGCTGTTCCTGTTTAAAGTTGGGTTAGCATAGCTTTCCTTTGTTTTGTGTGTGCTTGTTCAGAATCTCACCACTATCTTTATCTATCCTTCTCTCAAAGTATGTCCGTCTCCTAGGGCACAGTTTCTTAGATTGAGTCTGGTGGGAGGGGCATATAGGGAGGAGCCAGCCCACACTATCAAATTCTTAAAGTGTCCATGGCTCCTAGTGGACCCATCTATACCCCATGTTACTAAATGGAACCCCAGTATCCTCTACAACAGCGTTTTTCAACCCCTGTGCCGCGGCACACTAGTGTGCCGCCAGCAGTTGTCGGGTGTGCCGCAGCCTGCCGGTCACCGGCCACCAGAATTGCCCTGCACAGTGCTCCGCCGCCCGCTGACAGTGCTCCTCCGCCGCACACCAGAGATACCTGGGTCCTCCAGCAGTCATGCACGGCAGCACAGTCAGCTCTCCTGCTGCCCGGTCCGTGACCTATGGTGACATGCGCATTTCCGCCCGCACTTGGTGCTGATGTGTGCTACGGACTGCCCTGCACTGCTCATACTACTCCAGCTCGGATATGCAGTACTTCAGGCTGACATTTCAGAGGGGGCTGCGAGTACTATTACATGGGGGGAGGGGGAGGGCAGTGTGTGTGTGTACCATTACTGTGGGGGCTGTTATTACTATTACAGGGGTTAGCAGTGTGTGCCATTTCTGTGGGGGCTGTGAGTGCCATTACAAGGGGGGGGGGCAGTGTGTGTGCAATTACTGTAGGGGCCAGTGCGTTTGATTTATACCTGTGGGGGCCAATGTGCTTCATAACTGTTAGGGTCAATGTGTTTAATTGTGTTTAATTACTGTGGGGACCAATGTGCTTATTTGATATCTGTGGGGGCCAATGTTTGTTTTTTTCCCCCCAGGGGTAACCGATAGTGTGCCTTGGGAATTTTGAAGTCTTGTTAGGCGTGCCGCGAGTCGAGAAAGGTTGAAAATCACTGCTCTACAAACTACAAGAAAAGGATTTACAGGTAGGTATTTAAAATCCTATTATTACTGTTTTGAATTATTGTATATTGTATAGTACATAAGTGTTTTTCTTGTTTTCTCTCTCCCCCTGTCCTTGATTTGAATTACCAATTACTGTTCTATAATTGTACTGTTGTGATTATTGTTTTTCTTCACAGCAAGGCAAGAGTACTGTATTGTCTAGTATAGTTTGTATTGTTTTGTTAAAGGTAATGGAGTTAGTGTTTAATAAAAAAAAAATGGGATTGGGGATCTCATTCAGTACATGTCGTGCAAGATGTATGTGCACCTGGAGCAACCGTCCCAGTGTGACTACATCTATGCGGGCTGTGTGCGAATGGTTGCCCTGGAAGCCCAGGTAACTGATCTAGAGCAAACCGTTACGCATCTTAGGGAGATTCACAATCTCGAGCAAGGCTTAGATAGAATGGTGGAGGAGTTGCAGGAGGGGTCACTGGTAGATGGGAATGACCATGCAGCTAGCTGGTTCACAGTTAGAAGGAAGAAAAAGAGGGGAAGGCACAACATCTCTGACCTGCCAAACCCCAACAAATTCGCCCGATTGGAAGAAGATTTGGTGGATGGTAGTGAGGAAATGACGGTGCCGGAGGAGACTGTGCCCTCTCCCAACCAGAGGAGTAGTCCCTCTGGCGCAGTTGGGATAATAGATAGTGAGGTACCTAGCCAGATTGTGGTGGTAGGGAATTCTATTATCAGGAAGACAGATAGGGCAATCTGCTACCAGGGAACCGTGATCGCCGTACAGTCTGTTTTCTCCCAGGTGCTCGGGTGCGGCACATCGCGGATGGGTAGATTGTTGGGAGCGGCTGGGAATGACCCGGCAGTCTTGGTGCATGCAAGGCAAGAAACTTAAGTCACGGACATCTAAGGTAATATACTCTGAAATATTACCCGTGCCACGCACGAGCAAGCCCAGGGAGGAAGGAGATTAGGGAGGTAAATGTTTGGCTTAGGGACTGGTGTAGGAAAGAGGGGTTTGTGTTCCTGGAACACTGTTTTTTGTTGTGATGGATTGCACCTGAATGAGGAGGGGGAAGCGGTGCTGGGGGTAAGAATGGTTAGAAGGTTGGAGGACATTTTAAACTAGGTGCCTTTGGGGAGGGTTTAGTTAGAAACTACGGGTCATGCAGTGAGAATAGTAAAGATGGTGGTAATGAACCAAATGGGGGTGGAGAAGTGGGGAGGGAAAGAGCAGACTCCATGGCCATTAACATGGGTACTAATGAGGGTATAACCAAGGGTATTGCCAAAACACTGACTAGTGATGATTATGGGTCATCGTTACTGCATACAGAAAATTATGTCCCTTGTGCAAGGGGAAATACTTATCTTAATAGTATGTATGTAAATGCTAGAAGCCTAACAGGTAAAAAGGGGGAATTAGATATCCTTGCCACAAGCAAACAGTACGATATTATAGGCATTATTGAAACCAGGTGGGACGAATCTCATGATTGGTCAGTTAATATGGCGGGTTATACGCTGTTCAGGAGAGACAGATCAAACAAACAGGGTGGAGTGGTATGTCTTTACATAAAGCTGTTTTTAAAACCTGATGTACGGGAAGATATTCATGAGGAAACTGTAAACACTGTTGAGACGTTATGGGTTGAAATTGCATGTGGGGGAAAGGGAAAGAAATAAATAATATTGAGGCTATGCTACAAGCCCCCTGGTATTAATGTGTCTGACAAGGAAATGTTGCTGAAGCAAACTGATAAAGTGGCGGGAGTAGGTGACGTAATAGTGATTTCAACTGTCTGGAGATAAATTGGACAAACGATTCATGTGATACTGCTAGGGGTAATATGTTTTTAAACACACTAAATGATAACTACTTCAACTAATCGAGGAACCAACTAGGTACAATACAATCTTAGACCTGTTATTGACAAACAATGGGGGTTTGATATCAAATATTATAGTAGTGGAACCCATAGGAAACAGCGACCACAATATGGTCACATTCAATGTAAATTTTCATAAGCAGTCCTATATAGGTTCAACTAGGACTCTGAACTTTAGCAAAGCCAACTTTGACATGATGAGGGAAGCTTTAAGGGACACTGAATGGGAAATTTTGTTTCAAGGAAAAAACACTACGGAGAAATGGGAGGTGTTAAAATCGCTGCTCGGTGGGATTACTCGTAAATTTATTCCCATGGGCAGCAAAGGACTAAAAACTCCAAAACTAATGTAGCTTAACAAAAATATTAACTAATTGGCAAAAAAAGGCGAGCATTCAAAAAATACAAATCAGACGGGAAGGCGGAGTCATTCCAGTACTATAAGGTTTGCAACAAAATATGCAAAAAGAAATAAGAGCAGCTAAAGTAGAAACTGAAAAGCTAGTAGCAAAGGAAAGTAAATCAAACCCCAAGATTTTTTTTTAACTATATCAACAGCAAAAGATTAAAGAAGGAGAGTATAGGCCCTTTAAAGGACAAACTGGGAGGCTTAATAAAAAACGATAACGAATAGCGGATAAATTAAACAAGTTTTTCTCATTGGTATTTACAATAGAGGACCAGATGCATGAACTAACACCCAACCTCAATAAGGATAATGTCCCACTGCTAATTGCTTATTTAAGTGAGGAGGAAGTCAGTGACCGATTGAGAAAATTAAGATTAATAAGTCACCTGGTCCAGATGGTATTCACCCACGGGTTCCCATGGAACTACACTCCGAATTAGCAAGACCTCTATTTGTAATCTTTAATGATTCACTTACATCAGTCATGGTTCCCAAAGACTGGCGTATAGCGGAAGTAGTGCCGATCTTCAAAAAGGGAAGTAAAGCTGAACCAGGCAATTATAGACCAGTTAGTCTTACATCTATAGTGGGGAAAGTACTAGAAAGCATTCTAAGGGATAGTGGCCCTCATTCCGAGTTGATCGTTTGCTAGCTACTTTTAGCAGCCATGCAAACGCATAGTCGCCACCCACGGGGGAGTTTATTTTCACTTTGCAGGAGTGCGAACGCCTGTGCAGCAGAGCATCTGCAAACACATTTTGTGCAGAACAAGACCAGACCTGTAGTTACTTATTCTGTGTGATGATTGCTGCGATGAATAAAACGGTAATGATGTCAGATACCCACCCAGCAAACGCCCGGCCATGCCTGCGTTTTTCCAAACACTCCCAGAAAACGGTCAGTTGACACCTAGAAACTCCCACTTCCTGTCAATCTCCTTGCGATCGGCTGTGCGACTGAAAGCATTGCTAGAACCTGTGCAAAACCACAATGCTCTTTGTACCCGTACGCCACGCGTGCGTATTGCGGTGCACACGCATGTGCAGTTTTGCCGTTTTTTTTAACTGATCGCTACGTAGCGAACAACGGCAGCTAGCGATCAACTCGGAATGAGGGTCAGTGTACAGAAGAGCCTTGAAGCCAAAAAGATTATTATTTGGAACCAACATGGATTTGTGAAGGATAGACCATGTCAAACAAACTTACTAGGCTTTTATGAAACGGTTAGTGCGAACCTTGATCAGGGTAAGGTGGTGGATGTAATATTTTTAGACTTTGCTAAAGCTTTTGACACAGTGCCACACATGAGACTTATCTATAAGTTACATGAACTGGGGCTAGGGAGCACAATATGCACTTGGATTAGTAACTGGTTAGATAATAGGGAGCAGCGCGTTGTGGTAAATGGAACTTTTTCAAATTGGACTGAAGTACTAAGTGGTGTGCCACAAGGGTTTGTACTTGGACCACTATTGTTCAACATTTTCATTAACGATCTAGCAGAAGGTCTAGAGAGCATGGTGTCAATTTTTGCAGACGATACCAAACTATGTAAGGTTATAAATTCGGAGGGAGATGCTGAGTCTCTCCAGAACGATTTATTTAAATTGGAATCACGGGCAGCAAAATGGAGAATGAGTTTCAATACAGACAAGTGCAAGGTAATGCACTTGGGGGGCAGATGTATTAACCTGGAGAAAGCATAAGAAAGTGATAAACCAGTGATATGTGCAAGGTGATAAAGGCACCAGCCAATCAGATCTTAACTGTTAATTTACATATTGGAGCTGACTGACTGGTGCCTTTATCACCTTGCACATATCACTGGTTTATCACTTCCTTATGCCTTCTCCAGGTTAATACAGCTGCCCCTTTGTTAGCAAGAACAAAAATAACACCTACATACTAAATGGGGTGATTTTAGGGGACTCCGTACTGGAAAAAGATTTAGGTGTTCACATAGATAACAAACTTAACCCAATGTAGGATAGCAGCAAAAAAGGCAAACAAGGTACTAACATGCATAAAGAGGGGTATTGATGCAAGGGATGAGAGTGTTATACTCCCACTATATAAAGCCCCAAGGCCCCATTTGGAATACTGTGCACAATTTTGGGCCCCTTACTACAAAAAGGATTTCCTGGAACTAGAAAAGGTTCAGAGGCGGGCGACCAAACTAATTAAGGGGATGGAGACGCTGGAATACCAGGAAAGACTTGCACGGCTTGACATGTTCACACTGGAAAAGAGGAGATTAAGGGGTATATTCAATTGACGTCGAAAGCTGCCGTCTGTCGAAAAGACAGCAGTTTTCGACTTCTCTTAGGTCGGAAGGGGTTCCAACCTATTCAATATATTCGACAAGTCGAGGAATTCGACTTGTTGAAAAGCACGTGGATTGGCGGAATAGCTGCCGATCCACGTGCTTGTGTCGAAAACCAGGCCAAAACCGACAGGTTTTGGCCCCCTTTTCGACCATCTCAGTCCGACATAAAAAAATGTTGGACTGAGATGTGGGACCCAGAGGAGGAGAGGGGGGGGGGAGCCGAGGGGAGATGGGGGACAGCCGCAGGCATACAGGGGAGAGAAGTGCTACAGCACAGCGCTGCAGCAGGATGTCTCACAGCCGCTCCGCTCACGGCAGCATCCACCCGGCTCCAGCAAGTGAGGTCACACTTGCTGGAGCCGGGTGGACACTGCCGTGAGGTTGGGCGGCTGTGAGACGTCCTTCTGCAGTGCTACTATAACGCTGCTCTCCTCCGTCTGCCCGCGGCTGTCCCCGCTGGTCTCCCCGCGGCTCCCCCCCCCCCTCCTCCTCTGGGTCCGTCATCTCAATTCGACTTTAAAAGTCGAATTGAGAAGAGATTGAATAGGGGTTGTCGGATCTATTCCGATAAATGCATGTCGGAATGGATCCGACCCTAATTGAATATACCCATAAGAGGGGACATGATCAACATTTATAAATATTTAAGGGGACAATACACAGAGCTTGCGGGGGATCTGTTTTTGGTAAGATCAACACAGAAGACACGTAGACACCCACTAAGGTTAGAGGAGAGGAGATTCCGCACACAGAGGCGAAAAGGTTTTTTCACAGTAAGGACAATACGAGTTTGGAATTCCCTGCCTGAGAGAGTAGTAATGGCAGACTTGGTTAATACTTTTAAGAATAGGCTAGATAAATTCCTAATGGAGAAGGCTATTTATGGTGGATAGATCATGTACTATAGTTATAATAAAATGTGGAAATACAACATAACAGCCAACTTTATCGACAGATAAAATTAGTCCTGAAAATAATAGAGTAGGAGAACACAAATAGGTTGAACTCGATAAACAAATTGTCTTTTTTCAACCTCATAAACTATGTAACTATATAAGGAGGAAGACAAAAAGTGGGCAATAGTGTAACACAGTTTATTTAAAAAGGTTAAAATAAGCACAATAGCTGGCAGTGTACCTCAAAGGCTGTCAAAGGCTCTTAGAAACCAAAACACGTTGGTAAGGGCATGTTGCTGTGACAGCTGACCTAACCTATGACTCAGACGGTGGACTACCGCTCCAGGGAGGTACCATAGACACATCTTGATGAGGTCTGAATTGGTGTGCATTATACACCGCTATTTGAGGTACGATGCCACTGTGTTACACTATTTCCCACTTCTTATATCCGAGATGGATGACTAATGACCAAGGTAGAGGCAGAAGAAAGTGGGATTTATGCGTAACAACAGTGAATAACAAGGATAAAAAGGAGGATTTGGGGCTAAAAACTTAAAGAAAGTGGATTTTATTTTATTTCTGGAGGACGTGAAATCATTACGTTATTGTGTTAACACTACACCAGATGGAACGATAAGTAACTGAATTTAGAGATACCCTGATAAGTGATCGTGCTGCACAATCTATTATTTTTTTCTGAAAATTGCCTGCTCATTGTAACATTTTGCCAGCACTATGCTGAAACACTTGCTTAAGCTTTATTCGTCTATATGCTTTGTGTCAATCTTATTTTGGAGGTGGAAATTTATGTTGTCACTGATTTGTGATTGTGATTTGTGACACACTAAAATGGAGTTGTGATATGTGCAAAGTGCTAGCATACATACTACGTAAAGATTACTTTGGAGCTGGAGACTAGTATACAGCATTGCTACATTTACCCAGGAAAAGAACCAATCAACTATTTGAGGTCCACTGAAGGCTCCATTCCAATTAATTACAGATAAAGCTGTCAATTTTTATTCCCCTTATACTTGGGCTATATGGATTACAAAGAAGTCCTATTTTATTTATGAATTTTAGATAATGATCCATTAGCTTGATGTTGCCCACCTACAGTAAAAACATCTAGTCTCCGATTATCTCATTGAATATGATTTTATTCCTTTTGATGTTATAAATCCATTGATTGTGGACAGAGCTATATTGAAAATTACCCTACACTTACCTTATAGATGTCCTTTGATACCTACAGTACCCCCTGAAGCCCTCAAGGACGAAACACGTAGGGTTTTATCAGTCAAAAGTTCATGGTTAAAATTCAGTGAGGATCCTTCCCCGAGCTCGCACCTGAACAAGGTGGAGGAAGGTTATCATAACACACTCCCCTGCATTGGTTGTTATTTACTGAATCTTGTATGCATGTAAAATCATTATTTTATAAAGATTACTAAATTATTATTATTATTTTTTTCCCAATAAATGTTTATTGATTTATGAGAGAATAACAGGATAAAGCAGACAGCGTACATAGTGTAACTGGTAATATAGGAAAATGCAGTCCAGTAGATATACGCAGTGACAGTTAAACAGTGTCGTTAAGGCCATGTTTGTATAGACTCAGTGTCTAGGTAAATATCTCACAACCTAAGTCAAACTAGGCCTCTCTAAACAAAGCATTTCTTAACACTAAAACATTAAAAGAAAAAAAAAGGGACAGAAAAGAGAGCAGGGTGGAAAAAAGAGAAATCAGAGAAAGGGAAGGGAGGGTAAAGACAGTGTGGACTTTCCTAGGTTCAGTCGGATCAAGGAGCATAAATATCAACACCTAGCTCCAAATAACAGTAAGGCAGTCAGAAATCGGAAATAGGGGTCGTTGTGAAGGGCCCGAGTTAGAGCTGTAATGTCGGGTATGTTTGTGAGGGCTTAAATTCCAACCAAGGGGACTAAGTAGTCATGAATCTCCGTTGAGTCTCCGGTGTCACCCGCAATTCTTCCATGGACATATACCAGTCCACTCTGGCAACCCATTCACTCATAGTAGGGGGTTCTATAGATCGCCAGCGAACCGGAATAACCGCTTTGGCTGCGCTATTGAGAAACTTTAGTAAAGAGTTTTTGTAGGTCGACCGGGGCCATGCAACACAGTTGAGAAGCCAAAAGGCAGGCTCAGAGGGAACCTCCGAACCCACTATCAATTTTGAGACTGCAACGACCTTATCCCAAAAGGGACGAAGTACGGAGCAGTCCCACCAGACATGCATCGGGGAGCCCGTTTCATTGTTACATCTCCAGCACGTGTCTGGTACATCAGGGAACATTTTAGCCAGTGTTAGGGGGCATCTATACCATCGAGATAAAACTTTGAAATGTGTTTCGAGGACTGAATAACTTGAGGAACTTACAAAGGTGGTTTGGAAACTTTTCTCCCAGTCTTCCTCTGATAAATCTATCTGCATGTCATGGCCCCAGTCCCTGGTATACTTAGGGAGATCTGGGAATTTGTTCACAATCAGAAATCTATAACATTTTGAGAGGAAGTGCAACGGGCGAGATGGGTCTGAGCACAAATTCTCAAAAATCTTTAATGGTCTAGTCAGGCTTGGGCGAACATTACTCCCCAGGGCAAAGTGTTTCAGTTGAAGGTATTTCCAAATCTCCGAAGGCGGGAGATTCCACTTTGATTGCTCGAAGGGAAGGGGATTATCTCTCCACGCTCCACCAGCTGGCCAGCACGCGCCACCCCCACCTGTTTCCAGGAGTCAAACCCCCGGCCTGAGACTGCCGGTGGGAAATCTGGGTTATAGAATAGTGGGCTCAAAGGAGAGTGTTCGGAAGAAATATACAGGAGAACCCTAAGTCTATTCCAGCGTGAAAGTGTAGGGCCAATGGTAGGATGGTCTATATGTGGTATCTTTGAGCGCCAAGGGTAGTAAGCAATGGGGGCAGGTAACACTGTTCCCTCGATATGGACCCACTGTTTCGTGTCATGCGGGCGTTACCATTCCAAAATTCTATGGAGAACAACAGCATCGTAATACAGTATCAAATGCGGTAGCTGAAGACTGCCTTTATGGTTAGGGTGAAAAAGTATGGCATGTTGGAAACGAGGCCTTTTGTCCCCCCATACAAAATCCCAAACTAAATTGTGTAGATCTCTGAACCAAGTTTTGGGAATGGAAACTGGGAGCACCTGGAGGAGATAGAGGACTCTCGGCAAAACGTTCATTTTAATAACACTGAGCCTCCCCAACCAGGATAATCTCCTGTTACCCCAGTCCCGGAACTCGGAGCGAAGTGAGGCGAGTAATTTTTTGAAATTTTCATCAAAAGGCGTGATAAATCTTTGTGTAAAGTGATCCCCAGGTGTTTAAAGCTAGAGGGGTGCCAATGGAAGGGGAAAGATTGTTTAAGGTCGTCAAGAGCTTGGGAGGGCACTGATACAGTCACTGCCACTGACTTAGAGAGGTTGATCTTAAAATTTGACAGGGAGCCATATCTATCTAGTTCGGACATCAGGTTAGGGACAGATACCACCGGGTTCGATATAATAGCTAGCAAGTCATCTGCGAACAGCACGAGTTTGTATTATCTGCCCCCCACCGTGAGTCCCGAAATGTTTGGATTCAATCTAATAAAGCCTGCCAAGGCTTCCATACAAAGGACGAAGATTAGGGGCAAAAGAGGACACCCTTGGCTAGTACCGTTCCTAATCAGGACTGGGCGGGACAGGCCCCCATTAATTTTGATCCTTGCGGTTGGGAAATCATATAGTGCCAAAATGCGGCCCAAGCTCACCGGTCCCAACCCTAAGTGTCGCAGAACCCCCTCCATAAATATCCAGTCAACTCTATCGAAAGCCTTCTCGGCATCAGTAGAGAGCACCACTATTGGGTTATGGCTATGCGAAGCTAAATGCATCAGATCGATGATTTTGGTCATATTGTCACGAGCTTCCCTCCCAGGTATGAAACCCACTTGGTCTGAATGCACGATATTGGGGAGAAGTAGCTTCAACCTGTTTGCTATAATTTTAGCAAACAGCTTGATGTCTGTGTTAAGGAGGGATATCGGGCGGTAACTGGCACATTGAGCCGGATCCTTCCCTTCTTTTGGTATAAGGCAAAAGAGAGTCTTTAAAAAGCTTATAATAAGAGATGGTATAGCCATCGGGACCCGGACTCTTCCCAGAAGGAGCCTCCTTAAGAGCTTGTTCCAATTCCGGGAGAGAGAAAGGGGAGTCTAGCCAGGCGCTATCGTCCTCCGATATTCTAGGGAGCCCCGCGTCACAGAGGTACCCCTCCACCGCAGCCACTGTGGTCGCTTGGAGGTGCGCAGGGCTGCGGGGGCGCTGCAGCCACCACTGATTGAGTCTGTTTTGGGAAGGAGGACATGGAGAGCACAGCGCGCGCCTCTCCTGTGTGTCCCTCCTGCGTCTCCAGCGGCAGCGGCGTGTCTGTCAAATGAAGTGCCGGTTTGTGAGCCAATCAGAGCTCACGAACGGGCACTTCATTTAACAGACACGCCGCTGCCGCCGGAGACCCAAAAGGGACACACAGGAGAGGCGCACGCTGTGCTCTCCATGTCCTCCTTCCCAAAACAGACTCAATCAGTGGTGGCTGCAGCGCCCCCGCAGCCCTGCGCACCTCCAAGCGACCACAGTGGCTGCGGCCCCCTAGTTACGTCACTGCCGCACTGTCTCTGTTTCATATTGCTATCTGCTTTTGTGAGGGCACAGGGCGCAGCTATTGTCAGTTTTATGTGAGTGCCGAATACTTTTTCAAAATACATGTCAAGCCAGTCGTCACCCTCAAGGTGATCATAATGACTCTGTAGCAACAGCAAGGTTCTATGGTTGCTAATGTTCCATCATGCTATGCCGATGCGGTTAAATACATTACTTTTACTTGTGGTTTTGGTTTTTATGCTCATTTTTCAGTAACTGAGACAGGCCCACAGAGTAGAAAAAGAACATGGTTTATAACATAAAAATGCTATTGCAGTCTATTTTTTCTCATCTCAATAACTTTGCCATCACATGTTCTGTATGATGTCAGGCTCGCCCCTCTTTCCCCTGTTCCTTCTTTCCCTTACTAAGTTCCCTGCCTCTTCTACCTCCTTTACTGTTGCCAATCCCATTTCTGGGTATTACCCACGATTAGAGAATCCTCTTTTATTTTAATCTTTCCACGGTTGTTGCTACTCATTTCTGTCGCATTGCTTTGTTATTGCCTCAACTGTTACATCATTATTTTGGGGCATATTCAATTACAGGCAAATGTTTTTTTGTAATCTTACACCACAGGGTTTTTCCCGCAGACGTGAGATTTTTGGTAATCAATTGGGTACGGGTTTTTTATTTTTTCACAAGGTACTCAATTTCTTTTTTGATTGCCTCCAGACAAAGTACAATTTTTCCTAAAATCAATATTTTAAGGAAAATTTGTCTGATTTGCTTTAGATCCCCCTAATGACTAATTAAGAAACTGGAAGTTTCCACTTAGCTTAATTAGACCATAATTACCTTCTACAGCGCTGTCCTCCTCATATATCTTCTCCAGTGTTGCTGCAGGCAACAGCTTCCAATGACTGGCCACAGGTACTACTGTAACGCTCACTCTGCACTCTATCCCCGCACACGGGATGCAGTCAATTCACCTCCAATCAAAATCCCAATGGTTGAAATCCCGACAGCAATTGACCGACGGTCAAAATCCCGACAAGGTCAAAATACCGACATGTAAAATGCCGACCGGTCAAAATGCTGACATGAGTTTTTCATAATTTTTTCAATGAAACCGACTTGTTCATACTTTACCAACCCAGTGGACCTGGAGGGGGAATATAATAGTGTGCCGAGCGCAGTGAGGCACCGGTCACGAAGCATGGCGAGTGCAGCAAGCCATGCTAGGGGGCGCGGTACACTTATATGGTGTCCATGTCTACCTACATACACACAAAAAACAATGAAAAACGCACGTCAGTATTTTGACCTGTCGGCATTTTACATGTTGGTATTTTGACCTTGTCGGTATTTTAAATGTCGGTATTTTGTCCATGTCGGTCAATTGCTGTCGGGATTTCGACCGTCTCGATTTTGATTGGAGGTATTTCATACCGATCCTCCGCACACACTGCACTGCATTACACTCCTAACCCTACACCCCCACAACACTCACACTACACTGCACTACCCCTAACCCTGCACCAGAGCTGGCCCTAACCAATATAATGCCATAGGCAAGATTTTGGCCGGTGCCCCCTAACACCGCCGCTATTTCCACCTCTGACCCAGCGCCCCTTTCCCAGCAGCATCATCCCTAATTCCGGGGGCCTTTTTTTTTTTAGCTTTAAATGCATTTTATTAGTGTTGCTATGTGACTAGGATGCACAAGCAGCTTCTGCTAATTAAAATGATATGCAGCATGCCTATATTCTGTATGTGACTGTGGCTGTATCTGCATACGAAATGCTACGTTACAGTGATTTCCAGGAATACACTGTAACATAGTATTTCATATGCACATACAGCTGCAGTCGCACACAGCATATAGGCATTCTGCATATCATTTTAATCAGCAGAAGCTGTTTGTGCCCCTAGACATTGCAAATGTCCTAGGCATTTGCCTAGTTTGCCTATGCCTAGGGCCGGCTCTGCCCTGCAACTGCTCCTCGCACACACTGCATTACACATGGGGCCTAATTAAGATGTGGTTGTTGATGCAATTGCTGTTCATATCTTTTGCGGTTCGCAATTGCGACTATATTATAATATGGGCAGAAGCTATCCTGAGCAAAGGAACCCCCACTGCTGTCTCTTCATTTCCATCTGACAACTGCTAAAACATTGGTAATATCGTCGCAATCAGGTCATCACACAGATTCAAAGCGGCTCTGAAGACGCACAGGCTGAGAAGATCTCCTGGAACACATGGGGCTCTCCAGTAGCACGTAAGAATGCAACTAGTAACGCTCATCACTAGTCTGAATGGCCATGAAATGTCTGCGTTTACCCGACCACTCCCCGTTCCTACCCCCAAACTCTGTCTTCCTATTACTCACTTTTCTGCTATATATATATATATATATATATATATATCTCTCCTTCCTCCCACACACCCACAGTCTGTCTCTCCCCAATAACTCCATGCTGCATTCCCAGTTCCCCCACCCCATCCCAAAGCCCTGTATCCCCTCACCAAGCCCTGGGGAGAGACTCACCTGAGCTGCACTCCCCAGTACCCAGACACTGCACAGCAGACCCCACCAGAAGAGGCCGGTGCAGGGAGCAGAGTTGCTGTCATGTCTCGTAACTGCCTGCAACAGAGCTGGAACTAGAAGAGCTAGTGTACACTCATACTGCACAGTCACTGTATGTGAAAGGCTCTTGTCACTCTAAGGCTGTGCCCACACCTCCTACAGCTCACTGCCCTATTTGGACAAGACGGCTCACATTCCTGCCGGGAACTAAGTGGCTTATCCTTGGGGCCCGGTACAGGTGTCCCCTTTGACCCCCCCGTCGCCGGCCCTGTATATATATATTTATATATATATACATCCAACACCTTAGCACTCATCTCATATACAACGGCTGGGTTCTCTCCAAAAGATAATATACAGTTCGAACAGCGGCGGCACTCACAGAATAAATAAACACATTCTGTGTGTTCTATATAAAATTATATCATTAGCTTGGTATATACCAGGGGTGGCCAACCAGTCAGGCAGAAAAGATCTATAGTCAAGAGCAAGAGCCACTATCATGCGCGCGTCATATGGGGGCGGGGCCTAGTTGCCACAAAGCCAGTTTGTAGAAGTTTGACCTCATGTCATAACCCCGTTTTTCGTCATGTTGTACAGTGACACATACATATAATGCCCCAGTACAGTGCCACATACATATAAAAACGCCAAAAAATAGGTGCCTCCAGTGCCAGATACATATATGCCCCCAGTGCCAGATACATATATGCCCCCACAGTGCCAGATACACATGTCCCCACAGTGCCAGCTATGCCCCCAGTGCCAGATACACATGTCCCCTTAGTGCCTGCTATGCCCCCAGTGCCAGATACATATGCCACCACAGTGCCAGCTATGCCCCCAGTGCCAGATACACATGTCCCCACAGTGCCTGCTATTCCCCAAATGCCAGATATGCCCCCAGTGCCTGCTATGCCCCCAGTGCAGATACACATGTCCCCACAGTGCCTGCTATGCCCCCAGTGCCAGATATGCCCCCAGTGCCTGCTATGCCCCCAGTGCCAGATACACATGTCCCCACAGTGCCTGCTATGCCCCCAGTGCCAGATATGCCCCCAGTGCCTGCTATGCCCCCAGTGCAGATACACATGTCCCCACAGTGCCTGCTATGCTCCCCAGTGCCTGCTATGCTCCCCAGTGCCAGATACACATGTCCCCACAGTGCCAGATATGCCCCCAGTGCCAGATATGCCCCCAGTGCCTGCTATGCCCCCAGTGCCAGATACACATGTCCCCACAGTGCCTGCTATGCCCCCAGTACCAGATATGCCCCCAGTGCCAGATATGCCCCCAGTGCAGGATACACATGTCCCCACAGTGCCTGCTATGCCCCCAGTGCCAGATATGCTCCCAGTGCCTGCTATGCCCCCAGTGCCAGATATGCCCCCAGTGCCTGCTATGCCCCCAGTGCCAGATATGCTCCCAGTGCAAGATACACGTGTCCCACAGTGCCTGCTATGCCCCCAGTGCCTGCTATGCCCCCAGTACCAGATATGCTCCCAGTGCCAGATACACATGTCCCGACAGTGCCTGCTATGCCCCCAGTGCCAGATATGCCCCCAGTGCCTGCAATGCCCCCAGTGCAGATACACATGTCCCCACAGTGCCTGCTATGCTCCCCAGTGCCAGATATGCCCCCAGTGCCAGATACACATGTCCCCACAGTGCCAGATATGCCCCCAGTGCCAGATACACATGTCCCCACAGTGCCTGCTATGCCCCCAGTGCCCGATACAGATATGCCTCCAGTGCCAGATACATGATGCCCCCAGTGCCAGATATGCCCCCAGTGCCAGATACACATGTCCCCACAGTGCCAGATATACCCCCAGTGCCAGATACACATATCCCCACAGTGCCTGCTATGCCCCCAGTGCCAGATATGCCCCCAATGCAGATACACATGTCCTCACAGTGCCTGCTATGCCCCCAGTGCCAGATACACATGTCCCCACAGTGCCTGCTATGCCCCCAATTCCAGATATGCCCCAGTGCCTGCTATGCCCCCAGTGCCAGATACAAATGTCCCCACAGTGCTCACCAGTCCCCACCCCACACCTGCGACCCGCTCATCGCGCTGCTGCTGCTCACTCTCCGGCGGCGGTGTCTCTCTTCAATTAGGTGCCGGTCCGTGAGCCAATCAAAGCTCGCGGTCCGGCAGCCAATCAGGAGCCTTAGCTGCTGGTCCGCGAGCTCTGATTGCTTCACAGGCCGGTGCCAAATTGAAGAGAGACACTGCCACCGGAGAGGAGTGCGTGTGTCTGGGGCTGGGGGCAGCGTTGGCCAGGAGCAGACCGAGCCATTTGTTTAATAGCTATTCCACCATTGTGATTTATAATTGTTCGTAATTGTTCTTTGTTGGATAATTATAATAACGAGTTTAAGACTAAAAGCAGCATAGTGATTGTGTGGGTTCCAACAAATTTTTGCGCTTGCCCTTTATTATAAATAATTTTTTAGAATTATATTAGCTATAGTGAATATAACCACAGACTATTAAATGTACAGAGGACTTTGACAAAACAGGTTATATACCATGTGGGACTATATATTCCAACCCGTTCTTGGAACTGGGAAGAGTTAATTTCGGACTTAATGTGATTGATACCTGCTTGGGATAAATAACAGTTCAAGACGACGGGGCAGCCACTTCTGGGGAAAAGGACGCTTTGCACCAATAGGCTGAGAAACGCGTCAAGGCCTCTATCACCCCCAAGTGTGATGAGTATGGAAGTTGCGGACAAGCTCCACTGGTTCTCTATACCACCGGGACTGCAAGCTGCCATGATCCCAGTGTATATAGCAGCCCTATGAGCAGAGGTGTAGCTAAGTGCCATGGTGCCCGGAGAAAGGTAATGTTTTGGCGCCCCCCTTCCCTGTACTGAATTAGGGGTCTAGCCAACATGTGGTGGCATGTTACATTTAAAAAGAAAAAATATTTTAAAATCCTAAATTGGTGACAGGGCCAGTTTAAGACCTTGTGGAGCTCAGTGTGAAAGTTTCCTTTGGGTGCACCAGATGTTTAAGATATGGACAGTGCGCGCCAAACGTGCGCAACTAAAATATAGGGGTGTGGCTTCATGGGGAAGGGGTGTGATCACAGAATAGTACTAATTCACAATACACCGCACAGTAGAGCTGCTTATACACTTCACGCCACACAGTAAATCTGCTTATACACGTTTCGCCACAGTAGAGCTGCTTACACACGTTACACCACATAGTACAGCCACTTATACACGTTACAACACAGTAGAACTGCTTATACAGTAGGGCAAAAAAGTATTTGGACAACCACCGATTGTGCAAGTTGACCCACTTAAAAAGATGAGAGAGGTCTGTAATTTCCATCATAGGTACACTTCAACTGTGAGAGACAGAATCTGAAAAAAAAACCTAGGAAATCACATTGTATGATTTTTAAACAATTTATTTGTATATTGCGGAAAATAAATATTTGGACACCTACCAAGCAGCAAGATTTCTGGCTCTCACAGACCTGTTACTTCTTTAAGAAGCTCTTCTATCCCCCACTCATTACCTCTATTAATGGCACCTGTTTTAACTGGTTTGTCTGTATAAAAGACACCTGTCCACACCCTCAAACAGTCAGACTGCTACCTCTCCACCAAGGCCAAGACCAGAGAGCTGTCTAAGGATACCAGGGACAAAATTGTAGAGCTGCACAAGGCTGGGATGAGCTACTCGACAATAGGCAAGCAGCTTGGTGAGAAGAGATCAACTGTTGGCGCAATTATAAAAAAAATGGAAGAAATACAAGATCACTGACAATCTCCCTCGACCTGGGGCTCCATGCAAGATCTCACCTCGTGGGGTATCAATGATCTTGAGAATGGTGAGGAATCAGCACAGGACTACACGGGGGGATCTGGTCAATGACCTCAAGAGAGCTGGGACCACATTCACAAAGGTTACCATTACTAACACACTACGTCGTTATGGATTGAAATCCTGCAGCGCCTGAAATGTCCCCCTGCTTAAGCCAGCACATGTCCAGGCCTGCCTAAAGTTTGCCAGTGACCATCTGGATGATCCAGAGGAGGATTGGGAGAATGTAATGTGGTCAGATGAGAGCAAAATCGAACTTTTTGGGATAAACTCCACTCGCCGTGTTTGGAGGGAGAATGAGTGGCATTTCAAGAACACCATACCCACTGTGAAGCATGGGGGTGGAAACATCATGCTTTGAGGCTGCTTTCTTGCAAAGGGCACAGGACTACTGATCTGTATTAAGGAGAGGATGAATGGGGCCATGTATTGTGAGATTTTGGGCAAAAACCTCCTTCCCTCAGTAAGAGCATTGAAGATGGAACGTGGCTGGGTCTTCCAGCATGACAATGACCCCAAACACACCGCCCGGGCAACTAAGGATTGGCTCCGTAAGAAGCATTTCAAGGTCCTGGAGTGGCCTACCCAGTCTCCAGACCTCAACCCAATAGAAAATCTGTGTAGGGAGTTGAAAGTCCGTGTTGCCAGGCGACAGCCCCAAAACATGACAGATCTAGAGAAGATCTGCAAGGAAGAGTGGGACAAAATACCTGCTACAGTGTGTGTGAGTTTTTAACCTCTGTAATTGCCAACCGAGGTTATATTACAAAGTATTGAGTTAAAATTTTTGATTGTCCAAATATTTATTTTCCACAAGAATATACAAATAAATTGTTTATAAATCATACAATGTGATTTCCTAGTTTTTTTTCCAGATTCTGTCTCTCACAGTTGAAGTGTACCTATGATGAAATTACAGACTTCTCTCATCTTTTTAAGTGGGTCAACTTACACAATCGGTGTCTGTCCAACTATTTTTTTGCCCCACTGTACATGTTACGCCACACAGTAGACCTGCTTATATACGTTATGCCACAGTAGAGCTGCTTATATATGTTACGCCACAGTAGCGCTGCTTACACACGTTACGTCACAGTAGAGTCACTTAGAAACATTACGCCATAGTAGATCCCCATATACACGTTGCACCATGATAGAGCACCTTATACATGTTACGACATGGTAGAGCCGCAATAATAGTAGTTAACTATTTACATGTTTAATTCAAATAAATAAATAAAAACTATGTATGCCCCAACTGACCTGACCTCACACATGCCCAATCTCTTAATAAAAATTATGCTCCAAATGTGACCTCCCACAGACCTGATAACCCCCCAATCTCTCAATGAAAATAATGCCCCAAAACATAACACCCCCCACCCCCACCCTGAGAATCTCCCTATGCCACAATGAAAATAATGCCCTAAAACAGCCCCCCCCCCCCAACTTAAAATCCCGGCAATAGCTCAATGAAAATACTACCCTAGAACTGTCATCCCAGAACTGATGATCCACTATGCCTCAATGCAAATAATGTCCCAGAATTGCCTGAGGGGCAGAGAGAGGTGCTGCAGCTGCCTGAGAGGCAGAGTGAGGTACTACAGCAGCAGCTGGAGCAGAGAGGTGCTGCAACATCGATGTAGAGAGAGGTGCTGCAGCATCCGGGGCAGAGAGAGGTGCTTCAGCATCTGAAGTAGAGACATGTGCTGCAGCTTCCAGGAAAAGGAGATTTATGGTAAGAACCAGAGGGAGGCCCGCCTCGTCATGCCGCAGGCTTCTCAGATTTGGAAGCCGACTGACGGGCAGCCCAGGCACGTTTAGGCTTGGGCTTGGTGGTTTTGGAAGTGCGAGACTGTTTCGGGTACGCCTGACCCTTTGCTTTACCCGGAGGGTGAAAGGAATGAAAGGAAGTACTCTTAGCCTTCGGGGCCAAAGGAGAAGTACTAGGAAGACATGCAGTCTTAGCAGACGCCAAGTCAGCGACAAACTTGTTGCGACCCTCACCAAAGAGGATGTTTCCTTTAAACGGGAGCACCTCCAGGGTTTTTATAGAGTCCAAGTCCACCGACCAGGACCGTAACCAGAGAATACGGCGAGCCAAAATGGATATCGTAGCAGCCTTGGCCGCCAGAACACCTGCATCTGAAACTGCTTCTTTAATGTAATGAGATGTCATGACAATATAAGAGAAACATTGTCTGGCATGTTCAGAAAAATTGGACGGAAACTCAGCATCCATTTCCTGAGCCCACACCTAAATAGCTTCTACGGCCCCAGTGGCCGCAATGGTGGGCCTATGTGCAGCCCCTGCAACGGTATAACAAGATTTATGGTAAGAACTTACCTTTGTTAAATCTCTTTCTGCGAGGTAAACTGGATTACACAGGGAATAATATCGGGGTGCAGAGTAGGATCTTGATCCGAGGCACCAACCGACTAAAAGCTTTGACTGTTCCCAAGATGCACAGCGCCGCCTCCTCTATAACCCTGCCTCCATGCCAGTGAGCTCAGTTTCATTAACCAGCCCAATGCACTGTAGCGGGCACAAGAACCCGGCGTCCAAAGGAAGCATCCTGGGAAGCGGCAGTGTCAAAGGCATAGAACCTAATGAACGTGTTCCTTGAGGACCATGTAGCCGCCTTGCACAATTGTTCAAGGGTCGCACCATGGTGGGCCGCCCAAGAAGGTCCAACCGACCGAGTAGAATGGGCTTTGATGGTAGCAGGAACCGGACGACCAGCCTGTACATAAGCATGTGCAATCACCATTCTAATCCATCTGGCCAAAGTCTGCTTGGAAGCAGGCCAGCCACGTTTGTGAAAACCAAACAACACAAAAAGAGAATCGGATTTCCTAACGGAGGAAGTTCTCTTTACATAGATGCGAAGAGACCGTACCACATCCAAAGACTGCTCTTTGGAAGACAACTCAGGAGAATTAAAGGCCGGAACCACAATCTCCTGGTTAAGGTGGAAGGAAGACACCACCTTGGGTAAATAACCTGGCCGTGTTCTAAGAAATGCCCAGTCACGGTAAAAAATCAAATAGGGAGACTTACAGGATAAGGCACCCAAGTCCGAGACCCTTCTAGCTAAAGCAATAGCCAGCAAGAAAAACACCTTAAGGGAAAGCCACTTAAGGTCAGTAGAGGTAAGAGGCTCAAACGGAGAAAACCACCGACAGATCCCAGGGGGCCACAGCTGGCACATAAGGAGGTTGAATCTACAACACACCCTGAGTGAATGTATGAACATCAGGCAGGGTAGCAATCTTTCTCTGAAACCAAACAGACAAGGCAGAGATATGAACCTTGAGGGAAGCCAGACGCAGGCCCAAGTCCAGGCCTTGTTGTAGAAAAGCCAATAGTTTGGCCGTACTAAACCTGAAAAAGTCATGATTGTGAGACGCACACCAAGTAAAGTAAGCATTCCTGTCCCTATGGTATATTCGAGCAGAATCCGGCTTACGGGCCTTCAACATAGTTTGAACGACCGCCTCAGAAAAACCCTTAGCCCTCAGGACGGAAGCTTCAAGAGCCATGCCGTCAAAGCCAGACGGGGCAAATCCTGGTAAACACAAGGGCCCTGAACGAGGAGGTCTGGTCGTTGTGGAAGTAGAAGGGGCCGATCCAACGAGAGGCCCTGTAGATTGGAGAACCAGTGCCACCTGGGCCACGCTGGAGCGACTAGACGTAGGTTTCCTCCTTCTTGCTTGAACTTCCGTATTACTCTTGGCAGGAGTGACACCGGAGGGAACACATACGGCAGCCGAAAGTTCCCCGGGATTGATATGGCATCCACGAACGCCACTTGAGGATCCCTTGTTCTTGCTCCGAAGACCGGAACCTTGTTATTGTGTCGAGATGCCATCAGGTCCACATCTGGGAGACCCCACTTGTCCACGAGAAGTTTAAACACCTCTGGATGTACGTGCACGTCCTGACGACTGAGATAGTCCGCCTCCCAGTTCAGAACGCCCCGGAATGAAAACTGCTGATATGGCCGGGAGATGCCATTCTGCCCACTGAAGAATTCTTGATACTTCCCTCATTGCCATGCGGCTTCGAGTGCCGCCCTGATGAATGATATACGCCACCGTGGTGGCATTGTCCGATTGTACTTGAACAGGTCTGTTCTGTATTAGATGCTGGGCCATTGTCAACGCACTGAACACTGCCGCAGTTCCAGAATGTTTATCGGGAGTAGCGACTCCTCCTTGGTCCACTGACCCTGAAGAGAGTGTTGTTCCAACACCGCGCCCCAACCTCTCAGACTGGCATCCGTCGTCAGCAGGACCCAGTTGGATATCCAGAAGGGACGACCCCTGCTCAATTGTTGGTCCTGCAGCCACCAGCACAGTGACAGGCGGACCTCCGGAGATAGGGAGATCATGTGAGATCTGATCCGGTGAGGCAGGACATCACACTTGGACAGAATCAACTTCTGCAGGGGGCGAGAATGGAATTGAGCACACTCCACAATGTCGAAAGCCGACACCATGAGACCTAGCACTTGCATCGCCGAATGAATCGAGACTTGCGGACAGGATAGGAAGCAATGGATCTTGTCCTGAAGTTTCAGGACTTTCTCCCGAGACAAGAACAACCGCTGGTTGTGGGTGTCCAATAACGCTCCCAGGTGTACCATGCTCCGAGCCGGAACCAGGGAGGATTTCTTCCAGTTGATCAGCCACCCGTGGACTTTCATGCACTGGACCGTCAAATCGAGATGACACAGGAGAAGTTCTGGGGAACCTGCCAGGATCAACAAATCATCTAGGTATGGTAGTATCCTGACCCCTTGACGGCGGAGTGTAGCCGTCATGACCGCCATAACTTTGGTGAAAACTCGCGGAACCGTTGTCAAACCAAAGGGTAACACCCGAAATTGGTAATGAAGATTGCCCACCGCAAACCGCAGGTACTGCTGATGAGATACGCAATAGGAATATGTAGGTAGGCATCCTGTATGTCCAGGGAGACCATATAGTCACCAGGCTCCATAGCCAGAACAATAGAGTGCAGCGTTTCCATGTGGAACTTGGAGACCTGCACAAGGACTTCAGATTGAGAATGGGCCTCAAGGACCCGTTCGGTTTCGGGACTAGAAACAGCGGTGAATAGAACCCCTTGCCCCTCTGGGTCAGAGGCACCTGTACCACCACTCCTGTGGACAGGAGGGAATGTACCATCAAGTGCAACGTGTTTGCTTTTGCCGGATCCAGAGGCACATCTGTCAGGCAAAATCGATGAGGGTGGCAATTTCTGGAAGGTATGGCGTAACCTCGAGCGGTGACTTCCCTCACCCAGGTATCTGAAGTGGTCTTCAACCATTCCTGGGCAAAACCTAGAAGGAGGCCCGTCCCGTCATGTGGCAGGCTTGTCAGTTTTGGAAGCTGGATGACGGGCGGCACAGGAACGCTTCGGTCTGGGCTTGGCAGGTCTGGAAGCACGAGCTTGCTTTGGGTACGCCTGACCTTTTGTTTTACCTGGAGTACAAAAGGGCAGAGGGAAAGTACTTTTATCCTTCTGTGCGGAAGGAGCCGTACTAGGTAGGCAAGCTGTTTTAGCAGTAGCCAGATCAGCCACAATCTTATTGAGGTCTTCTCCAAAGAGAATGTCTTCCTTGATAGGAAGCACCTCCAGGCTTTTCTTGGAATCCAAATCCACCGACCAGGATCTCAACCAAAGGATACGTCTGGCCAAAACGGATACAGTAGCAGCCTTGGCCGCGAGCATCCCGGCATCGAAGGCCGGTACAGAGAGACATTGTCGAGCATGCTCAGATGCATCAGAAGGCAGTTACGCCTCAAGTTCCTGAGCCCACGCCTCAAAAGCTTCAGCAGCCCAAGTCACTGCAATAGTTGGCCTTTGCAGAGCCCCCAAAAGGGTATAAATCGCTTTTAAACAGCCCTCCACGCGACGATCCGTCGGTTCCTTCAGAGAAGTGACGGTAGTTACTGGCAGAGCTGAGGAAACAACCATACGCGCCACATGAGAATCTACAGGCGGAGGAGTTTTCCAATTTTTACACACCTCCGCAGAGAGAGGATAGCGAGCCAACAGTCTCTTATTCGGTGTAAATTTTGTCCTCGGATTTTCTCAGGATTCCTGACGTATGTCAACCAGGTGTTTAGAATAGGGTAAAACTTGTTTAACCACCTTCTTACGCTTAAACCTATCCGGTTTCTTGGATACAGTTTCAGGCTCAGAATCATCAGACACTTGAAGAATGAGCCGTATCGCCTCAATCAAATCCGAGACATCCACATATGATTTCCCCTCCCCATCTGAAACATCAGCGTCAGTGTCTGGGGGGGTCAGTATATGCACCGTCCTCCTCAGAGGACGTGTTGGTTAAAGCCGTGGATTGGGAGGAGGTAATGGCCCTTTTAGAAGACAACTTAGTCTTATGCGGGCGAGAGTGACCCTTAGATTTAGACATGGATCTGCTCAAATGCTGTAACTGAGTGGAAAGCTGGTCCGCCCATGGCGGGTTCACAGCAGGGACCATAAACTGTGGTAGTGGCAGAGGTGGATCCACAGGGGGCGTCAATTTAGTCACAAGTGTGTTTAACAATGTGGAGAATGTAGTCCAAGGTGGGTCCTGTGATGCCCCAAGCGCTACCGACCCACTGGGGGGTAAGGAACCCTGAACTTGAACTCTCAGCTGCCAAATTATCCTCCATTACGTCTGCGGCCTCACTACCATGCAGTGTGGGAGAGGCCCCAACGTCGTTGCCACGTCTAGCAGACATAACTATGTGCACAATAATGGGCAACCCAGTACAAAGTGTAGCAGCGCTATACTTAGCAAGAACTCTCAGAAAAGAAGCCTAAGATGGCACAGACCGGGAGTTCAATAGATATAGAATATATGGGGACTATAAATCACAAGTAAAAATACCCCGTCAGTATATCTTGTGATAGAAATCCTATATTATTTATGGAAAAAACCCTGAAACACTTGGCCCCCACAGGTATAGTAATATAGGAATAGCACGCTGAGTGAAATACCCTGCAATAAGGCAACCATGCAGCAGCTACATGCACACACACAAATATAGTCACAAGTGTACCATGCAGAAATTATGTACCATAAACTGCACTGGACTGGCAATACAAAGTAATACTCAGTATGGCTATATGTGATAACTATAGATATAACAAACACAGTAAGCACTGGATGTATATCACAGGGTGTATGTACCACACAACCCTGAATGTATGCACTCTTTCTTAACTAACACAGTCCCAGTGACAGGTAGAATACTCAAGTGTCCTGTAGGAAGCACAGCACTGGCAGTCAGGCGGTTCCACAGAGGAGGATTTGCCCCAGCAATCCCAGGAACAGCAAGGCTTTATCTGTAATGGCCGCTGACCAGGAGTGAAGGAGAAGGAAGCAGCTACAGGGCGGGAACATTGTATAAATGGCGCCCTGGGGCTGGGGGGAGGGGCCTCAGGTCCAGCCTGCTCCCCCTGTTGGCATCCCCACCGGGTGTGCGGGCAGAACAACAAAACGGGGGAACTGGTACTAAATCCCCCTGACCTGTGCCCAAAATAATACCTGGTGGCTAGTGGAGCAGCTGCCCAGTACTCAGTGTCGATGCCAGCGCACGTGCGGCCTGCCTCCTACGGCTGCGCTGGATCGCGGTAAAGTGCGGCACAAGAGCCCCTTACCTCCCCTTGTCTGCGGCCCCGCGATCCGGGAGACAGTGGCGTGTGTGTGACTCACATTTAGGAAGAAGCCTGCGTCTCCGCTGCAGTGACCCGGCAACCCCGGCGTGGGAGTTTCCAGCGCTGCTGGGGGTGATGGAGCTGCAAGCTGGAAAGTCTCTGAGACTTTGCCAGCAGCAGCCCTTGAAGTCTTCATACAGATTCCTCTGTTCAGTCTTAGTAAAATAAACTCTGAAAAGGCTGCTTAAGGCAGCCACCTGTAAAGTGCCTACACATACTGCAAGGCACCAACTTACAAACTGAGCTCACTGGCATGGAGGCAGGGTTATAGAGGAGGCGGCACTGTGCATCTTGGGAACAGTCAAAAACTTTGAGCCTGTTGCTGCCTCGGATCAAGATCCTACTCTACACCCCGGTGTTAATCCTTGTGGAGCCCAGTGTACCCCACAGCAGAAAGACAGCTTTTCAGCAGCCCTCCACACGCTTATCCGTCGGCTCCTTGAGAGAAGTGACGGTAGTGACAGGCAGAGCAGATGACACCACCAGCCAAGCGATTTGCGAGTCCACCGGCGGTGGTGTTTCCCAATTTTTACTCAATTCTGCCGGAAGGGGATAGCGGGCTAGCATCTTCTTGTGCAGGGGTGAATTTCTTTCCCGGGTTCTCCCAGGATTCCTGACGTATGTGAACCAAGTGGTCAGAATGAGGTAAAACCAATTTAGTAACCTTCTGACGTTTGAACCTGTCCAGTTTCTTAGATGTAGTAGCAGACTCAGGATCATCATCAATCTGAAGAATGAGCCTGACAGCCTCCAAGAGATCAGGAACATCCACCTGTGAAACAGATTCCCCATCAGAAACGTCATGATCAGAGTCTGTGGGGTCAGTATACACGCCATCTTCATCGGAAGAGGTATCCGGAACATGCGTGGATTGAGAGGTAGTAACAGCCCACTTAGAGAACTTCTTAGGTGTAGTCTTAGGCGGGCGAGGGTCAGGAATATGTTTATCCAAAGAGTTATTCAAGTGCTGTAACTGAGTGGATTAACCGCAGGGACCATATAAGGCTGATAATGCACATGAGGTCCCATTGGGGGCGCAAGTCTAGTTACCAGCGTAGTCAGTAAATTAGAAAAGGCAGCCCAAGGCGGGCCCTGATGTGCACCCGTTGTTACAAACTGACTGGGGGGTACAGAACCCCCAAAACCTGAACCCTCCACAGCCATGTTACCCTCATATGCATCTGGGACATCATAACCGCGCACGGCGGAATCAGCCCCAGACTTATCGCTCCCTGTAGCTGACATAATATGAAAGCATACCTCCCAACTTTGTGTTTCTCCAAAGAGGGACACACGCGCGTTCCCGGAAAAGGGGCGTGGTCTAAAAAGGGGGCGTATCTTCGTGGGAAGACCACGTTCGCGAGCCACGCCCCGTTTTCGTCACTGAGGGGGCATGCCTAGCGCTCTGTGAGCCGCTGGCATGCCCCCTCTCCCTCTGACTCCCCTGAATAGACGCTGTGCGCATGCGCACAGCGTCTATTCAACGCTGCTCTGCTAAGCAGGGCAGCGACAGACAGAGACTCCCAACTGCCCCCCCCGACCGCGGGACACTGCAGCCCGCGGGTGGGACAGCGGGACAGTCCCCAAAAAACGGGACTGTCCCGCGAAAATCGGGACAGTTGGGAGGTATGTGAAAGCGTAAACCACGGGCGACACAGTACAATATCAGGAGATAGAATACCTAACACAAACCCCCCATGCAGTGTGACAGCACAAACAGAGGATTTCGGAGGTAAAATGTGACTGAAAAACACAGAGAAAAATACAAATGATGTATATCATGTGAAATACCTGTATTATCTAATAACTCTGACACACTGAGCCCCCTCAGGTTACAGAATATAGAGATAGCAGTAGGAGTGAGATACACGGAGTAGAAATCACCCAGCAGCTATATGCACACACACACAGTCACATGTACAATGCAGGAATTATGACAAACAATAAAACTGCACTGGACTAGCAATACTATCCACTGAGTAAAGCTATTTATTAGAGATGAGCGGGTTCGGTTTCTCTGAAACCGAACCCGCACGAACTTCATGTTTTTTTCACGGGTCCGAGCAGACTCGGATCCTCCCGCCTTGCTCGGTTAACCCGAGCGCGCCCGAACGTCATCATGACGCTGTCGGATTCTCGCGAGACTCGGATTCTATATAAGGAGCCGCGCGTCGCCGCCATTTTCACACGTGCATTGAGATTGATAGGGAGAGGACGTGGCTGGCGTCCTCTCCATTAGAAATTAGATTAGAAGAGAGAGAGAGATTGTGCAGAGTCAGACAGAGTTTACCACAGTGACCAGTGCAGTTGTTGTTAGTTAACTTTTATTTATTTTAATATAATATATCCGTTCTCTGCTATATCCGTTCTCTGCCTGAAAAAAAACGATACACAGCAGCAGCCAGTCACACAGTGTGACTCAGTCTGTGTGCACTCAGCTCAGCCCAGTGTGCTGCACATCAATGTATAAAAGGCAAAGCTTATAATAATTGTGGGGGAGACTGGGGAGCACTGCAGGTTGTTATAGCAGGAGCCCCCAGGAGTACATAATATTATATTAATTTAAAATTAAACAGTGCACACTTTTGCTGCAGGAGTGCCACTGCCAGTGTGACTAGTGGTGACCAGTGCCTGACCACCAGTATAGTAGTATATTGTTGTATGTATTGTATACTATCTCTTTATCAACCAGTCTATATTAGCAGCAGACACAGTACAGTGCGGTAGTTCACGGCTGTGGCTACCTCTGTGTCGGCAGTCGGAACTCGGCAGGCAGTCCGTCCATCCATAATTGTATTACAATATATACCACCTAACCGTGGTATTTTTTTTTCTTTCTTTATACCGTCGTCATAGTGTCATACTAGTTGTTACGAGTATACTACTATCTCTTTATCAACCAGTGTACAGTGCGGTAGTTCACGGCTGTGGCTACCTCTGTGTCGGCAGTCGGCAGGCAGTCCGTCCATCCATAATTGTATTATTATTATAATATATACCACCTAACCGTGGTTTTTTTTTCATTCTTTATACCGTCATAGTGTCATACTAGTTGTTACGAGTATACTACTATCTCTTTATCAACCAGTGTACAGTGCGGTAGTTCACGGCTGTGGCTACCTCTGTGTCGGCAGTCGGCAGGCAGTCCGTCCATCCATAATTGTATTATTATTATAATATATACCACCTAACCGTGGTTTTTTTTTCATTCTTTATACCGTCGTCATAGTGTCATACTAGTTGTTACGAGTATACTACTATCTCTTTATCAACCAGTGTACAGTGCGGTAGTTCACGGCTGTGGCTACCTCTGTGTCGGCAGTCGGCAGGCAGTCCGTCCATCCATAATTGTATTATTATTATAATATATACCACCTAACCGTGGTTTTTTTTTCATTCTTTATACCGTCGTCATAGTGTCATACTAGTTGTTACGAGTATACTACTATCTCTTTATCAACCAGTGTACAGTGCGGTAGTTCACGGCTGTGGCTACCTCTGTGTCGGCAGTCGGCAGGCAGTCCGTCCATCCATAATTATATTATTATTATAATATATACCACCTAACCGTGTTTTTTTTTCCATTCTTTATACCGTCGTCATAGTGTCATACTAGTTGTTACGAGTATACTACTATCTCTTTATCAACCAGTGTACAGTGCGGTAGTTCACGGCTGTGGCTACCTCTGTGTCGGCAGTCGGCAGGCAGTCCGTCCATCCATAATTGTATTATTATTATAATATATACCACCTAACTGTGGTATTTTTTTTTCTTTCTTTATACCGTCGTCATAGTGTCATACTAGTTGTTACGAGTATACTACTATCTCTTTATCAACCAGTGTACAGTGCGGTAGTTCACGGCTGTGGCTACCTCTGTGTCGGCAGTCGGCAGGCAGTCCGTCCATCCATAATTGTATTATTATTATAATATATACCACCTAACCGTGGTTTTTTTTTCATTCTTTATACCGTCGTCATAGTGTCATACTAGTTGTTACGAGTATACTACTATCTCTTTATCAACCAGTGTACAGTGCGGTAGTTCACGGCTGTGGCTACCTCTGTGTCGGCAGTCGGCAGGCAGTCCGTCCATCCATAATTGTATTATTATTATAATATATACCACCTAACCGTGGTTTTTTTTTCATTCTTTATACCGTCGTCATAGTGTCATACTAGTTGTTACGAGTATACTACTATCTCTTTATCAACCAGTGTACAGTGCGGTAGTTCACGGCTGTGGCTACCTCTGTGTCGGCAGTCGGCAGGCAGTCCGTCCATCCATAATTGTATTATTATTATAATATATACCACCTAACCGTGGTTTTTTTTTCATTCTTTATACCGTCGTCATAGTGTCATACTAGTTGTTACGAGTATACTACTATCTCTTTATCAACCAGTGTACAGTGCGGTAGTTCACGGCTGTGGCTACCTCTGTGTCGGCAGTCGGCAGGCAGTCCGTCCATCCATAATTGTATTATTATTATAATATATACCACCTAACCGTGGTTTTTTTATACCACCTAACCGTGGCAGTCCGTCCATAATTGTATACTAGTATCCAATCCATCCATCTCCATTGTTTACCTGAGGTGCCTTTTAGTTCTGCCTATAAAATATGGAGAACAAAAAAGTTGAGGTTCCAAAATTAGGGAAAGATCAAGATCCACTTCCACCTCGTGCTGAAGCTGCTGCCACTAGTCATGGCCGAGACGATGAAATGCCAGCAACGTCGTCTGCCAAGGCCGATGCCCAATGTCATAGTACAGAGCATGTCAAATCCAAAACACCAAATATCAGAAAAAAAAGGACTCCAAAACCTAAAATAAAATTGTCGGAGGAGAAGCGTAAACTTGCCAATATGCCATTTACCACACGGAGTGGCAAGGAACGGCTGAGGCCCTGGCCTATGTTCATGGCTAGTGGTTCAGCTTCACATGAGGATGGAAGCACTCAGCCTCTCGCTAGAAAACTGAAAAGACTCAAGCTGGCAAAAGCACCGCAAAGAACTGTGCGTTCTTTGAAATCCCAAATCCACAAGGAGAGTCCAATTGTGTCGTTTGCGATGCCTGACCTTCCCAACACTGGACGTGAAGAGCATGCGCCTTCCACTATTTGCATGCCCCCTGCAAGTGCTGGAAGGAGCACCCGCAGTCCAGTTCCTGATAGTCAGATTGAAGATGTCAGTGTTGAAGTACACCAGGATGAGGAGGATATGGGTGTTGCTGGCGCTGGGGAGGAAATTGACCAGGAGGATTCTGATGGTGAGGTGGTTTGTTTAAGTCAGGCACCCGGGGAGACACCTGTTGTCCGTGGGAGGAATATGGCCGTTGACATGCCAGGTGAAAATACCAAAAAAATCAGCTCTTCGGTGTGGAGGTATTTCACCAGAAATGCGGACAACAGGTGTCAAGCCGTGTGTTCCCTTTGTCAAGCTGTAATAAGTAGGGGTAAGGACGTTAACCACCTCGGAACATCCTCCCTTATACGTCACCTGCAGCGCATTCATAATAAGTCAGTGACAAGTTCAAAAACTTTGGGTGACAGCGGAAGCAGTCCACTGACCAGTAAATCCCTTCCTCTTGTAACCAAGCTCACGCAAACCACCCCACCAACTCCCTCAGTGTCAATTTCCTCCTTCCCCAGGAATGCCAATAGTCCTGCAGGCCATGTCACTGGCAAGTCTGACGAGTCCTCTCCTGCCTGGGATTCCTCCGATGCATCCTTGCGTGTAACGCCTACTGCTGCTGGCGCTGCTGTTGTTGCCGCTGGGAGTCGATGGTCATCCCAGAGGGGAAGTCGTAAGCCCACTTGTACTACTTCCAGTAAGCAATTGACTGTTCAACAGTCCTTTGCGAGGAAGATGAAATATCACAGCAGTCATCCTACTGCAAAGCGGATAACTGAGTCCTTGACAACTATGTTGGTGTTAGACGTGCGTCCGGTATCCGCCGTTAGTTCACAGGGAACTAGACAATTTATTGAGGCAGTGTGCCCCCGTTACCAAATACCATCTAGGTTCCACTTCTCTAGGCAGGCGATACCGAGAATGTACACGGACGTCAGAAAAAGACTCACCAGTGTCCTAAAAAATGCAGTTGTACCCAATGTCCACTTAACCACGGACATGTGGACAAGTGGAGCAGGGCAGGGTCAGGACTATATGACTGTGACAGCCCACTGGGTAGATGTATGGACTCCCGCCGCAAGAACAGCAGCGGCGGCACCAGTAGCAGCATCTCGCAAACGCCAACTCTTTCCTAGGCAGGCTACGTTTTGTATCACCGCTTTCCAGAATACGCACACAGCTGAAAACCTCTTACGGCAACTGAGGAAGATCATCGCGGAATGGCTTACCCCAATTGGACTCTCCTGTGGATTTGTGGCATCGGACAACGCCAGCAATATTGTGTGTGCATTAAATATGGGCAAATTCCAGCACGTCCCATGTTTTGCACATACCTTGAATTTGGTGGTGCAGAATTTTTTAAAAAACGACAGGGGCGTGCAAGAGATGCTGTCGGTGGCCAGAAAAATTGTGGGACACTTTCGGCGTACAGGCACCACGTACAGAAGACTGGAGCACCACCAAAAACTACTGAACCTGCCCTGCCATCATCTGAAGCAAGAAGTGGTAACGAGGTGGAATTCAACCCTCTATATGCTTCAGAGGTTGGAGGAGCAGCAAAAGGCCATTCAAGCCTATACAATTGAGCACGATATAGGAGATGGAATGCACCTGTCTCAAGTGCAGTGGAGAATGATTTCAACGTTGTGCAAGGTTCTGATGCCCTTTGAACTTGCCACACGTGAAGTCAGTTCAGACACTGCCAGCCTGAGTCAGGTCATTCCCCTCATCAGGCTTTTGCAGAAGAAGCTGGAGGCATTGAAGAAGGAGCTAACACGGAGCGATTCCGCTAGGCATGTGGGACTTGTGGATGCAGCCCTTAATTCGCTTAACAAGGATTCACGGGTGGTCAATCTGTTGAAATCAGAGCACTACATTTTGGCCACCGTGCTCGATCCTAGATTTAAAGCCTACCTTGGATCTCTCTTTCCGGCAGACACAGGTCTGCTGGGGTTGAAAGACCTGCTGGTGACAAAATTGTCAAGTCAAGCGGAACGCGACCTGTCAACATCTCCTCCTTCACATTCTCCCGCAACTGGGGGTGCGAGGAAAAGGCTCAGAATTCCGAGCCCACCCGCTGGCGGTGATGCAGGGCAGTCTGGAGCGACTGCTGATGCTGACATCTGGTCCGGACTGAAGGACCTGACAACGATTACGGACATGTCGTCTACTGTCACTGCATATGATTCTCTCAACATTGATAGAATGGTGGAGGATTATATGAGTGACCGCATCCAAGTAGGCACGTCACACAGTCCGTACTTATACTGGCAGGAAAAAGAGGCAATTTGGAGGCCCTTGCACAAACTGGCTTTATTCTACCTAAGTTGCCCTCCCACAAGTGTGTACTCCGAAAGAGTGTTTAGTGCCGCCGCTCACCTTGTCAGCAATCGGCGTACGAGGTTACATCCAGAAAATGTGGAGAAGATGATGTTCATTAAAATGAATTATAATCAATTCCTCCGCGGAGACATTGACCAGCAGCAATTGCCTCCACAAAGTACACAGGGAGCTGAGATGGTGGATTCCAGTGGGGACGAATTGATAATCTGTGAGGAGGGGGATGTACACGGTGATATATCGGAGGGTGAAGATGAGGTGGACATCTTGCCTCTGTAGAGCCAGTTTGTGCAAGGAGAGATTAATTGCTTCTTTTTTGGGGGGGGTCCAAACCAACCCGTCATATCAGTCACAGTCGTGTGGCAGACCCTGTCACTGAAATGATGGGTTGGTTAAAGTGTGCATGTCCTGTTTTGTTTATACAACATAAGGGTGGGTGGGAGGGCCCAAGGATAATTCCATCTTGCACCTCTTTTTTCTTTTCTTTTTCTTTGCATCATGTGCTGATTGGGGAGGGTTTTTTGGAAGGGACATCCTGCGTGACACTGCAGTGCCACTCCTAGATGGGCCCGGTGTTTGTGTCGGCCACTAGGGTCGCTAATCTTACTCACACAGCTACCTCATTGCGCCTCTTTTTTTCTTTGCGTCATGTGCTGTTTGGGGAGGGTTTTTTGGAAGGGACATCCTGCGTGACACTGCAGTGCCACTCCTAGATGTGCCCGGTGTTTGTGTCGGCCACTAGGGTCGCTAATCTTACTCACACAGTCAGCTACCTCATTGCGCCTCTTTTTTTCTTTGCGTCATGTGCTGTTTGGGGAGGGTTTTTTGGAAGGGCCATCCTGCGTGACACTGCAGTGCCACTCCTAGATGGGCCCGGTGTTTGTGTCGGCCACTAGGGTCGCTAATCTTACTCACACAGCTACCTCATTGCGCCTCTTTTTTTCTTTGCGTCATGTGCTGTTTGGGGAGGGTTTTTTGGAAGGGACATCCTGCGTGACACTGCAGTGCCACTCCTAGATGGGCCCGGTGTTTGTGTCGGCCACTAGGGTCGCTTATCTTTCTCACACAGCTACCTCATTGCGCCTCTTTTTTTCTTTGCGTCATGTGCTGTTTGGGGAGGGTTTTTTGGAAGGGACATCCTGCGTGACACTGCAGTGCCACTCCTAGATGGGCCCGGTGTTTGTGTCGGCCACTAGGGTCGCTTATCTTTCTCACACAGTCAGCTACCTCATTGCGCCTCTTTTTTTCTTTGCGTCATGTGCTGTTTGGGGAGGGTTTTTTGGAAGGGACATCCTGCGTGACACTGCAGTGCCACTCCTAGATGGGCCCGGTGTTTGTGTCGGCCACTAGGGTCGCTTATCTTTCTCACACAGTCAGCTACCTCATTGCGCCTCTTTTTTTCTTTGCGTCATGTGCTGTTTGGGGAGGGTTTTTTGGAAGGGACATCCTGCGTGACACTGCAGTGCCACTCCTAGATGGGCCCGGTGTTTGTGTCGGCCACTAGGGTCGCTTATCTTTCTCACACAGTCAGCTACCTCATTGCGCCTCTTTTTTTCTTTGCGTCATGTGCTGTTTGGGGAGGGTTTTTTGGAAGGGACATCCTGCGTGACACTGCAGTGCCACTCCTAGATGGGCCCGGTGTTTGTGTCGGCCACTAGGGTCGCTAATCTTACTCACACAGCTACCTCATTGCGCCTCTTTTTTTCTTTGCGTCATGTGCTGTTTGGGGAGGGTTTTTTGGAAGGGACATCCTGCGTGACACTGCAGTGCCACTCCTAGATGGGCCCGGTGTTTGTGTCGGCCACTAGGGTCGCTTATCTTACTCACACAGCGACCTCGGTGCAAATTTTAGGACTAAAAATAATATTGTGAGGTGTGATGTGTTCAGAATAGGCTGAAAATGAGTGTAAATTATGTTTTTTGAGGTTAATAATACTTTGGGATCAAAATTACCCCCAAATTCTATGATTTAAGCTGTTTTTTAGGGTTTTTTGAAAAAAACACCCGAATCCAAAACACACCCGAATCCGACAAAAAAAATTCGGTGAGGTTTTGCCAAAACGCGGTCGAACCCAAAACACGGCCGCGGAACCGAACCCAAAACCAAAACACAAAACCCGAAAAATTTCCGGCGCTCATCTCTACTATTTATATAAACAGATATATCAATGCACAGTAAAAACTGGATGAATATCACAGGGTACTAGTACTAAATAACCCTGAAGTATGCACTTGTTCTTAACTAACACTGTCTAAACGACATGTAGAATACTTCAGTGTCCTGTAAATGCACAGCACTGATGATGCAGGCGGCTTTTACAGAGGAGGCATCACCCAGCAGTCCCAGAATCAGCGCAGCTGTGAGTAATGGCGCCCAAGCGCTGACAGGGAGTGAGGGAAACCGAGAGATGCAGCTCCAGGGCGGGAACATTTACTCTAAATGGCGCCCAGGGGCTGGGGGAGGGGCTACAGGCCAGAGCATTATCCCCTTGCTGGACTTCACCACCGGGTGCTGCGGGCCTTAATAAAATGGATTGTAGCCTAATTCGACCTGTGCCCTTGCCCTGTTGGTCTAGTGGGGTCCCTGTACGGCCACAGTGCCCACGCCAGGGCATGCGGCCCGCCTCCTAATGGCCGTGCCGGATCGCGATTTCCAGCGGGTCCCGCCTGGGCGACCCTCTTATCTCCTCCCTGAGTGCGGCCACGCGATCCCGGAGAACTTCGGTTAGTGTGTGTGCCCTGGGTGAAGAACCAGAGCCTCCGCTGTAAGTACCCGGCAACCAGGGACGCGGGAGTATACAGCGCCGCTGGGGGAGGTGATGGAGCTGCAGCAGTAGATATCAGAATGATATCTAGCACTAGAGTGCCTCTGCTGCAGCCCTTGAAGTCAGGGCCGTCTTAACAGCAGTGTAGGCCCCTGGGCACAGCAGTGCACTGGGCCCCCTACCCATCCTCCAGCGATACATCGGTAGGGGTGGGGGTGCTATCAGCGACAGCTTTGATGTCCCGCTGGCGGTAGGGCTTGTTCTGTCTTCAGCTCAGCATGTAGGACCTGGAGCAGTAATTTCTGCTAATTACTCCTTTACTGCACAGATGGGGCTAAACTGTAGAAGGGGGCATTGGGCTGAATGAAATGGCCCTGGTACATGAATTCCAGGGTGATAGGAGGTGTTTAATACGTAGGGGAGGAGAGGATAGTGGAGTGGGCTTAATATTTATCATTTTCCTGTGGGATGGCAGCTTGCTTGACTGCAGATATCTCAAGTTCCTGAAAATATATTTCTTAGCTTTGAATGGGATAAAAAACTAGAGAGTTCCGCCTTTCAGAAGGTTCTGGGGACTTGGAAATCAGAGTTCAGGAGCCAGAGAAATTCACCAACGAAAATCTAAAACTGCATATTAGACGTGTGGAGCTGGAGCAGGGACCAGCTGCTTGAAGTCTGAGATCTCTGGTTCTGGGCATAGTAGAGACAACCTGCCAATGTCTTCTAAAAGGGGAGAGTCTCAGCTTTTGGGTTATATCCTCATAAAAACTCTAAGTCAGACAGAACCCGAGATATGTGGCTGGGAAGAGCAATTAACTGGCTTGGATGGGGACCACTGCTTTCCAGTTGGATATCTCCGGTTCCCCAAGGCCGATTTTAAAAAATCTGGTACCCCTGGAAAGAGGGGACCCTCAGCTATCAGTCTAGGGCCCTTATACTCTTGGGGCCCTTGGGAAAGAGCCCATTGAGCCCATATGAAAAGACGGCCCTGCTTGAAGTCTTCTATCTTCTTTAAAATAGCTCTTCTTAGGGCTGCTGGAGCAGCCCTGCCTGCACTGCAGGCACCAACTTACAAACTGAGCTCCTGTGCACGGAGGTAGGGTTATAAAGGAGGCAGCGCTGAGCATCTTGGGAACAGTCAAAGCTTTTAGCCTGTTGGTGTCTCGGATCAAGATCCTACTCTACACCCCGATGTTATTCCCTGTGGAATACCAGTGTACCCTGCTGCAAAGAGAGAGATGTTGCAAAAGCTGGGGCAGAGAGAGATTATGCAGCAACTGGGGCAGAGAGGGGTGCTGCAGCAGCTGGGCTAGACAGAGAGAGGTGCTGCAGCAGGGGATGAAGAGAGTGGTGCTGCAGGACAGAAGTAACCCTGTTGCACAGCAATAAGTACACAGTGAACCATATAAAAAGGACATGTGCCGGCTTTCAGTATATCCTGCTGTCGCCTCTGGCCTAGTCTCACAGTGCACGTCAGTGTGTGTCCCCTCTGCTCCTCCTGCTCTGCGACTGGCTGTACAGTGGTCTGCGGTATAGCAGGGCGAGGGGAAGGGGAGAGGGGCGCTGGGGTGGAGCGCGCCCTCTATCTTTTCTGGCAAGCCACCCTCGCTAAACCTCTGCCTTTGAGACAGCAAAGCACTGCAACAGCCTGGATTTAACATCAGCACTGCTAAGAGAACATCACGGTCCACCCAGCTAGACAACAACCTCCTGGCAGATCCGTGAGCCGCAGTGCCGGTAACCTGTATAATAATGTATTAATAAAGCCCTTGGAGAGGGACTGTATCAAATCCCTCTGGTTACGGCTAAAAGCCGTGTGGTAAGAAGTAGAGATGAGCGGGTTCGGTTTCTCTGAATCCGAACCCGCACGAACTTCATGTTTTTTTTCACGGGTCCGAGCGACTCGGATCTTCCCGCCTTGCTCGGTTAACCCGAGCGCGCCCGAACGTCATCATGACGCTGTCGGATTCTCGCGAGACTCGGATTCTATATAAGGAGCCGTGCGTCGCCGCCATTTTCACACGTGCATTGAGATTGATAGGGAGAGGACGTGGCTGGCGTCCTCTCCATTTAGATTAGAAGAGAGAGAGAGAGATTGACCTGATTTACTGGAGCTTAGGAGTACTGTAGAACTGTAGAGAGTGCAGAGTTTACTAGTGACTGACCACAGTGACCACCAGACAGTGCAGTTTTATTTAATATATCCGTTCTCTGCCTGAAAAAAATGATACACAGTGACTCAGTCACATACCATATCTGTGTGCACTGCTCAGCCCAGTGTGCTGCATCATCTATGTATATATCTGACTGTGCTCAGCTCACACATCTTATAATTGTGGGGGAGACTGGGGAGCACTGCAGTGCCAGTTATAGGTTATAGCAGGAGCCAGGAGTACATATTATTATTAAAATTAAACAGTGCACACTTTTGCTGCAGGAGTGCCACTGCCAGTGTGACTGACCAGTGACCTGACCACACTGACCTCCAGTATAGTTAGTAGTATAGTATACTATATTGTGATTGCCTGAAAAAGTTAAACACTCGTATCTGACTGTGCTCAGCTCACACATCTTATAATTGTGGGGGAGACTGGGGAGCACTGCAGTGCCAGTTATAGGTTATAGCAGGAGCCAGGAGTACATATTATTATTAAAATTAAACAGTGCACACTTTTGCTGCAGGAGTGCCACTGCCAGTGTGACTGACCAGTGACCACCTGAACACACTGACCACCAGTATAGTTAGTAGTATAGTATACTATATTGTGATTGCCTGAAAAAGTTAAACACTCGTCGTGTGACTTCACTTGTGTGGTGTTTTTTTTTTTATTCTATAAAAAACTCATTCTGCTGACAGACAGTGTCCAGCAGGTCCGTCATTATATAATATATACCTGTCCGGCTGCAGTAGTGATATATATATATTTTTTATATCATTATTTATCATCCAGTCGCAGCAGACACAGTACGGTAGTTCACGGCTGTAGCTACCTCTGTGTCGGCACTCGGCAGTCCGTCCATAATTGTATACCACCTACCCGTGGTTTTTTTTTCTTTCTTCTTTATACATACATACTACTACTACTACATCTCTTTATCAACCAGTCTATATTAGCAGCAGACACAGTACAGTACGGTAGTCCACGGCTGTAGCTACCTCTGTGTCGGCACTGGGCAGTCCGTCCATAATTGTATACCACCTACCCGTGGTTTTTTTTTCTTTCTTCTTTATACATACATACTACTACTACATCTCTTTATCAACCAGTCTATATTAGCAGCAGACACAGTACAGTACGGTAGTCCACGGCTGTAGCTACCTCTGTGTCGGCACTCGGCAGTCCGTCCATAATTGTATACCACCTACCCGTGGTTTTTTTTTCTTTCTTCTTTATACATACATACATACTACTACTACATCTCTTTATCAACCAGTCTATATTAGCAGCAGACACAGTACAGTACGGTAGTCCACGGCTGTAGCTACCTCTGTGTCGGCACTCGGCAGTCCATCCATAATTGTATACTAGTATCCATCCATCTCCATTGTTTACCTGAGGTGCCTTTTAGTTGTGCCTATTAAAATATGGAGAACAAAAATGTTGAGGTTCCAAAATTAGGGAAAGATCAAGATCCACTTCCACCTCGTGCTGAAGCTGCTGCCACTAGTCATGGCCGAGACGATGAAATGCCAGCAACGTCGTCTGCCAAGGCCGATGCCCAATGTCATAGTACAGAGCATGTCAAATCCAAAACACCAAATATCAGTAAAAAAAAGGACTCCAAAACCTAAAATAAAATTGTCGGAGGAGAAGCGTAAACTTGCCAATATGCCATTTACCACACGGAGTGGCAAGGAACGGCTGAGGCCCTGGCCTATGTTCATGGCTAGTGGTTCAGCTTCACATGAGGATGGAGGCACTCAGCCTCTCGCTAGAAAAATGAAAAGACTCAAGATGGCAAAAGCAGTAGCACCGCAAAGAACTGTGCGTTCTTCGAAATCCCAAATCCACAAGGAGAGTCCAATTGTGTCGGTTGCGATGCCTGACCTTCCCAACACTGGACGTGAAGAGCATGCGCCTTCCACCATTTGCACGCCCCCTGCAAGTGCTGGAAGGAGCACCCGCAGTCCAGTTCCTGATAGTCAGATTGAAGATGTCAGTGTTGAAGTACACCAGGATGAGGAGGATATGGGTGTTGCTGGTGCTGGGGAGGAAATTGACCAGGAGGATTCTGATGGTGAGGTGGTTTGTTTAAGTCAGGCACCCGGGGAGACACCTGTTGTCCGTGGGAGGAATAGGGCCGTTGACATGCCTGGTGAAAATACCAAAAAAATCAGCTCTTCGGTGTGGAAGTATTTCACCAGAAATGCGGACAACAGGTGTCAAGCCGTGTGTTCCCTTTGTCAAGCTGTAATAAGTAGGGGTAAGGACGTTAACCACCTCGGAACATCCTCCCTTATACGTCACCTGCAGCGCATTCATAATAAGTCAGTGACAAGTTCAAAAACTTGGGCCGACAGCGGAAGCAGTCCACTGACCAGTAAATCCCTTCCTCTTGTAACCAAGCTCACGCAAACCACCCCACCAACTCCCTCAGTGTCAATTTCCTCCTTCCCCAGGAATGCCAATAGTCCTGCAGGCCATGTCACTGGCAATTCTGATGAGTCCTCTCCTGCCTGGGATTCCTCCGATGCATCCTTGCGTGTAACGCCTACTGCTGCTGGCGCTGCTGTTGTTGCTGCTGGGAGTCGATGGTCATCCCAGAGGGGAAGTCGTAAGCCCACTTGTACTACTTCCAGTAAGCAATTGACTGTCCAACAGTCCTTTGCGAGGAAGATGAAATATCACAGCAGTCATCCTGTTGCAAAGCGGATAACTGAGTCCTTGACAACTATGTTGGTGTTAGACGTGCGTCCGGTATCCGCCGTTAGTTCACAGGGAACTAGACAATTTATTGAGGCAGTGTGCCCCCGTTACCAAATACCATCTAGGTTCCACTTCTGTAGGCAGGCGATACCGAGAATGTACACGGACGTCAGAAAAAGACTCACCAGTGTCCTAAAAAATGCAGTTGTACCCAATGTCCACTTAACCACGGACATGTGGACAAGTGGAGCAGGGCAGGGTCAGGACTATATGACTGTGACAGCCCACTGGGTAGATGTATGGACTCCCGCCGCAAGAACAGCAGCGGCGGCACCAGTAGCAGCATCTCGCAAACGCCAACTCTTTCCTAGGCAGGCTACGCTTTGTATCACCGCTTTCCAGAATACGCACACAGCTGAAAACCTCTTACGGCAACTGAGGAAGATCATCGCAGAATGGCTTACCCCAATTGGACTCTCCTGTGGATTTGTGGCATCGGACAACGCCAGCAATATTGTGTGTGCATTAAATATGGGCAAATTCCAGCACGTCCCATGTTTTGCACATACCTTGAATTTGGTGGTGCAGAATTTTTTAAAAAACGACAGGGGCGTGCAAGAGATGCTGTCGGTGGCCAGAAGAATTGCGGGACACTTTCGGCGTACAGGCACCACGTACAGAAGACTGGAGCACCACCAAAAACTACTGAACCTGCCCTGCCATCATCTGAAGCAAGAAGTGGTAACGAGGTGGAATTCAACCCTATATATGCTTCAGAGGTTGGAGGAGCAGCAAAAGGCCATTCAAGCCTATACAATTGAGCACGATATAGGAGGTGGAATGCACCTGTCTCAAGTGCAGTGGAGAATGATTTCAACGTTGTGCAAGGTTCTGATGCCCTTTGAACTTGCCACACGTGAAGTCAGTTCAGACACTGCCAGCCTGAGTCAGGTCATTCCCCTCATCAGGCTTTTGCAGAAGAAGCTGGAGGCATTGAAGAAGGAGCTAAAAGGGAGCGATTCCGCTAGGCATGTGGGACTTGTGGATGCAGCCCTTAATTCGCTTAACAAGGATTCACGGGTGGTCAATCTGTTGAAATCAGAGCACTACATTTTGGCCACCGTGCTCGATCCTAGATTTAAAACCTACCTTGGATCTCTCTTTCCGGCAGACACAAGTCTGCTGGGGTGCAAAGACCTGCTGGTGACAAAATTGTCAAGTCAAGCGGAACGCGACCTGTCAACATCTCCTCCTTCACATTCTCCCGCAACTGGGGGTGCGAGGAAAAGGCTCAGAATTCCGAGCCCACCCGCTGGCGGTGATGCAGGGCAGTCTGGAGCGACTGCTGATGCTGACATCTGGTCCGGACTGAAGGACCTGACAACGATTACGGACATGTCGTCTACTGTCACTGCATATGATTCTCTCAACATTGAAAGAATGGTGGAGGATTATATGAGTGACCGCATCCAAGTAGGCACGTCACACAGTCCGTACTTATACTGGCAGGAAAAAGAGGCAATTTGGAGGCCCTTGCACAAACTGGCTTTATTCTACCTAAGTTGCCCTCCCACAAGTGTGTACTCCGAAAGAGTGTTTAGTGCCGCCGCTCACCTTGTCAGCAATCGGCGTACGAGGTTACATCCAGAAAATGTGGAGAAGATGATGTTCATTAAAATGAATTATAATCAATTCCTCCGCGGAGACATTGACCAGCAGCAATTGCCTCCACAAAGTACACAGGGAGCTGAGATGGTGGATTCCAGTGGGGACGAATTGATAATCTGTGAGGAGGGGGATGTACACGGTGATATATCGGAGGATGATGATGAGGTGGACATCTTGCCTCTGTAGAGCCAGTTTGTGCAAGGAGAGATTAATTGCTTCTTTTTTGGTGGGGGTCCAAACCAACCCGTCATATCAGTCACAGTCGTGTGGCAGACCCTGTCACTGAAATGATGGGTTGGTTAAAGTGTGCATGTCCTGTTTATACAACATAAGGGTGGGTGGGAGGGCCCAAGGACAATTCCATCTTGCACCTCTTTTTTCTTTTATTTTTCTTTGCGTCATGTGCTGTTTGGGGAGGGTTTTTTGGAAGGGACATCCTGCGTGACACTGCAGTGCCACTCCTAGATGGGCCCGGTGTTTGTGTCGGCCACTAGGGTCGCTAATCTTACTCACACAGCTACCTCATTGCGCCTCTTTTTTTCTTTGCGTCATGTGCTGTTTGGGGAGGGTTTTTTGGAAGGGACATCCTGCGTGACACTGCAGTGCCACTCCTAGATGGGCCAGGTGTTTGTGTCGGGCACTTGGGTCGCTGAGCTTAGTCACACAGCTACCTCATTGCACCTCTTTTTTTCTTTGCGTCATGTGCTGTTTGGGGAGTGTTTTTTGGAAGGGCCATCCTGCGTGACACTGCAGTGCCACTCCTAGATGGGCCAGGTGTTTGTGTCGGCCACTAGGGTCGCTTAGCTTAGTCATCCAGCGACCTCGGTGCAAATTTTAGAACTAAAAATAATATTGTGAGGTGTGAGGTATTCAGAATAGACTGAAAATGAGTGGAAATTATGGTTTTTGAGGTTAATAATAATATGGGATCAAAATGACCCCCAAATTCTATGATTTAAGCTGTTTTTTAGGGTTTTTTGAAAAAAACACCCGAATCCAAAACACACCCGAATCCGACAAAAAAAATTCGGTGAGGTTTTGCCAAAACGCGGTCGAACCCAAAACACGGCCGCGGAACCGAACCCAAAACCAAAACACAAAACCCGAAAAATTTCAGGCACTCATCTCTAGTAAGAAGTTGGCTAACTCCGACTAACAAACACACATAAGGCTTTGCAGATAAGTGCTCTATTAAAACCTTGGCTGTGAGAACTCTCTCTGCCTAAACTAATATTAAGCTGTCTAAATGAATACTAATCATTACAGACTAATTACACCAATCTGCAGGCTTAATGCTGCTTTGAATTAAATTATGGGCGGCTACTAACTGCATGCTGTTGCTTGATCTGGATAGGGTGGAAATAGATCCTATGGCAAGCGCAGTGAGCCACCGAGCCTGCAGTGTGGTGAGCGCAGCGAGCCCGCAAGGGGACTCTTTGCGCTCACCCCACTGCCGGCATTCTGGCGGGCGGGATGTCGCTGTTGGGATGACAGCCAGCATCCTGTCAGCTGGTAAATTATACTGAATCCATATATAAACATTACTTACAGAATTATATATATTGTGCTCTCAGCCAGTCTACAGGGACTGGAGCCCGCAGTTAATTGGCTGGGCTCCAGCTACGCTGTGATACAGCTGTTGAAGCATGCAGAATCAGCGTTCACCGAAGGGTGCCATTTTACAGTCCAGCAGCAGCGGGTGCACTGTTGTTTGCTGCAGTGCAGGCTGAGAGGTACCAGGCGGGAGCCGCACTGTTCCCTATTGCAGGTGTTAGCAGAGCTTCTGGGACAGAGCGGATTTATTCTGCGGCAGCAGTAAATGCGCTGCAGAGCTCCGGTGGAAGAGCAGCAGTCACACTTGGATCCTGCTGCGAACCAGACAAGTGCTGCTGTACATACAGCTGCTCCTTCATAGCTTGAAACCCAGAGGCAGGCATCTCCGCTGAGTTACACCCCTGCAGGCAGCGCTCCTTCTATTGTGTTTGAGATTGCTACATACATAGTACACTAATACCCCTTTCACGTCGCACAAATAACCCGGTATCGATACGGCATATTGCCGTGTCAACACGGGTCAGTGTGCGATGTGAAAGCACTTTGCCCGAATTAGCGGGTCACAACCCCCCTCCCCCCGCTGCTATGGCAACCGACACGGTATATTGCCGGGTCGGAAAGCCAGCAAAGCAGAGCAAATGCCGGATCCCACTCGGTAAGGACACGTTTCTCTTCCCGGGTGGGATCCGGCATTTGTGATATGAAAGCGGTATAAGGGGACTAAGGGGGTAATTCCAAGTTGATCGCAGCAGGAAATATTTTAGCAGTTGGGAAAAACCATGTGCACTGCAGGGGAGGCAGATATAACATGTGCAGAGAGAGTTAGATTTGGGTGTGGTGAGTTCAATCTGCAATCTAAATTGCAGTGTAAAAATAAAGCAGCCAGTATTTACCCTGCACAGAAACTATATAACCCACCCAAATCTAACTCTCTCTGCACGTTATATCTGCCCCCCCCCCCCCTGCAGTGCACATGGTTTTGCACAACTGCTAAAAAATTTCCTGCTGCGATCAACTTGGAATTACCCCCTAAGTTGCAAACTGAGGAAAAAGTATCAAAATTGAGAAACGCTCTTGTTGTCCTGCACACAGGACACATCTGCATGTATGCTAGAAGGAAAGCAGTACACAAATATCATAAGATCTGACCATTCTTGTACAACTCAAAGCATGGTAACCTATGGATGAGATGGGATATAGGCATAGTTGCCTACCCTCCCTCATTCTGCAGGAGACTCCCTGAAATAGCAGCAATCTCCCTCACTCCCTGAATGGTCACTCAATCTCCCTGAAAAAAAAAAGAAATGATAGATACATACATTCAAATGGTGTCGTCAGTGCCATTTCCATATATTAGTTATAAGGCACAATGATCCCCATGGCTACATGCATTTTAAAGGTTTCTTGTGGCCACTTACAGTATATGGAACCTCTTGTAAAACACAATACACAAACAACTCATGCAAAATATAAGAGTCTTTTCTTCAGCAAGTAGATCTTACTAACTTTGGGGCTCATTTACATTTGGATGTAAGTCATTTTCATGACACGCCTCTCAGATGTAGCAGTACACGTCCGCGCTGATAGGTGTTACTTTCACAATCTCCCTGAAATGCTTTTTCAAAAGTAGGCAAGTATGGATATAGGAGGTAATTCAGACCTGATTGTAGCAGCAAATTTGTTAGCAGTTGGGCAAAACTATGTGCACTGCAGGGGGGGGCAGATATAACATGTTCAGAGAGAGTTAGATTTGGGTGGTTTATTTTGTTTCTGTTCAGAGTAAATACTGGCTGCTTTATTTCTAAACTGCAATTTAGATTTCAGTTTGAACACGCCCCACCCAAATCAGGTCTGAATTACCCACATAGTTTCTAAGGGGCATTATCCCACATACTGTTATGAGTAGGTTAAATGTTAAGTCTGGCACATATAGACATTGGCCCTCATTCCAAGTTGTTCGCTGGCAAGCTGCTTTCAGCAGCATTGCACACGCTAAGCCGCTGCCTACTGGGAGTGAATCTTAGCTTAGCAGAATTGCGAACGAAAGATTCTCAAAATTGCGAATAGAAATTTCTTAGCAGTTTCTGAGTAGCTCGACACTTACTCTGCCACTACGATCAGTTCAGTCAGTTTCGTTCCTGGTTTGACGTCACAAACACACCCAGCGTTCGCCCAGACACTCCCCCGTTTCTCCAGCCACTCCCGAGTTTTTCCCAGAATTGGCAGCGTTTTTTCACACACACCCATAAAACGGTCAGTTTCCGCCCAGAAACACCCACTTCCTGTCAATCACACTCCGATCACCAGAACGAAGGAAAAACCTTGTAATGCCGTGAGTAAAATACCAAACTTCTTAGCAAATTTACTTGACGCAGCCGCAGTGCGAACATTGCACATGTGCAGTTAGCGGAAAATCGCACCGGTGCGAAGAAAAATAACGAGCGAACAACTCGGAATGAGGGCCCTTGTTTTTTATATGTATGATCATGGTGTGTTGTATATGCATTGATAAGCTTTGGATAGCTGCATATGCACTATACCAGTGGTTCTCAAACTCGGTCCTCAGGACCCCACACAGTGCATGTTTTGCAGGTAACCCTGCAAGTGCACATGTGTATTAATTACTCACTGACACATTTTAAAAGGTCCACAGGTGGAGCTAATTATTTCACTTGTGATTCTGTGAGGAGACCTGCAAAACATGCACTGTGTGGGGTCCTGAGGACCGAGTTTGAGAACCTGTGCACTATACACTTGGTTTAAATAACCTGTTTTCGTTTGTATCTTGGGGGTAGATTTACTAACGTGTCTAAAGATGAATACACACTTACCTAATTTTTTCCCTCCTGAGCGATATAGTTTACTATATCGCCCAGTGTGTATGCAGCTGACAACGGCCGAAGCACGGCCCTGCGTGTTGTTTGTTGTTAACGACCCTCGGTGTCGACTGTACAAGCAGCTCAATTTGGACTCATCGTCCAAAGATGCATGTACAGCCCGGCCGCAGTCGCTCACGGAGCACATCGCCTAGTGTGTACACACCTTATAACAAAAGTTATGTTACTCATAGCAGCCACAGAAATGTAGCAATAGAGAAATTATAGCTAGATACTAATTGGTTGCTATGAGTAACAACATTATTTGGCATGGGAATAATTGTATGTGTTTGTTCATATGGGATCCGGTCTCTAAGTCGACAGTAACTAGGTCGACAATGTCTAGGTCGACCATGATTGGTGTCTAGGTCAACAGGGTCTTTAGGTCGACATGTTTTAGGTCGACAGGTCAAAAGGTCGACATGAGTTTTTCACATTTTTTTTCTTTTTTTGAACCTTTTCATACTTACCGATCCACGTGGACAAGGATTGGAATGGTAATCTGTGCCGAGCGAAGCGAGGCTCCTTGCCCGAAGCTTGGCGAGCGAAGCGAGCCATCTGAGGGGACATGGTGCACTAATTGGGGTTCCCGGTCACTCTACAAAGAAAACGACACCAAAAAACTCATGTCGACCTTTTGACCTGTCGACCTAGACATTGTCGACCTTCAATACCACACCCTTTCATATGTTTTAGAAAAATCAATAATAAAAAAAAAAACTGCATTTACCACATCAGCTAAATTCAAGTTTGCATGGTTAACAACTGGTACATGCGTGTTAATGAGTAAACTTCTTTTCAGCAGTGAGTGCAGGATCTGATCTGTACTCTCTTTCCAGGCTTCATATTTGTTATCCTCATATGCCTTCATAAACCTCACACGTCAGATGCTTCCACGCGCCACTCAAGCACACTTATCTTATGAAATAAAGACACCACAACTGTAGTTGGCGTGAAAGGGGTCAGCTTTTATTTTCTGACTGAGAGGGAGGCCTATTAAATACTAAAACTAAAATGCAGACTTCCCTCTCTAACTAAAGGTGGCGAGGAGAAGAACGGTTAAACATAATAAATGTAACATGGGTGATAAACATTATAAAAAACAAGCAGTAAAAAACATATGTGTTAGGGAGCCTCCTGCCCCAGATGTTCCGGGATCGGCCTGCTGCCTCCATCCCAGACATCGAGAATCAAAAATCCAAGGACAGGGGTCGACCTTCTGCCACTACCCCTGTCCCCCAACGGTTGCAGGGACGGAGGTACGCTCCGCCCCTACGGGATAAAAGTTGGGCCACCGGCCCCGACATCCACATATGTTTTATACTAATTATATGGGCCCACTTGTGAAAATGATGCCCGTAAACTAATTCTAAAAGATATAAATTACCTATAAATACACCCAAACTGACTAACTGTGAACTCATCATTAAACTTAAGTAACCGTTCTGAAAACCGGCCACCGAAAGCCGACACAAAGAACCCCATAGTAAAACCAAAACCAACTCTGTTCCGGTTTTTTTGGGGGCGGGAGGGCGGGCTGCGTGAAGACACTGAAAGAGGCAGGAAATGGTGGGTTAGCCACCTATATCCAGGCTGTACAGCCCCTTTCCACAATCCGGCCAATGGCCTACCAGTTCCTCACTCAACGTTCCTCCCACTACAAAAAACCTTAACCCCTTGCAGGCCAAAGTGATGCACCAAGCAGCGCTCTGCAAGCACAGACGGCGTGTTTATGCTGCTGCTATCATATTATATTCCTTACGCAGTCTTAAACCTCACACGTCAGATGCTTCCACGCGCCACTCAAGCACACTTATCTTATGAAATAAAGACACCACAACTGTAGTTGGCGTGAAAGGGGTCAGCTTTTATTTTCTGACTGAGAGGGAGGCCTATTAAATACTAAAACTAAAATGCAGACTTCCCTCTCTAACTAAAGGTGGCGAGGAGAAGAACGGTTAAACATAATAAATGTAACATGGGTGATAAACATTATAAAAAACAAGCAGTAAAAAACATATGTGTTAGGGAGCCTCCTGCCCCAGATGTTCCGGGATCGGCCTGCTGCCTCCATCCCAGACATCGAGAATCAAAAATCCAAGGACAGGGGTCGACCTTCTGCCACTACCCCTGTCCCCCAACGGTTGCAGGGACGGAGGTACGCTCCGCCCCTACGGGATAAAAGTTGGGCCACCGGCCCCGACATCCACATATGTTTTATACTAATTATATGGGCCCACTTGTGAAAATGATGCCCGTAAACTAATTCTAAAAGATATAAATTACCTATAAATACACCCAAACTGACTAACTGTGAACTCATCATTAAACTTAAGTAACCGTTCTGAAAACCGGCCAACTGCCAGGTTACAAACCTGCCACCGCCACCGAACTAAAAACCCACACAACAAAAACAGAAAAACTAACTAGAGAGACTTAATGAACTATGAACAGAAAAGAGCTATCTATAGGGACCTAAGAATGTAAATAATGTCCTCCAGGAAGATAAGCATGCCAGCCGGGGACAAATGCACCCCGTCAGACCGGTATTGTGTCGGGTCACGGTAGGAAATGCCACCGTGCGGCACAACCAGCCCGCCATGCTGGAGGACAGCACGACCAACGACCGAATTGACCCTCCTCCGAACCAGGTCAATCGCCCCGGGGTTAAAGGCTCCGCGCCAAGACCGCCGAGGAACGATGTCCGACCAGAGGATGAGGCAAAACGGCCAGTCAGCCATGAGTTCCAGTAGCTGGCACCTGATTTCGAGGCGAATGTCGAGCCCAGAGCGGCGTACCAGATCATTGCCCCCCAGGTGCAAGACCAAAGGTACCCAAATCGGCCAACTGCCGCCCGAAGCCAGTCCCGCAGGCCATCCCAGCGGAGGCCTCTACGCCCCAACCAGCGCACAGCCTGCAGCTCCGGAAACCGGGCGGTGTCGCAAGCCAGAGCCGACACGGACAGCCAGTAGATGTAGGAATGGCCGACAAACCATAGAAAGTGCGGATCTAACCGCCGCCCTGCAAAATAAGGTGTGCTAAGGTTAGGAATGATATACATAAGGTATGTAAATGAGAAACCTGACTGCAGCCCTAACGGGGGGGGAGTGTGGGGGGGGGGGGGGGCCGCCCAATTTGACTTGAGGCAAAAACGAAACTTCGCTAGCCGGCAAAAGCCGAAATTAAAACCAACGATAAAACAAAAATTCCTCAAGGCCCCCGCAATCACCAAGTGCAACTGCGACGAGCGGCTAGTCCTCAAAGGGGCGCACTGGGAGGAAAAGGCCTGATATAGCGTCTGACTGCACCAGACCTCCACCTACCCAGTGCCCGGACTTCGACCTCGGACCAACCCGCCGCAGCGGCAGCTGAAGCAGCGCCGATGCGGAAAGAGTGAGTCCCATAGTCGGCCGGAGATAGACCCAGGTACAAAATACAACGCCCCAAAACCGACCGGAATTGATATCTGGTCAACGGGGCGCCGTCGCAGTGGACGAGCCACCCGGTGGGCGTTGGAGGCCGTATGGACGAATATGCCCGGGCCGCGGAAACTGGACAAATGCCCCGCGCACGAGCCGGACCCATTCGAACCCACTGCCCCCTGCCGGCTACGTCAGTCTTGGATCGCTGAATTTTGCACCATAAACCGTCGGGGCGGATGACGACGTGGGCCTCCAGCATGGGCGAGACCGAAGCCCGAGAGACGGACACCAGCTCACCCACCCTGAACGCACCGTGGAAGGCCATAGTAAAGGCCGCCCGGAAGAGGCGAACCTCGTATCCCGAAAAGCAAATGCTCGGTAGGGATCCCAAAATCCGCCTCAGCAAAGCACCGGTGATCGGCTGGCGGGTATCCGGGAGGGGCGGGGTGGCCCGAGCCCAACCTTTCAACACCCGCCGGAGGAAAAAGGACTTCGTAAAATCCGCTTCCCCCCGCAGCTGCAGAAAGTAAGAGATACCTGCCAGAACCCTGTTAACAGACGCCCGCGAAATACCGTCGGAGTACAGAACCCAGATGTAATCTAAAAGTAAATCATGAGAGGTCTTACCACACTGGCCTCTCTCCCGGATGAAGCGACACCACCGCTCCCAGGCGGCCCGATAGGCCGCAAAAGTTGCAGGGGCCAATGACCTGTGGGCTAACGCCTCCATTCCGGGTGGATGACCTGCCACACAGAAGCAGGACATAATTCCCCATGGAGGAGAGCTGCAGGAGCCAAGCGCCTAAATCGCTGCAAATCGCCGCGTGACAGGGCATCTGCAATTTCGTTACGCACGCCAGGGACATGTTTTGCTCGCAACGTAATGTTGTTGACCAAGCATAACAAGACTATCTGCGCAATGACCCGCAATACCGGCAAGGACGTGGATTTTTGGCGGTTGATGGCAAAAACCACGCCCAGATTGTCGCACCAGAAGACAACATGTTTATTACGCAGGGCATAGCGCCATAAGTCTAAAGCGACCAGAATAGGAAAAATTTCCAGCAACAGCATGTTCGTAGTGAGGCCCATGCGAAGCCAGGCATGCGGCCAAGGAGAGGCACACCAACGACCCGCAAAGTAAGCGCCAAACCCGAAAGCGCCGGAGGCGTCCGTGAAAAGCTCCAGGGTCGGGCTAGACACGATCGCCTCCTGCCAAATACAGGTGCCGTTGAAACGAACAAGAAATTCGTCCCAAATGCTTAGATCCCGACGGATTTCGAGGGACAACCTGAGGAAATGATGCGGGCGTCTAACCCCCACGGTAGCCCGTTCCAATTTTCTACAGAAAACCCTGCCCATGGGGATAACTTTGCAAGCAAAGTTAAACAGGCCCAATAGGGATTGGGCCTGTTTGAGAGTGAGCTTGCCCGCGGACAGCGCATATATGATACCGTCACGTAAACGCAACACCTTGTCCGAGGGAAGCCTACAGAGACCCCTGACCGTATCAATCTGGATCCCGAGGTAAACCAAGGAGGCGGAGGGTCCCTCCGTCTTTTCTGGTGCAACCGGAACCCCGAAGCGCGCAAAGAGGGCCAGAGCCCCCTGCAGCAGGTTGACGCAGCGAGGGGAGTCTGAGGGGCCGATAAACAGAAAATCGTCCAAGTAGTGGGAAATTCCCCGTTCCCCCGTTGCCTGCTGGAGACACCAGTGGAGGAAGGAACTGAATCTCTCAAAGTAGGCGCAAGAGATAGAACAACCCATAGGGAGGCACCGATCTATGTAGTACCCATCGTCCAGCTTAAAACCCATAAACCTGAAGGCGGAAGGGTGCAGCGGAAGGAGACGAAACGCAGACTGGATGTCCAACTTACACATAACTGCCCCTGGGCCAAAAGACCGTACGGTGTCAATGGCCGAATCAAAGGACAGGTAAACGACCCTACACTGGTCAGCAGGGATAGCGTCATTAACCGAGGACCCCGCAGGACAGGAAAGGTGTTGGATGAGGCGAAATTTGCCCGCTGTCTTTTTGGGCACTACGCCTACGGGGGACAAGACCAAGTCTGGCAAGGGGGGCTCCCGGAAAGGGCCTATCATCCTCCCTAAGGTAACCTCCGCCCCTACCTTGTGCCGGAGCACGTCCGGAAACTCCCGAGCCGAACGCAGGTTAGTACCCGTCCCAGGACCCACCCGTCCATGTATCGGCAAGGGGAAACCCGACGCGAAACCTGAGTGTAAAAATCGGGCGTCCCCCAACCGCGGGTATCGTCGCAGCCAGGGAATGAGCGCGCAAAGTCTAATTGGGGTGGGAGCTGTGGCTAGCGCCGGTGGCCGCGGGAGCGCGACTCTGTCGGGGCTGCGAGCCAAAAGCACTTCCGGTCCCAGGACTGGGGCAATCTTTAATGCCGTGGCCCCCGCCACATCTGATACAGGAGTGGCGAAAACGACATCGCCCCCCCAAGTCGCATTGTGCATTATTAAAAGCGAAGCATTTCCCATGCCCCGCGCGCCCTGCGCCTCCGCGAAAGCCGGCAGAACGAGAGGCAGGTTTTTTTGCCCATCGTCTTGCCGAGCCGCCGTCATCTGTGGCGGCCGGACCTTGTGTCAGTTCAGAGCACAATTCCACGTCTTTTTTACCAAAGTTATAGATCTCCCGGCCATGTTGTTTGCGTCGGAAATCCTCGTCGTAGCGCCGCCAGGCAGACCCTTTGTACTTATGGTACAGAACGTGTATAAGAAATTGATAGCGCACCACGTTCATATGTTCATCCGGGCGCGTCTCTAGGTAACACGCCGCAAAGATCAACATGCAGCGGACCCAATTCTGGTAGGACCGCAAAGTGTCCTCGCTACCCTGCCCCTTTTTCTTAGCCGAAAGCAAGGCTTTGCGATCGTCGCTGGTAAGGGCAAAAATGTTCACATATTGGCCCTTACGGATACGGTCCCGGATCCGGGGCCTGAGTCCACGTTGCACCGCCGTATTGGCGCAGTGCACGGTGTCTGATTCCACCGATACTTGGGACGCGGACGAGGTGGAATACCGCCGCTTGCGTTGTCTACGACGCTTCACCCTGTGCAAGCCGCCATCTGAGGAGGACAGACCCTCCGAGGAAGTAGAGGCAAGGGAGGAATCTGTGCCCCGACGCCTGCGCCTACTGCGCTTGCCGGAAATCCTGCCTGCGCTGCTACCTATGCTAGGGGCGCTGGAGCGAGTACCCGAACCCAAGCCGCTAGCGCTCCCCTTGGACCAGTCAGGGTCCGAGGAAGACTCACCTGCTCGAGAGGGCACGCCGTCCGCGCCTCCGGCCACCGAACGACTCGTGGATACACCGGCGGATTCCATTGCCGATCCGACTACCGTGGCTGGGGAGACAAAAGAGACATTGTTCCCCTGCACCGCCTCCGGTCCCGCAGCCACCGGGAGCGGGGCAAAAGGGGGGGTAGTTGCCCCAGTAGACAGAAGTGGAATAAGGGATTGCGCAATGCTATCCGCCAAGGAAGCGGTGGGCCGCCCCAGTCCCCCGGGTACGGAGGATAACAAGGGAGCCACCGCTGACACTACAGCGGCACAAATGGCGGACAAGACGGAGGCGTCCACCAAGGGTGCAGTCGCAGGGGCAGGTGAAGTAAGGACGGACCTCCTCCGCGCGTCATGCGCCCGACGTGCGGTACGCAAACCTCCCGTCGGGAGCAAGGATCCGGAGGATCCCTCACTGTCGGGAATCATGGCACCACCGTCTGGCTGCGCCAGACCGCGTATAGACTGCCGACCCCTCGACTGTCTACCGACCCGAGCGTCGGCCACAGGAGAGTCGTCGCCACTAGAAGGGAGGAGTCCGACGTCGGACTGAGAGCTGACCGCGGAAGCGTCGGCAGTTGAAAAATGGATGCGGGGAGTGGGTGCTGGGTCGTGATCCGCCTGCGCACGCCGCCCCCTAGTGGGGTGATTAGCTGGCAGGCGCGACCCCGCCCGCTGTCTGCCAGGAGGCGCGCGGCCGCGGGCGGCGGCCGAGCCACTTGCCAAGGCGGGCGTCCTGGATGGGCCCGACGCCCCGGGCCCCACCGCGAAAGGGGAGGTCGGACGGGCAGGCACACCGCGGGCGGGCGCGGGCCGCCCCCGTACGACCGGCCCCGCACTATCTGTAATGGATAATGCCCCCCCCGCTGGCGCAGAGCGGGGGCGACGCCCCACCCCAACGCGGGAGGGCGCTGACCGCACGGGTGGGGGGGGTAGTGGCACAGAGGGGGTATGCCTCATGTGGGCCCCCCTGCTGTGCGCCATGTTGTCCGCACGCGCAGGCAGTAATCCATCTGCCGCGCGACCCCCCACCCGCCCATTAACTGAGGCAGCCGTGTTGGGAAGTGGGGAGAGCCGCCGGGCCGCCGGGCGGGAGCTCCGGGCCGCCGGGCGGGAGCTCCGCCCCCGCCCCACGTGACCCGCGCGGCCACCCGCTGTAAGAAGCGGCGGGGCCAGGGACGGTAAAACACCGTCCCTGGCAGGCCGCCTGAGGCTTCTCCTGCTCCCCGGCGCTCCGTCCCCCGCCGCTGATTGCAGCGGGGAAGGAGACGGGGAGGAAGCACGTGGGGGAGCGCGGGCGGGCGGCCGAGCTCGGCCGCGCACAGCCCTGGTCTCCATGGCAGCCCCAGCAGCTCCGTCGCCAGCCGCTGATCGCAGCGGGGAAGGAGACGGGGAGGACACACGTGGGGGAGCGCGGGCGGGCGGCCGAGCTCGGCCGCGCACAGCCCTGGTCTCCCTCACAGATACAGCATCCGCAGCAGCAGGGCTTCCCCGACCCGGCGGAACATCAGGGGAATCTAACAGCCGGGCGGGGAGGCCAGCGCTGCGTGCAGGACGGGAAGGGGGGTTTCGTAACCCCGACATGTCCAGGGGGGAGAGGAGTCACAGCAAGGGGGGGTGGGGGAATACCCAGCAATCACCTCCAATATGTTATAAAAAACAAGCAGTAAGTAGGAGAAGAAGAATCAAAAAAGTTAGGAATAGGATGAATGTAGCAGTAGGAATATAGGAAAGAGAAGATAAGGAAAAAGATAAGGAAAAAAGAGAAGAAAAATTAAAGTATATTTACTGAATAAATGAACAATACTTGCACTGCCTGCGTGAAGACACTGAAAGAGGCAGGAAATGGTGGGTTAGCCACCTATATCCAGGCTGTACAGCCCCTTTCCACAATCCGGCCAATGGCCTACCAGTTCCTCACTCAACGTTCCTCCCACTACAAAAAACCTTAACCCCTTGCAGGCCAAAGTGATGCACCAAGCAGCGCTCTGCAAGCACAGACGGCGTGTTTATGCTGCTGCTATCATATTATATTCCTTACGCAGTCTTTCTTCTTGCCACTTCCAAATATTTTGCCTTTGCCTGAGAAACAACAGAAACACATATAAGAACAGATTGCAAGTGTCCAACGGTGGTGATAATGGGTGATCAGTATGTACTAAGAGATCATAGGCTGATTCTGAGTTGAGGGCAAAGGAAAAATAAACACTTAGGGGGTAATTCCAAGTTGATCGCAGCAGGATTTTTTTTTAGCAGTTGGGCAAAACCATGTGCACTGCAAGGGAGGCAGATATAACATGTGCAGAGAGAGTTAGATTTGGGTGGGGTGTGTTCAATCTGCAATCTAATTTGCAGTGTAAAAATAAAGCAGCCAGTATTTACCCTGCACAGAAATAAAATAACCCACCCAAATCTAACTCTCTCTGCACATCAGGGCCGTAACTACGTGTGTGCCAAGTGGGCTTGGCACACAGCGCAGTTGCCCTGAGTGCGCACGGCCAGCGGCCTGTAATGAGTCAAATTGACTCATTACATGCCGCCTCTGAAGTCTGCGCCGTGCGCCGCAGCCGCGCTGGAGGAGAGAGAAGCGCCGGAGGCAGCTGAGAAGGAGGAGGAGGGAGGGGGACTGGAGCCGCAGCAGCGCTATTTCATTGGTAGTAAGCGCCGCTGCAGCATCCCCCTCTCCTTCCGTATAGGCTGCCCGGCGCTGCTGTGGATGCTGGGATGCGGTTCCTCCATCCCAGCATCCACAGCAGCGCCAGGCAGCCTATATGGAAGGAGAGGGGGATGCTGCAGCGGCACTTACTACCAATGACATAGCGCTGCTGCGGCTCCAGTCCCCCTCCCTCCTCCTCCTTGTCCAATGCCTGCACAGAGGGAGATGCCAGCACGAGGAGCCTGTCAGCGGGGAGAAGGTAAGTTTATCCCTCTCTCTCTTTCTCTCTCTTTCTCTCTCTTTCCCTCTCTCTCTCTCTGGGGGACACCGTCTGCCATAATGTGTAAAAAGGGGGCCTGGCTGCTGCAATGTGTAAAAAGGGGTCCTGGCTGCCGCAATGTGTAAAAAGGGGGCTTGGCTGCCGCAATGTGTAAAAAGGGGGCCTGGCTGCCGCAATGTGTAAAAAGGGGGCCTGGCTGCCGCAATGTGTGAAAAGGGGGACTGGCTGCCGCAATGTGTAAAAAGGGGGCCTGGCTGCCGCAATGTGTAAAAAGGGGGACTGGCTGCCGCAATGTGTAAAAAGGGGGACTGGCTGCCGCAATGTGTAAAAAGGGGAACTGGCTGCCGCAATGTGTAAAAAGGGGGCCTGGCTGCCGCAATGTGTAAAAAGGGGGACTGGCTGCCGCAATGTGTAAAAAGGGGTCCTGGCTGCCGCAATGTGTAAAAAGGGGGCCTGGCTGCCGCAATGTGTAAAAAGGGGGACTGGCTGCCGCAATGTGTAAAAAGGGGGACGCTGTCTGCTGTAATGTATAAAAGGGGCTCTACCTGGTGTAGTGGCGCTACTGTGCAGCGTAATTTGAATAATGGAGACTACTGTGCACCGTAGTATGAATTGCTATTATTTTGTGGCCACGCCCCTTCCCCATGAAGCCACGCCCCTATATATTTTCCGCGCGCCTACAGCGCGCACTGCCCCTATCTTGCATGGGGGGGGGCGCGCCAATGACGTTTCTTGCACACAGCGCTAAATTGCCTAGTTACGGCACTGCTGCACATGTTATATCTGCCTCCCCTGCAGTGCACATGGTTTTGCCCAACTGCTAAAAAAAAGTCTGCTGCGATCAACTTGGAATTACCCCCTTAATTTTTACACCTGGAACAAACCATTTTTTTAATGCAAGGGATGCAATTTTTTTCATGCAGGGTAAATACTGTCAGCTTGCTATGTAGCCCACACATACTGGACAGCTTTATTTTTATACTTCACAATTTAGATTAGAGTTTGGACACGCCCCTCTGCATCTCTCTGCACATTTTACTTCTGCTTCCCCTGCAGAGTTGGGATATGCCCATCTGCATCTCTCTGCACATTTTACTTGTGCTTCACCTGCAGTTTGGACACGCCCCTCTGCATCTCTCTACACATTTGACTTCTGCTTCCCTTGCAGAGTTGGGACACGCCCCTCTGCATATCTCTGCACATTTTACTTCTACTTCCCCTGCAGAGTTTGGACATGCCCCTCTGTATCTCTTTGCACATTTTACTTCTGCTTCACCTGCAGAGTTTGGACATGGCCCTCTGCACATTTTATTTTTGCTTCCCCTGCAGAGTTTGTACATGCGCCTCTGCATCTCTCTGCACATTTTAGTTCTGCTTAACCTGCAGAGTTTGGACACTCCACTCTGCACATTTTATTTTTGCTTCCCCTGCAGAGTTCGGACATGCCCCTCTGCATCTCTCTGCACATTTTATTTCTGCTTCTCCTGCAGAGTTTGGGCATGCCCCTCTGCATCTCTTTGCACATTTTACCTCTGCTCCACCTGCAGTGCAACATGATTTTACCAAGGTGCAAAGATATTTGCTTTTTTTGCTTGTTCCCAACTCACAAGCAGACACATTATGGGCTATTAATATATTATATAAAGGGTTTTCCATTTTTTGGGACACCACCACTGTTTAGTGGTTCCCCTGTAAAGTAATTCAGTGGTGGTTCTTCAAGAGATACAACACAGATTTATTGGGAGTGATTCTGAGTCAGTAAATTTTACAATGTAAGGGCTGCAAATATAGATTTTTATTTTGTTACACGATGGGTACATAATACTGGCTGCTTTTGCAAGTAGCATGCTGGTAATCCATGCTTTTACATACCTCCCAACTGTCCCGATTTCCATGGCACAGTCACGATTTTTTGGGACAGTCCTGCTGTCCCACACGTGGGGTGCAGTGTCCCGCGGTGGGGGGATGGGGCAGTTGGGAGGCTCCTGTCATCGCTGTCCTGCTTAGCAGAGCAGCGGAGAATAGACGCTGTGCGCATGCTATGGGCATTTTAGTCCATTTAAAAACCATCAACTTTTTTACAAGGTCTAGGACAGTTAATTGTTTAGATCTGAGCAATAAATTACTAGTGTTTCATCACAGAAAACCATAAAGTTGGTCAGATCATGAGTGAAATTGTATTGTAGGGAGCAAATACTGTGATTACACTCAAGGTATGCATGTTCTCCAGAGTCTCCTACATGCCTTGATGGATCTGGACCAAACTTGGTACACATACCCTTCATTGTCCAACTTGAAATACAGGTGGGGTTTCAAATGAAAAAACCCAGGGCCCCAATCTTGAAAATGCATATAGAAAAAGTATTGGTCTATTTCTGTTGTCTGTCTGTGAGGTCATGCTGTGAGGTCATAATGGTGGCAACTGCCTATATCAGGACTTTGCTGCTGTCCTTTCTCATACTCCTCCAGAGACACTCATAGCTCACCAGCAGTAGGCAATATCACCGAAAAAGCTACTTACATAAGGTTAGTGACTTGGATTGTGATTAATGAGTCAGAGGAAAATATAAATTATCAACAGATATACATTACAAACCCTTCATCATCCTACTTAAAATACTGGGATTCAACTAACATGAATCAGTGACATGTGGTGAGGTAGGTTATGCAGAGCCTTTCCTGTCATACTAACGTATACGCCAGAGTTTTCATTAAACAAAGTATATGAAAAATACAAATAATATATTATAAAGATCTTCTTTATATTATTCTAATAATTTTACAGTCTGGAGTAAAAAGTCTATGGCAAGTGAGGCACTGCCTACCTTTTTCCGCACATTTCTGATCAAAACTCAGTAAATCTCCAGCAATATATACTGCTGCACCTGTGTATAATGCCCACATGAACCCCTTGGCCCATTTATTGTGTGTTATTAAATCTGGCTGTGGAACTAGCCAATGTGTATCCTGAGCCATTTACCTCACCGCGCGTCCCTGGTATGTATGTATGTATGTATGTATGTATGTATGTATGTATGTATGTTCTTCATCATAGACTCCTACATGGCTTGATGGTTCTGAACCAAACTTGGTACACAAACCCTTCATAATCCAATTTAAAATTCTAGTTTCAAGTAAAAAAAAATCCACCCATTGCGTGGCCAGGGCCCATATCACAAAAATGCATATAGAAAATGCATTAGTCAGTTTGTGTGTCTGTGTGGTTAGCTAGTCCTGACCAGTCTGGTGGAGTCTGTGAAGTCATGCTGTGATGTCATAATGGTAACAACTGCCTACATCAGGACTTTGTTGCAGCTGCTGCTGCCCTTTCTCAAACTCCTCCAGAGCCCTAGAAACACACAGCTCACAAGCAGGCGATATCACCGGAAAAGCTACTCATATAAGGTTAGTGATTGGACAAAGACTTAGTGCAATGCGGAGGCAGCAGACTTGGAGTGTGATTAAGGAGAGTCAAAGGAAGATAGTTATTACTGACAATTACACAAACCCTTCATTATCCAACTTCAAATACTGGCAGGGTTTCCACTAAAAAAAAAACCCACCCTTTTTGGGGAAAGGACCATATCTATCTATCTATCTATCTATCTATCTATCTATCTATCTATCTATCTATCTATCTATCTATAAAACCTTTTTCAAGACAGGCTGTACATCAAATTTAAGAAGTTCAACAGTCACTTGGGTGTATAATACATCTGTGGCTCACTTAGCGACCTTCTTTGAAATCACATCTTCCTCACATAGAGCAGAGTAATGAACATTCAAAATAGATTACACTGATCATCTCCATGTTTAAGACCAGATGTAGCCACCAATGCTTCAATATCATAAACATAAGCTTTGCTCAAACAGCTTCAGTCTGCTTGTGGCTGCACACAATGTGTGCTCTATGTGAGGAAGATGTGATTTCAAAGATGGTTGCTAAGTGAAATTATTTAAAGTGAGAGTGCACCCTCCACCGAGTGGAATTTGCGATATCCAAGTGGACCGGACCACGGCCTATTGGGAGCACCCGTCAAAGTGATCTAGCATGAGATGAGAGTGCGGGACATTGTGTGGGTATATCTATCTATAGTATATACATATTTATGTATGTATGTAGGTACAAACTTCCCAAAGTGGTAATAATATAGGATACCAGAAGACAAAGTAGGAAGTTGGGGTTGGTCGGACCTTGTGGCAGATAGCGCCAACCAAAATTGTGATCCAGAGAGCCTGTTCTGGGCCTTTCACTGGATTTGGAAGAAGAATTTTATGGCTTAAATACTCTAATCTTGTCACTTTGGTCCAACTCAACTTTTGCTTCATCCATTGTTGCCACCCCCCACCCAGTTGAATCAAATTTCTCATTCACCTACAATGCACTTGAGTACGCTTCTCCATCCTACATCTCCACCTTCTCCACACACACTCCATCTCTCCACTACTTTAACAACCAGTTATTCTTATTCCTCTTGATTCCACTCCAGTCTTTATGATTTTTCTCCCGCTGTTATGGTATGTCATTATACTCTCAGACTTTCCCCTAGTTTCTCAACTTTTAAAGCTAACTTATTCAATTAAGGCCATCATCCCTCATCTTAACTCTCCAGGATCCAAATCTTATCCCCTTTTTCTCCACATCCACCAATTATTACGTAGAATGTAAGATCTAGTAAGCAGATCCTTCTCTTTCTCTTTTCTCTAAGTAATTATATAATTTCAGAGTTGTAAGTATATAATGGTTTTTATATCAATTTGTGTTTCTGTCTGAAATCTTGTTGAATGTTCTATGTCTATGTATGGTATTGCAGAACCCTTATGTTGTCTTATAGATAAAAGTATTAAAGACGACAGAAGAAGATAGAAGAAAGCGACAGAAGAAGACAACTACAGAAGAAGACAACGATGACAGAACAAGAAAGAAGAAGCAGCAAAAAGAGAGACAAAAAAGAAAGAAAAGAAGCAGAAAAAAAGCATGAAAAAGAAAGAAAAATGAAAGAAGAAAGAAAAAAGAAAGCAGAAAGATAAAGTTAAGAAGAAAGAAAATAATGTTTCTATGCCTATGTATGGTATTGCAGAACCCTTATATTGTCTTATAGATAAAAGTATTAAAGACGACAGAAGAAGATAGAGGAAAGCGACAGAAGAAGATAACGACAGAAGAAGACAATGATGACAGAACAAGAAAGAAGAAGCAAGAAAAAGAGAGCCGAAAAATGAAAGAAAGAAAGAAAGAAAGAAAGAAAGAAAGAAAGAAAGAAAGAAAGAAAGAAAGAAAGAAAGAAAGAAAGAAAGAAAGAAAAAAAGATAGAAAAAAGAAAGAAAGACAGTATTAAAGACGACAGAAGATAGAAGAAACCGTCAGAAGACAACAGAAGAAAACAACCGATGACAGACAGAACAAGAAAGAAGAAGCAAGATAGAGACAAAAAAATAGAAGCAGAAAAAAGCATGAAGAAAAAGAAAGAAAAATGAAAGAAGAAAGAAAGAAAAATGAAAGAAGCAGAAAGATAAAGGTAAGAAGAAAGAAAATAATGTTTCTATGCCTATGTATGGTATTGCAGAACCCTTATATTGTCTTATAGATAAAAGTATTAAAGACGACAGAAGAAGATAGAGGAAAGCAACAGAAGAAGACAACGACAGAAGAAGACAATGATGACAGAACAAGAAAGAAGAAGCAAGAAAAAGAGAGACGAAAAATGAAAGAAAGAAAGAAAAAAAGAAAGAAAAAAGAAAGAAAGACAGTATTAAAGACGACAGAAGATAGAAGAAACCGTCAGAAGACAACAGAAGAAAACAACCAATGACAGACAGAACAAGAAAGAAGAAGCAAGATAGAGACAAAAAAAAGCAGAAAAAAGCATGAAGAAAAAGAAAGAAAAATGAAAGAAGAAAGAAAGAAAAATGAAAGAAGCAGAAAGATAAAGGTAAGAAGAAAGAAAATAATGTTTCTATGCCTATATATGATATTGCAGAACTCTTATGTTGTCTTATAGATAAAAGTATTAAAGACGATAGAAGAAGATAGAGGAAAGCGACAGAAGAAGACAACGACAGAAGACAACGATGACAGACAGAACAAGAAAGAAGAAGCAAGAAAAAGAGACACAAAAAAAGAAAGAAAGAAAGAAAGAAAAGAAAAAAGCAGAAAAAATCATGAAGAAAAAGAAAGAAAAATTAAAGAAGAAAAATGAAAGAAAAATTAAAGAAGAAAGAAAGAAAAAAGAAAGAAGCAGAAAGATAAAGGTAAGAATAAAGAAAATAATGTTTCTATGCCTATGTATGGTATTGCAGAACCCTTATGTTGCCTTATTGATAAAAGTATTAAAGACGAAAGAAGAAGATAGAAGAAAGCAACAGAAGACAACGACAGAAGACAACGATGACAGACAGAACAAGAAAGAAGAAGCAAGAAAAAGAGACAAAAAAGAAAGAAGCAGAAAAAAGCATGAAGAAAAAGAAAGAAAAATGAAAGAAAGAAAATGAAAAAAGAAAAAAGAAAGATGCAGAAAGATAAAGGTAAGAAGAGAGAAAATAATGTTTCTATGCCTATGTATGGTATTGCAGAACCCTTATGTTGTTTTATTTATAAAAGTATTAAAGATGACAGAAGAAGATAGAATTAAGTGACAGAAGAAGACAACGATGACAGACAGAACAAGAAAGAAGCAAGAAAAAGAGAGACAAAAAAGACAGAAATAAAAGCAGAAAAAAAGCATAAAGAAAAAGAAAGAAAAATGAAAGAAGAAAGAAAAATGAAAGAAAGAAAAAAAGAAAGAAGCAGAAAGCTAAAGGTAAGAAGAAAGAAAATAATGTTTCTATGGCTATGTATGGTATTGCAGAACCCTTATGTTGTCTTATAGATAAAAGTATTAAAGACGACAGAAGAAGATAGAAGAAAGCGACAGAAGAAGACAATGACAGAAGACAATGATGACAGACAGAACAAGAAAGAAGAAGCAAGAAAAAGAGAGACAAAAAAATAAAAATTGAAAGAAAGAAAGAAAAGAAAGAAGCAGAAAAAAAGTATGAAGCAAAAGAAAGAAAAATGAAAGAAAGAAAGAAAAAAGAAAGAAGTAGAAAGATAAAGTTAAGAAGAAAGAAAATAATGTTTCTATGCCTATGTATGGTATTGCAGAACCCTTATATTTTCTTATAGATAAAAGTATTAAAGACGACAGAAGATAGAGGAAAGCGACAGAAGAAGACAACGACAGAAGAAGACAACGATGACAGAACAAGAAAGAAGAAGCAAGAAAAAGAGAGACAAAAAAAGAATGAAAAATGAAAGAAAGAAAGAAAAAAAAATAAAAGAAAGTATTAAAGACGACAGAAGATAGAAGAAAGCGTCAGAAGACAATGACAGAAGAAAACAACCGATGACAGACAGAACAAGAAATAATAAGCAAGATAAAGAGAGACAAAAAAAGAAAGAAGCAGAAAAAAGCATGAAGAAAAAGAAAGAAAAATGAAAGAAGAAAGAAAGAAAAATGAAAGAAGCAGAAAGATAAAGGTAAGAAGAAAGAAAATAATGTTTCTATGCCTATGTATGGTATTGCAGAAACCTTACGTTGTCTTATAAATAAAAGTATTAAAGACGACAGAAGAAGATAGAGGAAAGTGACAGAAGAAGACAACGACAGAAGACAACGATGACAGACAGAACAAGAAAGAAGAAGCAAGATAAAGAGAGACAAAAAAGAAAGAAAGAAAGAAAGAAAGAAAGAAAGAAAGAAAAGAAAAAAGCAGAAAAAAAGCATTAAGAAAAAGAAAGAAAAATGAAAGAAAAATGAAAGAAGAAAGAAAGAAAAAAGAAAGAAGCAGAAAGATAAAGGTAAGAAGAAAGAAAATAATGTTTCTATGTCTATGTATGGTATTGCAGAACCCTTATATTGTCTTTTTGATAAAAGTATTAAAGACGAAAGAAGAAAATAGAAGAAAGCAACAGAAGAAGACAACGACAGAAGACAACGATGACAGACAGAACAAGAAAGAAGAAGCAAGAAAAGAGAGACAAAAAAAGCAGAAAAAAAGCATGAAGAAAAAGAAAGAAAAATGAAAGAAAGAAAATGAAAGAAGAAATAAGCAGAAAGATAAAGGTAAGAAGAGAGAAAATAATGTTTCTATGCCTATGTATGGTATTGCAGAACCTTTATGTTGTTTTATTTATAAAAGTATTAAAGATGACAGAAGAAGATAGAATTAAGTGACAGAAGAAGACAACGACAGAAGAAGACAACGATGACAGACAGAACAAGAAAGAAGAAGCAAGAAAAAGAGAGACAAAAAAGACAGAAAGAAAAGAAGCAGAAAAAAGCATAAAGAAAAAGAAAGAAAAATGAAAGAGGAAAGAAAAATGAAAGAAAGAAAAAAAGAAAGAAGCAGAAAGCTAAAGGTAAGAAGAAAGAAAATAATGTTTCTATGGCTATGTATGGTATTGCAGAACCCTTATGTTGTCTTATAGATAAAAGTATTAAAGACGACAGAAGATAGAAGAAAGCGACAGAAGAAGACAATGACAGAAGACAATGATGACAGACAGAACAAGAAAGAAGAAGCAAGAAAAAGAGAGACAAAAAAAGAAAAAAAGAAAGAAAGAAAGAAAAGAAAGAAGCAGAAAAAAAGTATGAAGCAAAAGAAAGAAAAATGAAAGAAAATGAAAGAAAAAAGAAAAAACAAAGAAGCAGAAAGATAAAGTTAAGAAGAAAGAAAATAATGTTTCTATGCCTATGTATGGTATTGCAGAACCCTTATATTTTCTTATAGATAAAAGTATTAAAGATGACAGAAGAAGAAAGAAAGAAAAAAAAATAAAAGAAAGTATTAAAGACGACAGAAGATAGAAGAAAGCGTCAGAAGACAACGACAGAAGAGAACAACCGATGACAGACAGAACAAGAAAGAATAAGCAAGATAAAGAGAGACAAAAAAATAAAGAAGCAGAAAAAAGCATGAAGAAAAGAAAAATTAAAGAAAGAAAAATGAAAGAAGCAGAAAGATAAAGGTAAGAAGAAAGAAAATAATGTTTCTATGCCTATGTATGGTATTGCAGAAACCTTATGTTGTCTTATAAATAAAAGTATTAAAGACGACAGAAGAAGATAGAGGAAAGTGACAGAAGAAGACAACGACAGAAGACAACGATGACAGACAGAACAAGAAAGAAGAAGCAAGAAAAAGAGAGACAAAAAAGAAAGAAAGAAAAGAAAAAAGCAGAAAAAAAGCATTAAGAAAAAGAAAGAAAAATTAAAGAAAAATTAAAGAAGAAAGAAAGAAAAAAGAAAGAAGCAGAAAGATAAAGGTAAGAAGAAAGAAAATAATGTTTCTGTCTATGTATGGTATTGCAGAACCCTTATATTGTCTTTTTGATAAAAGTATTAAAGACGAAAGAAGAAAATAGAAGAAAGCAACAGAAGAAGACAACGACAGAAGACAACGATGACAGACAGAACAAGAAAGAAGAAGCAAGAAAAGAGAGACAAAAAAAGCAGAAAAAAAGCATGAAGAAAAAGAAAGAAAAATGAAAGAAAGAAAATGAAAGAAGAAATAAGCAGAAAGATAAAGGTAAGAAGAGAGAAAATAATGTTTCTATGCCTATGTATGGTATTGCAGAACCTTTATGTTGTTTTATTTATAAAAGTATTAAAGATGACAGAAGAAGATAGAATTAAGTGACAGAAGAAGACAACGACAGAAGAAGACAACGATGACAGACAGAACAAGAAAGAAGAAGCAAGAAAAAGAGAGACAAAAAAGACAGAAAGAAAAGAAGCAGAAAAAAGCATAAAGAAAAAGAAAGAAAAATGAAAGAGGAAAGAAAAATGAAAGAAAGAAAAAAAGAAAGAAGCAGAAAGCTAAAGGTAAGAAGAAAGAAAATAATGTTTCTATGGCTATGTATGGTATTGCAGAACCCTTATGTTGTCTTATAGATAAAAGTATTAAAGACGACAGAAGATAGAAGAAAGCGACAGAAGAAGACAATGACAGAAGACAATGATGACAGACAGAACAAGAAAGAAGAAGCAAGAAAAAGAGAGACAAAAAAAGAAAGAAAGAAAGAAAGAAAGAAAGAAAGAAAGAAAGAAAGAAAAGAAAGAAGCAGAAAAAAAAGTATGAAGCAAAAGAAAGAAAAATGAAAGAAAATGAAAGAAAAAAGAAAAAACAAAGAAGCAGAAAGATAAAGTTAAGAAGAAAGAAAATAATGTTTCTATGCCTATGTATGGTATTGCAGAACCCTTATATTTTCTTATAGATAAAAGTATTAAAGACGACAGAAGAAGAAAGAAAGAAAAAAAAATAAAAGAAAGTATTAAAGACGACAGAAGATAGAAGAAAGCGTCAGAAGACAACGACAGAAGAGAACAACCGATGGCAGACAGAACAAGAAAGAATAAGCAAGATAAAGAGAGACAAAAAAAGAAAGAAGCAGAAAAAAGCATGAAGAAAAGAAAAATTAAAGAAAGAAAAATTAAAGAAGCAGAAAGATAAAGGTAAGAAGAAAGAAAATAATGTTTCTATGCCTATGTATGGTATTGCAGAAACCTTATGTTGTCTTATAAATAAAAGTATTAAAGACGACAGAAGAAGATAGAGGAAAGTGACAGAAGAAGACAACGACAGAAGACAACGATGACAGACAGAACAAGAAAGAAGAAGCAAGAAAAAGAGAGACAAAAAAGAAAGAAAGAAAAGAAAAAAGCAGAAAAAAAGCATTAAGAAAAAGAAAGAAAAATTAAAGAAAAATTAAAGAAGAAAGAAAGAAAAAAGAAAGAAGCAGAAAGATAAAGGTAAGAAGAAAGAAAATAATGTTTCTATGCCTATGTATGGTATTGCAGAACCCTAATGTTGTCTTTTTGATAAAATTATTAAAGACGAAAGAAGAAAATAGAAGAAAGCAACAGAAGAAGACAACGACAGAAGACAACGATGACAGACAGAACAAGAAAGAAGAAGCAAGAAAAGAGAGACAAAAAAAGCAGAAAAAAAGCATGAAGAAAAAGAAAGAAAAATGAAAGAAAGAAAATGAAAGAAGAAATAAGCAGAAAGATAAAGGTAAGAAGAGAGAAAATAATGTTTCTATGCCTATGTATGGTATTGCAGAACCCTTATGTTGTTTTATTTATAAAAGTATTAAAGATGACAGAAGAAGATAGAATTAAGTGACAGAAGAAGACGACAGAAGAAGACAACTATGACAGACAGAACAAGAAAGAAGAAGCAAGAAAAAGAGAGACAAAAAAGACAGAAAGAAAAGAAGCAGAAAAAAAGCATGAAGAAAAAGACAGAAAAATGAAAGAAGAAAAAAAGAAAAATGAAAGAAAGAAAAAAAGAAAGAAGCAGAAAGCTAAAGGTAAGAAGATAGAAAATAATGTTTCTATGGCTATGTATGGTATTGCAGAACCCTTATGTTGTCTTATAGATAAAAGTATTAAAGACGACAGAAGAAGATAGAAGAAAGCGACAGACGAAGACAACGACAGAAGACAATGATGACAGACAGACAGAACAAGAAAGAAGAAGCAAGAAAAAGAGAGACAAAAAAAGAAAGAAAGAAAGAAAGAAAGAAAGAAAGAAAGAAAGAAAGAAAGAAAGAAAGAAAGAAAGAAAGAAAGAAAGGAAGGAAAGAAGCAGAAAAAAAGCATGAAGCAAAAGAAAGAAAAATGAAAGAAAATGAAAGAAGAAAGAAAGAAAAATGAAAGAAGCAGAAAGATAAAGTTAAGAAGAAAATAATGTTTCTATGCCTATGTATGGTATTGCAGAACCCTTATATTGTCTTATAGAATTTTTTTTTACAGAAGACTCTTGTGTGGGTGCACTCTTGTATTGATTTGTTTATATGAAAATATTAAAACATAACTTTTAGTTAATTTAAAATAAATCCACACTTACTTAGTCCACCACAATTAGACATAAGCTATAATGATACATATATATGCCTCAGCCCGCCCGCATCTCGGAGAGATACCATATATAATTGATGTGGCTGATTAGTGTAAAAGGCTGGAGCGAGTATGAGCAAAAGCCAGTCGATTTGTAAATTGGAAAAATTGGAAATGTTCTGGTTAGTCTAAGCTAATAGACTTAAGGAGGGATGTAGACACTATAGCTCTACACCCTGATCCTATCCCACCAGCACAAGCTCAGCTTGTGTTAATAAGACCTCAAAGGGTCAATGAACTGGACTGATGTAGGGAGTAAAGATCCTGGATTGTATTGAAACTAATCAGATCTATGAAGTATCAGGGAAGGCAGTACCTAAATCCTGGATTGTATTGAAAACAAATCAGATCTGTGAGGTATCAGGGAAGGCGGTACTTAAGAAGAGTATTCAGTATCAGGTAAAGAGATGAACGAGAGAGATGATTTGATAAAAATGTGGTGATCCTGCTGTTGGTATATAGTCGAGAAAGGTCATGAATTACAACACCGGGTATTCTCTGGGGTCCCCCTCACAGATACTGGCCCAGCCCACCACCGTTTTGCTTCCAAGATCGGACGAGATCGGGCTCTGTCGGTGGGGTATGGTAGTAATTTCTCGGGCCCTCTATAACCGACTTACCAATGAGAGTGCACCTAAGGAAGATTGGGAGAGAAGATAGAAAATGTAGCGGATCTGCTGTCTACGTTAGGCACAGGATGACCCTGTGGATCATAGATGAGAGTCCGCGGATAAAATAGAGAGGAAAAATAAAAAGAGAAGGTGGAAAAGTGGAGAGAGGAATAAATTAGGCCTGGCACTGGTATCAGTATTGATATCGAACCGGAGCTATGTTAAATTGAGTTTGTTGTGCATAGGACAAAAAGATTGGCAATAATAAATATTAAATATGTTGGGCCGACACATACAGGGATAAGCCAGAAAAATTCACGATATTGGGTATGTTGAGCAATAACCCTCTTTCCCAGCAGAATCAAATTGAGGGGGGGCACACTGGCCCTACTAGGTGCTAATTACACCACTTGCTATTACACATGCATATATTGAATCCCTATGCAAAAATATTCAGACAAATGTTATCAAAGCCAAAAAACAATCAGTGTCCATGTGCGCTGGTGGCTAAAAAATGTAGTAGCCAGACAAAAACAGTCTCTGCCCAGATCTCTGGGCCACCCTAAATAGGGTAAAAGTTGGTGGAAAAGGAATTACATATACGCAGGACTGGTAGTCAGTATTGCACAATCTATTAGTGAAAGCTTATTAATCGGAAAGAGGATTGACCTATTGAAGAAACAGTATAGTATATATTATATAGACTGGGAGCAATGTGATGAAACAGTATCTGTCCAAAACCTAACCAAAATCCTACATTCCTCAGATGTATGTAAATTAAAGATCGGCATAAATCAATCCTGTAAGAGGTTTAAATGTCTGTCCCAATGCCGTTGTTATAGAATCAGATAAATGAATAAGAGTGTACCGGTCCCTGCCCAGGTCCCTGGGTCAGTCTCAGGTTACCAGAAAGTGCTCCTTAGGTCCTTAGTTCATACTGGAATTAATGAATAAGAGTGTACCGGTCACTGCCCAGGTCCCTGGGTCAGTCTCAGGTTACCAGGATCCAGAAAGTACTCCTTAGGTCCTTAGTTCATGCTGGAAAACGTGTTTTACCCGTCCTGCGGGCTTGTTCACTTCCAATGCTGCTGGTTCACATGCTAGCTGGGGTTTAAATACCTGTTTAATTGGAGATAGGCCAATAGCTGTAGTGTGCTTAATTAACTGAAATCATCCTCAGGCCTCCGCTGTGCTTAGCGGAAGTGAGGTATTTGGTCCGGTTGCTAAGCAACCTTTGCATGGTGCCTTGCTCAGAAATAGGAGTGGAGAAAAAATAATAAAATATTAATGCTACCCCCTACCCACTCGTTATTGCTGTTCGTTGACGCCATCTCACACATGGGGCAGTAGAAATCTACTGTTGCCTACCTGGATGTGGCTTGTCGTAGCCTTAGCGGCTCTCTGGCAGCGTAACGTCATATCCGGTAGTCTAGTGGCGCAACGTCATATCCGGCGTATAGATCGAGACATCACGTAGCTAAGAAACGTTGCTAAGTGTCACGTTGCTAAGGTTGCTGGGTTTAGATTATCCCGGCTGCTCTATGGTGGCGCCACGTCATATCCGGTAGTTGGATAGGACGTCTTGGTTGGGGCGTCATGTCGCTAGGCAACTAAAAGGCCTCGGGGCGTCATGTCCGGCCAGCGGATCAAACTGTGTTATTTCTTAAATATTGTTAGGTGATAATGCGCGATAAGATGGTAATTGTGTACCTGGCTATGGCGCCTGGTATATGAATAGTGCCCCATGTTAGTTGAGTGGCTACTAAAACAAGAGATATCTACATTCAGTAGATATTGATTGCTGTCATTCTCCGGTGTGTTGAGTATGTCATAACCGGCTGTCAGGCTGGTAGTGTGAAACAGATGTGGGTCAAACCCTGATGGTGGCCAATGTTCCTTATAAATAGAGTATGTTATTTTACTAAACCAATATTGATTAGGCCTGAATGTGCCCTGCCCTGGATATTTTACTGCGGGGTGGCAGTCAGCGTGTTCTTGTTAAATCTAGGTAGTGCCCAGGTTAGGGTAGGTGTGTGTGTGTGTGAAGATAAAGTGTTGGGGGTGTTGAACAGTATAACCAGAGATGATTCCAGATTGATAGACCGGTGTGCGGACTAGACAGGTTAAAACAAGTAGGGTAGTCAATCCTACCGTGAGAGGTGGGGTAAATCCTTGATCCACAAGGTGGTGTGAAAAACTATTGTGACAAGGTGACCGTGAAGGCAGGTGATTCTTGGGTTATGGATGGGTGTGAGGTTGCGTATAACACCCATTTATTATTGGGTGTAAAATTGGTGAACCACCTAATAAGAGGGACAGGGAAAAGGGGGGGGGGGGGGAGAGAAAAAAACAAAAAGGGGGGGGGAGAAATGAAGGAGAAAACAGGGGGGGGGGAATTGGTGGACACGCAACAAGTGTAAATGTCGAGGTAAGGTGATGAGTGCGTAGTAAGCAAATTCATATGCTAGGTGGGTGTGAAAAAGTGGGTAAAGGGTGTGAGGCGTTGTAGCGTGTATAAATATGGGGGGAGAGATGGGAGGGAGAGGCACTACTGGTGAGGAAATACATGAAGGGTAATGTCTTAAGAGGCAATTAATGCCTATTGTTGGGGACGGGAGGACACATCAGGCAGCAAATAAAATGGATAGGTTGTTTCGGACATCGGACCATCATCCCTGGGTGAATAGAGTCAGGTGGATAAGTTAAAGGCGCCATAATTCATGCTTTCATTAAGGCCCATTGGTTTATATGTGTTAAGTTTGAATATCCACTCTGTCTCTTTCTTTAGTAGTTCTTTGGTCAGATCCCCTCCTCTGATGCCTAGCTGAACTTTTTCCAGGCCAAAGACTCTGAGTTCTTTTTGAAAGTCTGTGTGGCAGGAGTAAAAGTGCCTGGCAACCGAGGTCAATTTCCTCATCCGTGTGAGATCATTGGTGGCATTCCGACAAGTTCCCACATGTTCCAGTATCCGTTCCTTAAATTTCCGGGTCGTCATCCCTATATACTTCAAGTTACAACTGCATTCAATGCAGTAGATCAGGCCTTGTGTGCTGCAGTTGAAAAACCGATATTGAGTTTATTTTGGCTATCTGTCCCCTCAGTGCCTGCTATGCCCCCAGTGCCAGATACATATGCCACCACAGTGCCAGCTATGCCCCCAGTGCCAGATACATATGCCACCACAGTGCCAGCTATGCCCCCAGTGCCAGATACACATGTCCCCACAGTGCCTGCTATGCCCCCAGTGCCAGATACACATGTCCCCACAGTGCCTGCTATTCCCCAAATGCCAGATATGCCCCCAATGCCTGCTATGCTCCCAGTGCAGATACACATGTCCCCACAGTGCCTGCTATGCCCCCAGTGCCAGATACACATGTCCCCATAGTGCCTGCTATGCCCCCAGTGCCAGATATGCCCCCAGTGCCTGCTATGCCCCCAGTGCAGGATACACATGTCCCCACAGTGCCTGCTATGCCCCCAGTGCCAGATATGCTCCCAGTACAAGATACACATGTCCCACAGTGCCTGCTATGCCCCCAGTGCCAGATATGCCCCCAGTGCCTGCTATGCCCCCAGTGCCAGATATGCTCCCAGTGCAAGATACACATGTCCCCACAGTGCCTGCTATGCCCCCAGTGCCAGATATGCCCCCAGTGCCTGCTATGCCCCCAGTGCAGATACACATGTCCCCACAGTGCCTGCTATGCTCCCCAGTGCCAGATACACATGTCCCCACAGTGCCAGATATGCCCCCAGTGCCAGATACACATGTCCCCACAGTGCCTGCTATGCCCCAGTGCCAGATTTGCCCCCAATGCAGATACACATGTCCCCACAGTGCCTGCTATGCCCCCAGTGCCAGATACACATGTCCCCACAGTGCCTGCTATGCCCCCAGTTCCAGATATGCCCCCAGTGCCTGCTATGCCCCCAGTGCCAGATACAAATGTCCCCACAGTGCTCACCAGTCCCCACCCCACACCTGCAACCTGCTCACCGTGCTGCTGCTGCTCACTCTCCGGCGGCGGTGTCTCTCTTCAATTAGGTGCCAGTCCGTGAGCCAATCAAAGCTCGCGGTCCGGCAGCCAATCAGGAGCCTTAGCTGCTGGTCCGGTGCCAAATTGAAGAGAGACACTGCCACCGGAGAGGCGTGCGTGTGTCTGGGGCTGGGGGCAGCGGTGGCCAGGAGCCGACCGAGCCGCATGCGGCAGATGAAAGAGTCGCATGCGGCTAGAGAGCCGCGGGTTGGCCACCACTGGCATATCTCTGGAATGATAATCTGTGGTTACAATTATATAAGAACTGTGTATTACAGTCATATTTATTAGTACTCCTATCCTAGTCCTATTTCCTTTATTTGAACTATTTTCTCATATAATGGACGGTACTCAATTGTTTTGCGCAACCGATCTCCCATCTAAAGTGACGGGAGATCACGCGGTGCAACTCGGTTGTTGTTTTTTCACGCTAATCGTGTCCATAAAGTGCTGGATGCGATCCTGAAAAGTGCCGTTTGTGCGCCCAAACGGGTCACTTTTTGAGCATTTTAGCTCGCCATCCCTGGGGTATCATGCCCAAATGGAACTACAATTGAAAAATTCCGTTGGGCGACATCTAGTGGCTGCCAGCGGACAAAACATCTGAATTCCGCCCATAGTGTCTAGTAGTGACCTCCCCATTTGTTTAATAGCTATTCCACCATTGTGATTTATAATTGTTCGTAATTGTTCTTTGTTGGATAATTATAATAACGAGTTTAAGACTAAAAACAGCATGGTGATTGTGTGGGTTCCAACAAATTTTTGCGCTTGCCCTTTATTATAAATATTTTTTTAGAATTATATTAGCTATAGTGAATATAACCACAGACTATTAAATGTACAGAGGACTTTGACAAAACAGGTTATATACCATGTGGGACTATATATTCCAACCCGTTCTTGGAACTGGGAAGAGTTAATTTCGGACTTAATGTGATTGATACCTGCTTGGGATAAATAACAGTTCAAGACGACGGGGCAGCCACTTCTGGGGAAAAGGACGCTTTGCACCAATAGGCTGAGAAACGCGTCAAGGCCTCTATCACCCCCAAGTGTGATGAGTATGGAAGTTGCGGACAAGCTCCACTGGTTCTCTATACCACCGGGACTGCAAGCTGCCATGATCCCAGTGTATATAGCAGCCCTATGAGCAGAGGTGTAGCTAAGTGCCATGGTGCCCGGAGAAAGGTAATGTTTTGGCGCCCCCCTTCCCTGTACTGAATTAGGGGTCTAGCCAACATGTGGTGGCATGTTACATTTAAAAAGAAAAAATATTTTAAAATCCTAAATTGGTGACAGGGCCAGTTCAAGACCTTGTGGAGCTCAGTGTGAAAGTTTCCTTTGGGTGCACCAGATGTTTAAGATATGGACAGTGCGCGCCAAACGTGCGCAACTAAAATATAGGGGTGTGGCTTCATGGGGAAGGGGTGTGATCACAGAATAGTACTAATTCACAATACACCGCACAGTAGAGCTGCTTATACACTTCACGCCACACAGTAAATCTGCTTATACACGTTTCGCCACAGTAGAGCTGCTTACACACGTTACACCACATAGTACAGCCACTTATACACGTTACAACACAGTAGAACTGCTTATACAGTAGGGCAAAAAAGTATTTGGACAACCACCGATTGTGCAAGTTGACCCACTTAAAAAGATGAGAGAGGTCTGTAATTTCCATCATAGGTACACTTCAACTGTGAGAGACAGAATCTGAAAAAAAAACCTAGGAAATCACATTGTATGATTTTTAAACAATTTATTTGTATATTCTTGCGGAAAATAAATATTTGGACACCTACCAAGCAGCAAGATTTCTGGCTCTCACAGACCTGTTACTTCTTTAAGAAGCTCTTCCATCCCCCACTCATTACCTCTATTAATGGCACCTGTTTGAACTGGTTTGTCTGTATAAAAGACACCTGTCCACACCCTCAAACAGTCAGACTGCTACCTCTCCACCCAGGCCAAGACCAGAGAGCTGTCTAAGGATACCAGGGACAAAATTGTAGAGCTGCACAAGGCTGGGATGAGCTACTTTACAATAGGCAAGCAGCTTGGTGAGAAGAGATCAACTGTTGGCGCAATTATAAAAAAAATGGAAGAAATACAAGATCACTGACAATCTCCCTCAACCTGGGGCTCCATGCAAGATCTCACCGCGTGGGGTATCAATGATTTTGAGAATGGTGAGGAATCAGCCCAGGACTACACGGGGGTATCTGGTCAATGACCTCAAGAGAGCTGGGACCACATTCACAAAGGTTACCATTACTAACACACTACGTTGTTATGGATTGAAATCCTGCAGCGCCTGAAATGTCCCCCTGCTTAAGCCAGCACATGTCCAGGCCTGCCTAAAGTTTGCCAGTGACCATCTGGATGATCCAGAGGAGGATTGGGAGAATGTAATGTGGTCAGATGAGAGCAAAATCAAACTTTTTGTTATAAACTCCACTCGCCGTGTTTGGAGGGAGAATGAGTGGCATTTCAAGAACACCATATCCACTGTGAAGCATGGGGGAGGAAACATCATGCTTTGAGGCTGCTTTCTTGCAAAGGGCACAGGACGACTGATCTGTATTAAGGAGATGATGAATGGGGCCATGTATTGTGAGATTTTGGGCAAAAACCTCCTTCCCTCAGTAAGAGCATTGAAGATGGAACGTGGCTGGGTCTTCCAGCATGACAATGACCCCAAACACACCGCCCGGGCAACTAAGGATTGGCTCCGTAAGAAGCATTTCAAGGTCCTGGAGTGGCCTACCCAGTCTCCAGACCTCAACCCAATAGAAAATCTGTGTAGGGAGTTGAAAGTCCGTGTTGCCAGGCGACAGCCCCAAAACATGACAGATCTAGAGAAGATCTGCAAGGAAGAGTGGGACAAAATACCTGCTACAGTGTGTGTGAGTTTTTAACCTCTGTAATTGCCAACCCAGGTTATATTACAAAGTATTGAGTTAAAATTTTTGATTGTCCAAATATTTATTTTCCACAAGAATATACAAATAAATTGTTTATAAATCATACAATGTGATTTCCTAGTTTTTTTTCCAGATTCTGTCTCTCACAGTTGAAGTGTACCTATGATGAAATTACAGACTTCTCTCATCTTTTTAAGTGGGTCAACTTACACAATCGGTGTCTGTCCAACTATTTTTTTGCCCCACTGTACATGTTACGCCACACAGTAGACCTGCTTATATACGTTATGCCACAGTAGAGCTGCTTATATATGTTACGCCACAGTAGCGCTGCTTACACACGTTACGTCACAGTAGAGTCACTTAGAAACATTACGCCATAGTAGATCCCCATATACACGTTGCACCATGATAGAGCACCTTATACATGTTACGACATGGTAGAGCCGCAATAATAGTAGTTAACTATTTACATGTTTAATTCAAATAAATAAATAAAAACTATGTATGCCCCAACTGACCTGACCTCACACATGCCCAATCTCTTAATAAAAATTATGCTCCAAATGTGACCTCCCACAGACCTGATAACCCCCCAATCTCTCAATGAAAATAATGCCCCAAAACATAACACCCCCCACCCCCACCCTGAGAATCTCCCTATGCCACAATGAAAATAATGCCCTAAAACAGCCCCCCCACCCCCAACTTAAAATCCCAGCAATAGCTCAATGAAAATACTACCCTAGAACTGTCATCCCAGAACTGATGATCCACTATGCCTCAATGCAAATAATGTCCCAGAATTGCCTGAGGGGCAGAGAGAGGTGCTGCAGCTGCCTGAGAGGCAGAGTGAGGTACTACAGCAGCAGCTGGAGCAGAGAGGTGCTGCAACATCGATGTAGAGAGAGGTGCTGCAGCATCCGGGGCAGAGAGAGGTGCTTCAGCATCTGAAGTAGAGACATGTGCTGCAGCTTCCAGGAAAAGGAGATTTATGGTAAGAACCAGAGGGAGGCCCGCCTCGTCATGCCGCAGGCTTCTCAGATTTGGAAGCCGACTGACGGGCAGCCCAGGCACGTTTAGGCTTGGGCTTGGTGGTTTTGGAAGTGCGAGACTGTTTCGGGTACGCCTGACCCTTTGCTTTACCCGGAGGGCGAAAGGAATGAAAGGAAGTACTCTTAGCCTTCGGGGCCAAAGGAGAAGTACTAGGAAGACATGCAGTCTTAGCAGACGCCAAGTCAGCAACAAACTTGTTGCGACCCTCACCAAAGAGGATGTTTCCTTTAAACGGGAGCACCTCCAGGGTTTTTATAGAGTCCAAGTCCACCGACCAGGACCGTAACCAGAGAATACGGCGAGCCAAAATGGATATCGTAGCAGCCTTGGCCGCCAGAACACCTGCATCTGAAACTGCTTCTTTAATGTAATGAGATGTCATGACAATATAAGAGAAACATTGTCTGGCATGTTCAGAAAAATTGGACGGAAACTCAGCATCCATTTCCTGAGCCCACACCTAAATAGCTTCTACGGCCCCAGTGGCCGCAATGGTGGGCCTATGTGCAGCCCCTGCAACGGTATAACAAGATTTATGGTAAGAACTTACCTTTGTTAAATCTCTTTCTGCGAGGTAAACTGGATTACACAGGGAATAATATCGGGGTGCAGAGTAGGATCTTGATCCGAGGCACCAACCGGCTAAAAGCTTTGACTGTTCCCAAGATGCACAGCGCCGCCTCCTCTATAACCCTGCCTCCATGCCAGTGAGCTCAGTTTCATTAACCAGCCCAATGCACTGTAGCGGGCACAAGAACCCGGCGTCCAAAGGAAGCATCCTGGGAAGCGGCAGTGTCAAAGGCATAGAACCTAATGAACGTGTTCCTTGAGGACCATGTAGCCGCCTTGCACAATTGTTCAAGGGTCGCACCATGGTGGGCCGCCCAAGAAGGTCCAACCGACCGAGTAGAATGGGCTTTGATGGTAGCAGGAACCGGACGACCAGCCTGTACATAAGCATGTGCAATCACCATTCTAATCCATCTGGCCAAAGTCTGCTTGGAAGCAGGCCAGCCACGTTTGTGAAAACCAAACAACACAAAAAGAGAATCGGATTTCCTAACGGAGGAAGTTCTCTTTACATAGATGCGAAGAGACCGTACCACATCCAAAGACTGCTCTTTGGAAGACAACTCAGGAGAATTAAAGGCCGGAACCACAATCTCCTGGTTAAGGTGGAAGGAAGACACCACCTTGGGTAAATAACCTGGCCGTGTTCTAAGAAATGCCCAGTCACGGTAAAAAATCAAATAGGGAGACTTACAGGATAAGGCACCCAAGTCCGAGACCCTTCTAGCTGAAGCAATAGCCAGCAAGAAAAACACCTTAAGGGAAAGCCACTTAAGGTCAGTAGAGGTAAGAGGCTCAAACGGAGAAAACCACCGACAGATCCCAGGGGGCCACAGCTGGCACATAAGGAGGTTGAATCTACAACACACCCTGAGTGAATGTATGAACATCAGGCAGGGTAGCAATCTTTCTCTGAAACCAAACAGACAAGGCAGAGATATGAACCTTGAGGGAAGCCAGACGCAGGCCCAAGTCCAGGCCTTGTTGTAGAAAAGCCAATAGTTTGGCCGTACTAAACCTGAAAAAGTCATGATTGTGAGACGCACACCAAGTAAAGTAAGCATTCCAGTCCCTATGGTATATTCGAGCAGAATCCGGCTTACGGGCCTTCAACATAGTTTGAACGACCGCCTCAGAAAAACCCTTAGCCCTCAGGACGGAAGCTTCAAGAGCCATGCCGTCAAAGCCAGACGGGGCAAATCCTGGTAAACACAAGGGCCCTGAACGAGGAGGTCTGGTCGTTGTGGAAGTAGAAGGGGCCGATCCAACGAGAGGCCCTGTAGATTGGAGAACCAGTGCCACCTGGGCCACGCTGGAGCGACTAGACGTAGGTTTCCTCCTTCTTGCTTGAACTTCCGTATTACTCTGGGCAGGAGTGACACCGGAGGGAACACATACGGCAGCCGAAAGTTCCACGGGATTGATATGGCATCCACGAACGCCACTTGAGGATCCCTTGTTCTTGCTCCGAAGACCGGAACCTTGTGATTGTGTCGAGATGCCATCAGGTCCACATCTGGGAGACCCCACTTGTCCACGAGAAGTTTAAACACCTCTGGATGTACGTGCACGTCCTGACGACTGAGATAGTCCGCCTCCCAGTTCAGAACGCCCCGGAAAGAAAACTGCTGATATGGCCGGGAGATGCCATTCTGCCCACTGAAGAATTCTTGATACTTCCCTCATTGCCATGCGGCTTCGAGTGCCGCCCTGATGAATGATATACGCCACCGTGGTGGCATTGTCCGATTGTACTTGAACAGGTCTGTTCTGTATTAGATGCTGGGCCATTGTCAACGCACTGAACACTGCCGCAGTTCCAGAATGTTTATCGGGAGTAGCGACTCCTCCTTGGTCCACTGACCCTGAAGAGAGTGTTGTTCCAACACCGCGCCCCAACCTCTCAGACTGGCATCTGTCGTCAGCAGGACCCAGTTGGATATCCAGAAGGGACGACCCCTGCTCAATTGTTGGTCCTGCAGCCACCAGCACAGTGACAGGCGGACCTCCGGAGATAGGGAGATCATGTGAGATCTGATCCGGTGAGGCAGGACATCACACTTGGACAGAATCAACTTCTGCAGGGGGCGAGAATGGAATTGAGCACACTCCACAATGTCGAAAGCCGACACCATGAGACCTAGCACTTGCATCGCCGAATGAATCGAGACTTGCGGACAGGATAGGAAGCAATGGATCTTGTCCTGAAGTTTCAGGACTTTCTCCCGAGACAAGAACAACCGCTGGTTGTGGGTGTCCAATAACGCTCCCAGGTGTACCATGCTCCGAGCCGGAACCAGGGAGGATTTCTTCCAGTTGATCAGCCACCCGTGGACTTTCATGCACTGGACCGTCAAATCGAGATGACACAGGAGAAGTTCTGGGGAACCTGCCAAGATCAACAAATCATCTAGGTATGGTAGTATCCTGACCCCTTGACGGCGGAGTGTAGCCGTCATGACCGCCATAACTTTGGTGAAAACTCGCGGAACCGTTGTCAAACCAAAGGGTAACACCCGAAATTGGTAATGAAGATTGCCCACCGCAAACCGCAGGTACTGCTGATGAGATACGCAATAGGAATATGTAGGTAGGCATCCTGTATGTCCAGGGAGACCATATAGTCACCAGGCTCCATAGCCAGAACAATAGAGTGCAGCGTTTTCATGTGGAACTTGGAGACCTGCACAAGGACTTCAGATTGAGAATGGGCCTCAAGGACCCGTTCGGTTTCGGGACTAGAAACAGCGGTGAATAGAACCCCTTGCCCCTCTGGGTCAGAGGCACCTGTACCACCACTCCTGTGGACAGGAGGGAATGTACCACCAAGTGCAACGTGTTTGCTTTTGCCGGATCCAGAGGCACATCTGTCAGGCAAAATCGATGAGGGTGGCAATTTCTGGAAGGTATGGCGTAACCTCGAGCGGTGACTTCCCTCACCCAGGTATCTGAAGTGGTCTTCAACCATTCCTGGGCAAAACCTAGAAGGAGGCCCGTCCCGTCATGTGGCAGGCTTGTCAGTTTTGGAAGCTGGCTGACGGGCGGCACAGGAACGCTTCGGTCTGGGCTTGGCAGGTCTGGAAGCACGAGCTTGCTTTGGGTACGCCTGACCTTTTGTTTTACCTGGAGTACAAAAGGGCAGAGGGAAAGTACTTTTATCCTTCTGTGCGGAAGGAGCCGTACTAGGTAGGCAAGCTGTTTTAGCAGTAGCCAGATCAGCCACAATCTTATTGAGGTCTTCTCCAAAGAGAATGTCTTCCTTGAAAGGAAGCACCTCCAGGCTTTTCTTGGAATCCAAATCCACCGACCAGGATCTCAACCAAAGGATACGTCTGGCCAAAACGGATACAGTAGCAGCCTTGGCCGCGAGCATCCCGGCATCGAAGGCCGGTACAGAGAGACATTGTCGAGCATGCTCAGATGCATCAGAAGGCAGTTACGCCTCAAGTTCCTGAGCCCACGCCTCAAAAGCTTCAGCAGCCCAAGTCGCTGCAATAGTTGGCCTTTGCAGAGCCCCCAAAAGGGTATAAATCGCTTTTAAACAGCCCTCCACACGACGATCCGTCGGTTCCTTCAGAGAAGTGACGGTAGTTACTGGCAGAGCTGAGGAAACAACCATACGCGCCACATGAGAATCTACAGGCGGAGGAGTTTTCCAATTTTTACACACCTCCGCAGAGAGAGGATAGCGAGCCAACAGTCTCTTATTCGGTGTAAATTTTGTCCTCGGATTTTCCCAGGATTCCTGACGTATGTCAACCAGGTGTTTAGAATAGGGTAAAACTTGTTTAACCACCTTCTTACGCTTAAACCTATCCGGTTTCTTGGATACAGTTTCAGGCTCAGAATCATCAGACACTTGAAGAATGAGCCGTATCGCCTCAATCAAATCCGAGACATCCACATATGATTTCCCCTCCCCATCTGAAACATCAGCGTCAGTGTCTGGGGGGGTCAGTATATGCACCGTCCTCCTCAGAGGACGTGTTGGTTAAAGCCGTGGATTGGGAGGAGGTAATGGCCCTTTTAGAAGACAACTTAGTCTTATGCGGGCGAGAGTGACCCTTAGATTTAGACATGGATCTGCTCAAATGCTGTAACTGAGTGGAAAGCTGGTCCGCCCATGGCGGGTTCACAGCAGGGACCATAAACTGTGGTAGTGGCAGAGGTGGATCCACAGGGGGCGTCAATTTAGTCACATGTGTGTTTAACAATGTGGAGAATGTAGCCCAAGGTGGGTCCTGTGATGCCCCAAGCGCTACCGACCCACTGGGGGGTAAGGAACCCTGAACTTGAACTCTCAGCTGCCAAATTATCCTCCATTACGTCTGCGGCCTCACTACCATGCAGTGTGGGAGAGGCCCCAACGTCGTTGCCACGTCTAGCAGACATAACTATGTGCACAATAATGGGCAACCCAGTACAAAGTATAGCAGCGCTATACTTAGCAAGAACTCTCAGAAAAGAAGCCTAAGATGGCACAGACCGGGAGTTCAATAGATATAGAATATATGGGGACTATAAATCACAAGTAAAAATACCCCGTCAGTATATCTTGTGATAGAAATCCTATATTATTTATGGAAAAAACCCTGAAACACTTGGCCCCCACAGGTATAGTAATATAGGAATAGCACGCTGAGTGAAATACCCTGCAATAAGGCAACCATGCAGCAGCTACATGCACACACACAAATATAGTCACAAGTGTACCATGCAGAAAATATGTACCATAAACTGCACTGGACTGGCAATACAAAGTAATACTCAGTATAGCTATATGTGATAACTATAGATATAACAAACACAGTAAGCACTGGATGTATATCACAGGGTGTATGTACCACACAACCTTGAATGTATGCACTCTTTCTTAACTAACACAGTCCCAGTGACAGGTAGAATACTCAAGTGTTCTGTAGGAAGCACAGCACTGGCAGTCAGGCGGTTCCACAGAGGAGGATTTGCCCCAGCAATCCCAGGAACAGCAAGGCTTTATCTGTAATGGCCGCTGACCAGGAGTGAAGGAGAAGGAAGCAGCTACAGGGCGGGAACATTGTATAAATGGCGCCCTGGGGCTGGGGGGAGGGGCCTCAGGTCCAGCCTGCTCCCCCTGTTGGCATCCCCACCGGGTGTGCGGGCAGAACAACAAAACGGGGGGAACTGGTACTAAATCCCCCTGACATGTGCCCAAAATAATACCTGGTGGCTAGTGGAGCAGCTGCCCAGTACTCAGTGTCGATGCCAGCGCACGTGCGGCCTGCCTCCTACGGCTGCGCTGGATCGCGGTAAAGTGCGGCACAAGAGCCCCTTACCTCCCCCTTGTCTGCGGCCCCGCGATCCGGGAGACAGTGGCATGTGTGTGACTCACATTTAGGAAGAAGCCTGCGTCTCCGCTGCAGTGACCCGGCAACCCCGGCGTGGGAGTTTCCAGCGCTGCTGGGGGTGATGGAGCTGCAAGCTGGAAAGTCTCTGAGACTTTGCCAGCAGCAGCCCTTGAAGTCTTCATACAGATTCCTCTGTTCAGTCTTAGTAAAATAAACTCTGAAAAGGCTGCTTAAGGCAGCCACCTGTAAAGTGCCTACACATACTGCAAGGCACCAACTTACAAACTGAGCTCACTGGCATGGAGGCAGGGTTATAGAGGAGGCGGCACTGTGCATCTTGGGAACAGTCAAAAACTTTGAGCCTGTTGGTGCCTCGGATCAAGATCCTACTCTACACCCCGGTGTTAATCCTTGTGGAGCCCAGTGTACCCCACAGCAGAAAGACAGCTTTTCAGCAGCCCTCCACACGCTTATCCGTCGGCTCCTTGAGAGAAGTGACGGTAGTGACAGGCAGAGCAGATGACACCACCAGCCAAGCGATTTGCGAGTCCACCGGCGGTGGTGTTTCCCAATTTTTACTCAATTCTGCCGGAAGGGGATAGCGGGCTAGCATCTTCTTGTGCAGGGGTGAATTTCTTTCCTGGGTTCTCCCAGGATTCCTGACGTATGTGAACCAAGTGGTCAGAATGAGGTAAAACCAATTTAGTAACCTTCTGACGTTTGAACCTGTCCAGTTTCTTAGATGTAGTAGCAGACTCAGGATCATCATCAATCTGAAGAATGAGCCTGACAGCCTCCAAGAGATCAGGAACATCCACCTGTGAAACAGATTCCCCATCAGAAACGTCATGATCAGAGTCTGTGGGGTCAGTATACACGCTATCTTCATCGGAAGAGGTATCCGGAACATGCGTGGATTGAGAGGTAGTAACAGCCCACTTAGAGAACTTCTTAGGTGTAGTCTTAGGCGGGCGAGGGTCAGGAATATGTTTATCCAAAGAGTTATTCAAGTGCTGTATCTGAGTGGATTAACCGCAGGGACCATATAAGGCTGATAATGCACATGAGGTCCCATTGGGGGCGCAAGTCTAGTTACCAGCGTAGTCAGTAAATTAGAAAAGGCAGCCCAAGGCGGGCCCTGATGTGCACCCGTTGTTACAAACTGACTGGGGGGTACAGAACCCCCAAAACCTGAACCCTCCACAGCCATGTTACCCTCATATGCATCTGGGACATCATAACCGCGCACGGCGGAATCAGCCCCAGACTTATCGCTCCCTGTAGCTGACATAATATGAAAGCATACCTCCCAACTTTGTGTTTCTCCAAAGAGGGACACACGCGCGTTCCCGGAAAAGGGGCGTGGTCTAAAAAGGGGGCGTGTCTTCGTGGGAAGACCACGTTCGCGAGCCACGCCCCGTTTTCGTCACTGAGGGGGCATGCCTAGCGCTCTGTGAGCCGCTGGCATGCCCCCTCTCCCTCTGACTCCCCTGAATAGACGCTGTGCGCATGCGCACAGCGTCTATTCAACGCTGCTCTGCTAAGCAGGGCAGCGACAGACAGAGACTCCCAACTGCCCCCCCCCACCGCGGGACACTGCGGCCCGCGGGTGGGACAGCGGGACAGTCCCCAAAAAACGGGACTGTCCCGCGAAAATCGGGACAGTTGGGAGGTATGTGAAAGCGTAAACCACGGGCGACACAGTACAATATCAGGAGATAGAATACCTAACACAAACCCCCCATGCAGTGTGACAGCACAAACAGAGGATTTCGGAGGTAAAATGTGACTGAAAAACACAGAGAAAAATACAAATGACGTATATCATGTGAAATACCTGTATTATCTAATAACTCTGACACACTGAGCCCCCTCAGGTTACAGAATATAGAGATAGCAGTAGGAGTGAGATACACGGAGTAGAAATCACCCAGCAGCTATATGCACACACACACAGTCACATGTACAATGCAGGAATTATGACAAACAATAAAACTGCACTGGACTAGCAATACTATCCACTGAGTAAAGCTATTTATATAAACAGATATATCAATGCACAGTAAAAACTGGATGAATATCACAGGGTACTAGTACTAAATAACCCTGAAGTATGCACTTGTTCTTAACTAACACTGTCTAAACGACATGTAGAATACTTCAGTGTCCTGTAAATGCACAGCACTGATGATGCAGGCGGCTTTTACAGAGGAGGCATCACCCAGCAGTCCCAGAATCAGCGCAGCTGTGAGTAATGGCGCCCAAGCGCTGACAGGGAGTGAGGGAAACCGAGAGATGCAGCTCTAGGGCGGGAACATTTACTCTAAATGGCGCCCAGGGGCTGGGGGAGGGGCTACAGGCCAGAGCATTATCCCCTTGCTGGACTTCACCACCGGGTGCTGCGGGCCTTAATAAAATGGATTGTAGCCTAATTCGACCTGTGCCCTTGCCCTGTTGGTCTAGTGGGGTCCCTGTACGGCCACAGTGCCCACGCCAGGGCATGCGGCCCGCCTCCTAATGGCCGTGCCGGATCGCGATTTCCAGCGGGTCCCGCCTGGGCGACCCTCTTATCTCCTCCCTGAGTGCGGCCACGCGATCCCGGAGAACTTCGGTTAGTGTGTGTGCCCTGGGTGAAGAACCAGAGCCTCCGCTGTAAGTACCCGGCAACCAGGGACGCGGGAGTATACAGCGCCGCTGGGGGAGGTGATGGAGCTGCAGCAGGAGATATCAGAATGATATCTAGCACTAGAGTGCCTCTGCTGCAGCCCTTGAAGTCAGGGCCGTCTTAACAGCAGTGTAGGCCCCTGGGCACAGCAGTGCACTGGGCCCCCTACCCATCCTCCAGCGATACATCGGTAGGGGTGGGGGTGCTATCAGCGACAGCTTTGATGTCCCGCTGGCGGTAGGGCGTGTTCTGTCTTCAGCTCAGCATGTAGGACCTGGAGCAGTAATTTCTGCTAATTACTCCTTTACTGCACAGATGGGGCTAAACTGTAGAAGGGGGCATTGGGCTGAATGAAATGGCCCTGGTACATGAATTCCAGGGTGATAGGAGGTGTTTAATACGTAGGGGAGGAGAGGATAGTGGAGTGGGCTTAATATTTATCATTTTCCTGTGGGATGGCAGCTTGCTTGACTGCAGATATCTCAAGTTCCTGAAAATATATTTCTTAGCTTTGAATGGGATAAAAAAACTAGAGAGTTCCGCCTTTCAGAAGGTTCTGGGGACTTGGAAATCAGAGTTCAGGAGCAAGAGAAATTCACCAACGAAAATCTAAAACTGCATATTAGACGTGTGGAGCTGGAGCAGGGACCAGCTGCTTGAAGTCTGAGATCTCTGGTTCTGGGCATAGTAGAGACAACCTGCCAATGTCTTCTAAAAGGGGAGAGTCTCAGCTTTTGGGTTATATCCTCATAAAAACTCTAAGTCAGACAGAACCCGAGATATGTGGCTGGGAAGAGCAATTAACTGGCTTGGATGGGGACCACTGCTTTCCAGTTGGATATCTCCGGTTCCCCAAGGCCGATTTTAAAAAATATGGTACCCCTGGAAAGAGGGGACCCTCAGCTATCAGTCTAGGGCCCTTATACTCTTGGGGCCCTTGGAAAAGAGCCCATTGAGCCCATATGAAAAGACGGCCCTGCTTGAAGTCTTCTATCTTCTTTAAAATAGCTCTTCTTAGGGCTGCTGGAGCAGCCCTGCCTGCACTGCAGGCACCAACTTACAAACTGAGCTCCTGTGCACGGAGGTAGGGTTATAAAGGAGGCAGCGCTGAGCATCTTGGGAACAGTCAAAGCTTTTAGCCTGTTGGTGTCTCGGATCAAGATCCTACTCTACACCCCGATGTTATTCCCTGTGGAATACCAGTGTACCCTGCTGCAAAGAGAGAGATGTTGCAAAAGCTGGGGCAGAGAGAGATTATGCAGCAACTGGGGCAGAGAGCTGCAGCAGCTGGGCTAGACAGAGAGAGGTGCTGCAGCAGGGGATGAAGAGAGTGGTGCTGCAGGACAGAAGTAACCCTGTTGCACAGCAATAAGTACACAGTGAACCATATAAAAAGGACATGTGCCGGCTTTCAGTATATCCTGCTGTCGCCTCTGGCCTAGTCTCAGAGTGCAAGTCAGTGTGTGTCCCCTCTGCTCCTCCTGCTCTGCGACTGGCTGTACAGTGGTCTGCGGTATAGCAGGGCGAGGGGAAGGGGAGAGGGGCGCTGGGGTGGAGAGCGCACCCTCTATCTTTTCTGGCAAGCCACCCTCGCTAAACCTCTGCCTTTGAGACAGCAAAGCACTGCAACAGCCTGGATTTAACCTCAGCACTGCTAAGAGAACATCACGGTCCACCCAGCTAGACAACAACCTCCTGGCAGATCCGTGAGCCGCAGTGCCGGTAACCTGTATAATAATGTATTAATAAAGCCCTTAAGGAGGGACTGTATCAAATCCCTCTGGCTACGGCTAAAAGCCGTGTGGTAAGAAGTTGGCTAACTCCGACTAACAAACACACATAAGGCTTTGCAGATAAGTGCTTTATTAAAACCTTGGCTGTGAGAACTCTCTCTGCCTAAACTAATATTAAGCTGTCTAAATGAATACTAATCATTACAGACTAATTACACCAATCTGCAGGCTTAATGCTGCTTTGAATTAAATTATGGGCGGCTACTAACTGCATGCTGTTGCTTGATCTGGATAGGGTGGAAATAGATCCTATGGCAAGCGCAGTGAGCCACCGAGCCTGCAGTGTGGTGAGCGCAGCGAGCCTGCAAGGGGACTCATTGCACTCACCCCACTGCCGGCATTCTGGCGGATGGGATGCCGCTGTTGGGATGACAGCCAGCATCCCGTCAGCTGGTAAATTATACTGAATCCATATATAAACATTACTTACAGAATTATATATATTGTGCTCTCAGCCAGTCTACAGGGACTGGAGCCCGCAGTTAATTGGCTGGGCTCCAGCTACGCTGTGATACAGCTGTTGTAGCATGCAGAATCAGCGTTCACCGAAGGGTGCCATCTTACAGTCCAGCAGCAGCGGGTGCACTGTTGTTTGCTGCAGTGCAGGCTGAGAGGTACCAGGCGGGAGCCGCACTGTTCCCTATTGCAGGTGTTAGCAGAGCTTCTGGGACAGAGCGGATTTATTCTGCGGCAGCAGTAAATGCGCCGCACAGCTCCGTTGGAAGAGCAGCAGTCACACTTGGATCCTGCTGCGAACCAGACAAGTGCTGCTGTACATACAGCTGCTCCTTCATAGCTTGAAACCCAGAGGCAGGCATCTCCGCTGAGTCACACCCCTGCAGGCAGCGCTCCTTCTATTGTGTTTGAGATTGCTACATACATAGTACACTAATACCCCTTTCACGTCGCACAAATAACCCGGTATCGATACGGCATATTGCCGTGTCAACACGGGTCAGTGTGCGATGTGAAAGCACTTTGCCCGAATTAGCGGGTCACAACCCCCCTCCCCCCCGCTGCTATGGCAACCGACACGGTATATTGCCGGGTCGGAAAGCCAGCAAAGCAGAGCAAATGCCGGATCCCACTCGGTAAGGACACGTTTCTCTTCCCGGGTGGGATCCGGCATTTGTGATCTGAAAGCGGTATAAGGGGACTAAGGGGGTAATTCCAAGTTGATCGCAGCAGGAAATATTTTAGCAGTTGGGAAAAACCATGTGCACTGCAGGGGAGGCAGATATAACATGTGCAGAGAGAGTTAGATTTGGGTGTGGTGAGTTCAATCTGCAATCTAAATTGCAGTGTAAAAATAAAGCAGCCAGTATTTACCCTGCACAGAAACTATATAACCCACCCAAATCTAACTCTCTCTGCACGTTATATCTGACCCCCCCCCCCCCCCCTGCAGTGCACATGGTTTTGCACAACTGCTAAAAAATTTCCTGCTGCGATCAACTTGGAATTACCCCCTAAGTTGCAAACTGAGGAAAAAGTATCAAAATTGAGAAACGCTCTTGTTGTCCTGCACACAGGACACATCTGCATGTATGCTAGAAGGGAAGCAGTACACAAATATCATAAGATCTGACCATTCTTGTACAACTCAAAGCATGGTAACCTATGGATGAGATGGGATATAGGCATAGTTGCCTACCCTCCCTCATTCTGCAGGAGACTCCCTGAAATAGCAGCAATCTCCCTCACTCCCTGAATGGTCAGTCAATCTCCCTGAAAAAAAAAAGAAATGATAGATACATACATTCAAATGGTGTCGTCAGTGCCATTTCCATATATTAGTTATAAGGCACAATGATCCCCATGGCTACATGCATTTTAAAGGTTTCTTGTGGCCACTTACAGTATATGGAACCTCTTGTAAAACACAATACACAAACAACTCATGCAAAATATAAGAGTCTTTTCTTCAGCAAGTAGATCTTACTAACTTTGGGGCTCATTTACATTTGGATGTAAGTCATTTTCATGACACGCCTCTCAGATGTAGCAGTACACGTCCGCGCTGATAGGTGTTACTTTCACAATCTCACTGAAATGCTTTTTCAAAAGTAGGCAAGTATGGATATAGGAGGTAATTCAGACCTGATTGTAGCAGCAAATTTGTTAGCAGTTGGGCAAAACTATGTGCACTGCAGGGGGGGGGGGGCAGATATAACATGTTCAGAGAGAGTTAGATTTGGGTGGTTTATTTTGTTTCTGTTCAGAGTAAATACTGGCTGCTTTATTTCTAAACTGCAATTTAGATTTCAGTTTGAACACGCCCCACCCAAATCAGGTCTGAATTACCCACATAATTTCTAAGGGGCATTATCCCACATACTGTTATGAGTAGGTTAAATGTTAAGTCTGGCACATATAGACATTGGCCCTCATTCCAAGTTGTTCGCTGGCAAGCTGCTTTCAGCAGCATTGCACAAGCTAAGCCGCTGCCTACTGGGAGTGAATCTTAGCTTAGCAGAATTGCGAACGAAAGATTCTCAAAATTGCGAATAGAAATTTCTTAGCAGTTTCTGAGTAGCTCGACACTTACTCTGCCACTGCGATCAGTTCAGTCAGTTTCGTTCCTGGTTTGACGTCACAAACACACCCAGCGTTCGCCCAGACACTCCCCCGTTTCTCCAGCCACTCCCGAGTTTTTCCCAGAATTGGCAGCGTTTTTTCACACACACCCATAAAACGGTCAGTTTCCGCCCAGAAACACCCACTTCCTGTCAATCACACTCCGATCACCAGAACGAAGGAAAAACCTTGTAATGCCGTGAGTAAAATACCAAACTTCTTAGCAAATTTACTTGACGCAGCCGCAGTGCGAACATTGCACATGTGCAGTTAGCGGAAAATCGCACCGGTGCGAAGAAAAATAACGAGCGAACAACTCGGAATGAGGGCCCTTGTTTTTTATAAGTATGATCATGGTGTGTTGTATATGCATTGATAAGCTTTGGATAGCTGCATATGCACTATACCAGTGGTTCTCAAACCCGGTCCTCAGGACCCCACACAGTGCATGTTTTGCAGGTAACCCTGCAAGTGCACATGTGTATTAATTACTCACTGACACATTTTAAAAGGTCCACAGGTGGAGCTAATTATTTCACTTGTGATTCTGTGAGGAGACCTGCAAAACATGCACTGTGTGGGGTCCTGAGGACCGAGTTTGAGAACCTGTGCACTATACACTTGGTTTAAATAACCTGTTTTCGTTTGTATCTTGGGGGTAGATTTACTAACGTGTCTAAAGATGAATACACACTTACCTAATTTTTTCCCTCCTGAGCGATATAGTTTACTATATCGCCCAGTGTGTATGCAGCTGACAACGGCCGAAGCACGGCCTTGCGTGTTGTTTGTTGTTAACGACCCTCGGTGTCGACCGTACAAGCAGCTCAATTTGGACTCATCGTCCAAAGATGCATGTACAGCCCGGCCGCAGTCGCTCACGGAGCACATCGCCTAGTGTGTACACACCTTATAACAAAAGTTATGTTACTCATAGCAGCCACAGAAATGTAGCAATAGAGAAATTATAGCTAGATACTAATTGGTTGCTATGAGTAACAACATTATTTGGCATGGGAATAATTGTATGTTTGTTCATATGGGATCCGGTCTCTAAGTCGACAGTAACTAGGTCGACAATGTCTAGGTCGACCACGATTGGTGTCTAGGTCAACAGGGTCTTTAGGTCGACATGTTTTAGGTCGACAGGTCAAAAGGTCGACATGAGTTTTTCACATTTTTTTTCTTTTTTTGAACCTTTTCATACTTACCGATCCACGTGGACAAGGACTGGAATGGTAATCTGTGCCGAGCGAAGCGAGGCTCCTTGCCCGAAGCTTGGCGAGCGAAGCGAGCCATCTGAGGGGACATGGTGCACTAATTGGGGTTCCCGGTCACTCTACAAAGAAAACGACACCAAAAAACTCATGTCGACCTTTTGACCTGTCGACCTAGACATTGTCGACCTTCAATACCACACCCTTTCATATGTTTTAGAAAAATCAATAATAAAAAAAAAAACTGCATTTACCACATCAGCTAAATTCAAGTTTGCATGGTTAACAGCTGGTACATGCGTGTTAATGAGTAAACTTCTTTTCAGCAGTGAGTGCAGGATCTGATCTGTACTCTCTTTCCAGGCTTCATATTTGTTATCCTCATATGCCTTCATTCTTCTTGCCACTTCCAAATATTTTGCCTTTGCCTGAGAAACAACAGAAACACATATAAGAACAGATTGCAAGTGTCCAACGGTGGTGATAATGGGTGATCAGTATGTACTAAGAGATCATAGGCTGATTCTGAGTTGAGGGCAAAGGAAAAATAAACACTTAGGGGGTAATTCCAAGTTGATCGCAGCAGGATTTTTTTTTAGCAGTTGGGCAAAACCATGTGCACTGCAAGGGAGGCAGATATAACATGTGCAGAGAGAATTAGATTTGGGTGGGGTGTGTTCAATCTGCAATCTAATTTGCAGTGTAAAAATAAAGCAGCCAGTATTTACCCTGCACAGAAATAAAATAACCCACCCAAATCTAACTCTCTCTGCACATCAGGGCCGTAACTACGTGTGTGCCAAGTGGGCTTGGCACACAGCGCAGTTGCCCTGAGTGCGCACGGCCAGCGGCCTGTAATGAGTCAAATTGACTCATTACATGCCGCCTCTGAAGTCTGCGCCGTGCGCCGCAGCCGCGCTGGAGGAGAGAGAAGCGCCGGAGGCAGCTGAGAAGGAGGAGGAGGGAGAGGGACTGGAGCCGCAGCAGCGCTATTTCATTGGTAGTAAGCGCCGCTGCAGCATCCCCCTCTCCTTCCGTATAGGCTGCCCGGCGCTGCTGTGGATGCTGGGATGCGGTTCCTCCATCCCAGCATCCACAGCAGCGCCAGGCAGCCTATATGGAAGGAGAGGGGGATGCTGCAGCGGCGCTTACTACCAATGACATAGCGCTGCTGCGGCTCCAGTCCCCCTCCCTCCTCCTCCTTGTCCAATGCCTGCACAGAGGGAGATGCCAGCACGAGGAGCCTGTCAGCGGGGAGAAGGTAAGTTTATCCCTCTCTCTCTTTCTCTCTCTTTCTCTCTCTTTCCCTCTCTCTCTCTCTGGGGGACACCGTCTGCCATAATGTGTAAAAAGGGGGCCTGGCTGCTGCAATGTGTAAAAAGGGGTCCTGGCTGCCGCAATGAGTAAAAAGGGGGCTTGGCTGCCGCAATGTGTAAAAAGGGGGCCTGGCTGCCGCAATGTGTAAAAAGGGGGCCTGGCTGCCGCAATGTGTGAAAAGGGGGACTGGCTGCCGCAATGTGTAAAAAGGGGGCCTGGCTGCCGCAATGTGTAAAAAGGGGGACTGGCTGCCGCAATGTGTAAAAAGGGGAACTGGCTGCCGCAATGTGTAAAAAGGGGGCCTGGCTGCCGCAATGTGTAAAAAGGGGGACTGGCTGCCGCAATGTGTAAAAAGGGGTCCTGGCTGCCGCAATGTGTAAAAAGGGGGCCTGGCTGCCGCAATGTGTAAAAAGGGGGACTGGCTGCCGCAATGTGTAAAAAGGGGGACGCTGTCTGCTGTAATGTATAAAAGGGGCTCTACCTGGTGTAGTGGCGCTACTGTGCAGCGTAATTTGAATAATGGAGACAACTGTGCACCGTAGTATGAATTGCTATTATTTTGTGGCGACGCCCCTTCCCCATGAAGCCACGCCCCTATATATTTTCCGCGCGCCTACAACGCGCACTGCCCCTATCTTGCATGGGGGGGGGGCGCCAATGACGTTTCTTGCACACAGCGCTAAAATGCCTAGTTACGGCACTGCTGCACATGTTATATCTGCCTCCCCTGCAGTGCACATGGTTTTGCCCAACTGCTAAAAAAAAGTCTGCTGCGATCAACTTGGAATTACCCCCTTAATTTTTACACCTGGAACAAACCATTTTTTTAATGCAAGGGATGCAATTTTTTTCATGCAGGGTAAATACTGTCAGCTTGCTATGTAGCCCACACATACTGGACAGCTTTATTTTTATACTTCACAATTTAGATTAGAGTTTGGACACGCCCCTCTGCATCTCTCTGCACATTTTACTTCTGCTTCCCCTGCAGAGTTGGGATATGCCCATCTGCATCTCTCTGCACATTTTACTTGTGCTTCACCTGCAGTTTGGACACGCCCCTCTGCATCTCTCTACACATTTGACTTCTGCTTCCCTTGCAGAGTTGGGACACGCCCCTCTGCATATCTCTGCACATTTTACTTCTACTTCCCCTGCAGAGTTTGGACATGCCCCTCTGTATCTCTTTGCACATTTTACTTCTGCTTCACCTGCAGAGTTTGGACATGGCCCTCTGCACATTTTATTTTTGCTTCCCCTGCAGAGTTTGTACATGCGCCTCTGCATCTCTCTGCACATTTTAGTTCTGCTTAACCTGCAGAGTTTGGACACTCCACTCTGCACATTTTATTTTTGCTTCCCCTGCAGAGTTCGGACATGCCCCTCTGCATCTCTCTGCACATTTTATTTCTGCTTCTCCTGCAGAGTTTGGGCATGCCCCTCTGCATCTCTTTGCACATTTTACCTCTGCTCCACCTGCAGTGCAACATGATTTTACCAAGGTGCAAAGATATTTGCTTTTTTTGCTTGTTCCCAACTCACAAGCAGACACATTATGGGCTATTAATATATTATATAAAGGGTTTTCCATTTTTTTGGGACACCACCACTGTTTAGTGGTTCCCCTGTAAAGTAATTCAGTGGTGGTTCTTCAAGAGATACAACACAGATTTATTGGGAGTGATTCTGAGTCAGTAAATTTTACAATGTAAGGGCTGCAAATATAGATTTTTATTTTGTTACACGATGGGTACATAATACTGGCTGCTTTTGCAAGTAGCATGCTGGTAATCCATGCTTTTACATACCTCCCAACTGTCCCGATTTCCATGGCACAGTCACGATTTTTTGGGACAGTCCTGCTGTCCCACACGTGGGGTGCAGTGTCCCGCGGTGGGGGGATGGGGCAGTTGGGAGGCTCCTGTCATCGCTGTCCTGCTTAGCAGAGCAGCGGAGAATAGACGCTGTGCGCATGCTATGGGCATTTTAGTCCATTTAAAAACCATCAACTTTTTTACAAGGTCTAGGACAGTTAATTGTTTAGATCTGAGCAATAAATTACTAGTGTTTCATCACAGAAAACCATAAAGTTGGTCAGATCATGAGTGAAATTGTATTGTAGGGAGCAAATACTGTGATTACACTCAAGGTATGCATGTTCTCCAGAGTCTCCTACATGCCTTGATGGATCTGGACCAAACTTGGTACACATACCCTTCATTGTCCAACTTGAAATACAGGTGGGGTTTCAAATGAAAAAACCCAGGGCCCCAATCTTGAAAATGCATATAGAAAAAGTATTGGTCTATTTCTGTTGTCTGTCTGTGAGGTCATGCTGTGAGGTCATAATGGTGGCCACTGCCTATATCAGGACTTTGCTGCTGTCCTTTCTCATACTCCTCCAGAGACACTCATAGCTCACCAGCAGTAGGCGATATCACCGAAAAAGCTACTTACATAAGGTTAGTGACTTGGATTGTGATTAATGAGTCAGAGGAAAATATAAATTATCAACAGATATACAAACCCTTCATCATCCTACTTAAAATACTGGGATTCAACTAACATGAATCAGTGACATGTGGTGAGGTAGGTTATGCAGAGCCTTTCCTGTCATACTAACGTAGACGCCAGAGTTTTCATTAAACAAAGTATATGAAAAATACAAATAATATATTATAAAGATCTTCTTTATATTATTCTAATAATTTTACAGTCTGGAGTAAAAAGTCTATGGCAAGTGAGGCACTGCCTACCTTTTTCCGCACATTTCTGAACAAAACTCAGTAAATCTCCAGCAATATATACTGCTGCACCTGTGTATAATGCCCACATGAACCCCTTGGCCCATTTATTGTGTGTTATTAAATCTGGCTGTGGAACTAGCCAATGTGTATCCTGAGCCATTTACCTCACCGCACGTCCCTGGTATGTATGTATGTATGTATGTATGTATGTATGTATGTATGTTCTTCATCATAGACTCCTACATGGCTTTATGGTTCTGAACCAAACTTGGTACACAAACCCTTCATAATCCAATTTAAAATTCTAGTTTCAAGTAAAAAAAAATCCACCCATTGCGTGGCCAGGGCCCATATCACAAAAATGCATATAGAAAATGCATTGGTCGGTTTGTGTGTCTGTGTGGTTAGCTAGTCCTGACCAGTCTGGTGGAGTCTGTGAAGTCATGCTGTGATGTCATAATGGTAACAACTGCCTACATCAGGACTTTGTTGCAGCTGCTGCTGCCCTTTCTCAAACTCCTCCAGAGCCCTAGAAACACACAGCTCACAAGCAGGCGATATCACCGGAAAAGCTACTCACATAAGGTTAGTGACTGGACAAAGACTTAGTGCAATGCGGAGGCAGCAGGCTTGGAGTGTGATTAAGGAAAGTCAAAGGAAGATAGTTATTACTGACAATTACACAAACCCTTCATTATCCAACTTCAAATACTGGCAGGGTTTCCACTAAAAAAAAAACCCCACCCTTTTTGGGGAAAGGACCATATCTATCTATCTATCTATCTATCTATCTATCTATCTATCTATATATAAAACCTTTTTCAAGACAGGCTGTACATCAAATTTAAGAAGTTCAACAGTCACTTGGGTGTATAATACATCTGTGGCTCACTTAGCGACCATCTTTGAAATCACATCTTCCTCACATAGAGCAGAGTAATGAACATTCAAAATAGATTACACTGATCATCTCCATGTTTAAGACCAGATGTTGCCACCAATGCTTCAATATCATAAACATAAGCTTTGCTCAAACAGCTTCAGTCTGTTTGTGGCTGCACACAATGTGTGCTCTATGTGAGGAAGATGGGATTTCAAAGATGGTTGCTAAGTGAAATTATTTAAAGCGAGAGTGCACCCTCCACCGAGAGGAATTTGCGGTATCCAAGTGGACCGGACCACGGCCTATTGGGAGCACCCGTCAAAGTGATCTAGCATGAGATGAGAGTGCGGGACATTGTGTGGGTATATCTATCTATAGTATATACATATTTATGTATGTATGTAGGTACAAACTTCCCAAAGTGGTAATAATATAGGATACCAGAAGACAAAGTAGGAAGTTGGGGTTGGTCGGACCTTGTGGCAGATAGCGCCAACCAAAATTGTGATCCAGAGAGCCTGTTCTGGGCCTTTCACTGGATTTGGAAGAAGAATTTTATGGCTTAAATACTCTAATCTTGTCACTTTGGTCCAACTCAACTTTTGCTTCATCCATTGTTGCCACCCCCCACCCAGTTGAATCAAATTTCTCATTCACCTACAATGCACTTGAGTACGCTTCTCCATCCTACATCTCCACCTTCTCCACACACACTCCATCTCTCCACTACTTTAACAACCAGTTATTCTTATTCCTCTTGATTCCACTCCAGTCTTTATGATTTTTCTCCCGCTGTTATGGTATGTCATTATACTCTCAGACTTTCCCCTAGTTTCTCAACTTTTAAAGCTAACTTATTCAATTAAGGCCATCATCCCTCATCTTAACTCTCCAGGATCCAAATCTTATCCCCTTTTTCTCCACATCCACCAATTATTACGTAGAATGTAAGATCTAGTAAGCAGATCCTTCTCTTTCTCTTTTCTCTAAGTAATTATATAATTTCAGAGTTGTAAGTATATAATGGTTTTTATATCAATTTGTGTTTCTGTCTGAAATCTTGTTGAATGTTCTATGCCTATGTATGGTATTGCAGAACCCTTATATTGTCTTATAGATAAAAGTATTAAAGACGACAGAAGAAGATAGAGGAAAGCGACAGAAGAAGATAACGACAGAAGAAGACAATGATGACAGAACAAGAAAGAAGAAGCAAGAAAAAGAGAGACGAAAAATGAAAGAAAGAAAGAAAAAAGAAAGAAAGAAAGAAAGAAAGAAAAAAAGATAGAAAAAAGAAAGAAAGACAGTATTAAAGACGACAGAAGATAGAAGAAACCGTCAGAAGACAACAGAAGAAAACAACCGATGACAGACAGAACAAGAAAGAAGAAGCAAGATAGAGACAAAAAAAAAGAAGCAGAAAAAAGCATGAAGAAAAAGAAAGAAAAATGAAAGAAGAAAGAAAAATGAAAGAAGCAGAAAGATAAAGGTAAGAAGAAAGAAAATAATGTTTCTATGCCTATGTATGGTATTGCAGAACCCTTATATTGTCTTATAGATAAAAGTATTAAAGACGACAGAAGAAGATAGAGGAAAGCAACAGAAGAAGACAACGACAGAAGAAGACAATGATGACAGAACAAGAAAGAAGAAGCAAGAAAAAGAGAGACGAAAAATGAAAGAAAGAAAGAAAGAAAAAAAAGAAAGAAAAAAGAAAGAAAGACAGTATTAAAGATGACAGAAGATAGAAGAAACCGTCAGAAGACAACAGAAGAAAACAACCAATGACAGACAGAACAAGAAAGAAGAAGCAAGATAGAGACAAAAAAAAAAAGCAGAAAAAAGCATGAAGAAAAAGAAAGAAAAATGAAAGAAGCAGAAAGATAAAGGTAAGAAGAAAGAAAATAATGTTTCTATGCCTATATATGATATTGCAGAACCCTTATGTTGTCTTATAGATAAAAGTATTAAAGACGATAGAAGAAGATAGAGGAAAGCGACAGAAGAAGACAACGACAGAAGACAACGATGACAGACAGAACAAGAAAGAAGAAGCAAGAAAAAGAGACACAAAAAAAGAAAGAAAGAAAGAAAGAAAGAAAAGAAAAAAGCAGAAAAAATCATGAAGAAAAAGAAAGAAAAATTAAAGAAGAAAAATGAAAGAAGAAAGAAAGAAAAAAGAAAGAAGCAGAAAGATAAAGGTAAGAATAGAGAAAATAATGTTTCTATGCCTATGTATGGTATTGCAGAACCCTTATGTTGCCTTATTGATAAAAGTATTAAAGACGAAAGAAGAAGATAGAAGAAAGCAACAGAAGACAACGACAGAAGACAACGATGACAGACAGAACAAGAAAGAAGAAGCAAGAAAAAGAGAGACAAAAAAGAAAGAAACAGAAAAAAGCATGAAGAAAAAGAAAGAAAAATGAAAGAAAGAAAATGAAAGAAGAAAAAAGAAAGATGCAGAAAGATAAAGGTAAGAAGAGAGAAAATAATGTTTCTATGCCTATGTATGGTATTGCAGAACCCTTATGTTGTTTTATTTATAACAGTATTAAAGATGACAGAAGAAGATAGAATTAAGTGACAGAATAAGACAACGATGACAGACAGAACAAGAAAGAAGCAAGAAAAAGAGAGACAAAAAAGACAGAAATAAAAGAAGCAGAAAAAAAGCATAAAGAAAAAGAAAGAAAAATGAAAGAAGAAAGAAAAATGAAAGAAAGAAAAAAAGAAAGAAGCAGAAAGCTAAAGGTAAGAAGAAAGAAAATAATGTTTCTATGGCTATGTATGGTATTGCAGAACCCTTATGTTGTCTTATAGATAAAAGTATTAAAGACGACAGAAGAAGATAGAAGAAAGCGACAGAAGAAGACAATGACAGAAGACAATGATGACAGACAGAACAAGAAAGAAGAAGCAAGAAAAAGAGAGACAAAAAAAGAAAAATTGAAAGAAAGAAAGAAAAGAAAGAAGCAGAAAAAAAGTATGAAGCAAAAGAAAGAAAAATGAAAGAAAGAAAGAAAGAAAAAAGAAAGAAGTAGAAAGATAAAGTTAAGAAGAAAGAAAATAATGTTTCTATGCCTATGTATGGTATTGCAGAACCCTTATATTTTCTTATAGATAAAAGTATTAAAGACGACAGAAGATAGAGGAAAGCGACAGAAGAAGACAACGACAGAAGAAGACAACGATGACAGAACAAGAAAGAAGAAGCAAGAAAAAGAGAGACAAAAAAAGAAAGAAAAATGAAAGAAAGAAAGAAAAAAAAATAAAAGAAAGTATTCAAGACGACAGAAGATAGAAGAAAGCGTCAGAAGACAATGACAGAAGAAAACAACCGATGACAGACAGAACAAGAAATAATAAGCAAGATAAAGAGAGACAAAAAAAGAAAGAAGCAGAAAAAAGCATGAAGAAAAAGAAAGAAAAATGAAAGAAGAAAGAAAGAAAAATGAAAGAAGCGGAAAGATAAAGGTAAGAAGAAAGAAAATAATGTTTCTATGCCTATGTATGGTATTGCAGAAACCTTACGTTGTCTTATAAATAAAAGTATTAAAGACGACAGAAGAAGATAGAGGAAAGTGACAGAAGAAGACAACGACAGAAGACAACGATGACAGACAGAACAAGAAAGAAGAAGCAAGATAAAGAGAGACAAAAAAGAAAGAAAGAAAGAAAGAAAGAAAAGAAAAAAGCAGAAAAAAAGCATGAAGAAAAAGAAAGAAAAATGAAAGAAAAATGAAAGAAGAAAGAAAAAAGAAAGAAGCAGAAAGATAAAGGTAAGAAGAAAGAAAAGAATGTTTCTATGCCTATGTATGGTATTGCAGAACCCTTATATTGTCTTTTTGATAAAAGTATTAAAGACGAAAGAAGAAAATAGAAGAAGGCAACAGAAGAAGACAACGACAGAAGACAACGATGACAGACAGAACAAGAAAGAAGAAGCAAGAAAAGAGAGACAAAAAAAAGCAGAAAAAAAGCATGAAGAAAAAGAAAGAAAAATGAAAGAAAGAAAATGAAAGAAGAAATAAGCAGAAAGATAAAGGTAAGAAGAGAGAAAATAATGTTTCTATGCCTATGTATGGTATTGCAGAACCTTTATGTTGTTTTATTTATAAAAGTATTAAAGATGACAGAAGAAGATAGAATTAAGTGACAGAAGAAGACAACGACAGAAGAAGACAACGATGACAGACAGAACAAGAAAGAAGAAGCAAGAAAAAGAGAGACAAAAAAAGACAGAAAGAAAAGAAGCAGAAAAAAGCATAAAGAAAAAGAAAGAAAAATGAAAGAGGAAAGAAAAATGAAAGAAAGAAAAAAAGAAAGAAGCAGAAAGCTAAAGGTAAGAAGAAAGAAAATAATGTTTCTATGGCTATGTATGGTATTGCAGAACCCTTATGTTGTCTTATAGATAAAAGTATTAAAGACGACAGAAGATAGAAGAAAGCGACAGAAGAAGACAATGACAGAAGACAATGATGACAGACAGAACAAGAAAGAAGAAGCAAGAAAAAGAGAGACAAAAAAAGAAAAAAAGAAAGAAAGAAAGAAAAGAAAGAAGCAGAAAAAAAGTATGAAGCAAAAGAAAGAAAAATGAAAGAAATTGAAAGAAAATGAAAGAAAAAAGAAAGAACAAAGAAGCAGAAAGATAAAGTTAAGAAGAAAGAAAATAATGTTTCTATGCCTATGTATGGTATTGCAGAACCCTTATATTTTCTTATAGATAAAAGTATTAAAGACGACAGAAGAAGAAAGAAAGAAAAAAAAATAAAAGAAAGTATTAAAGACGACAGAAGATAGAAGAAAGCGTCAGAAGACAACGACAGAAGAGAACAACCGATGACAGACAGAACAAGAAAGAATAAGCAAGATAAAGAGAGACAAAAAAAGAAAGAAGCAGAAAAAAGCATGAAGAAAAGAAAAATTAAAGAAAGAAAAATGAAAGAAGCAGAAAGATAAAGGTAAGAAGAAAGAAAATAATGTTTCTATGCCTATGTATGGTATTGCAGAAACCTTATGTTGTCTTATAAATAAAAGTATTAAAGACGACAGAAGAAGATAGAGGAAAGTGACAGAAGAAGACAACGACAGAAGACAACGATGACAGACAGAACAAGAAAGAAGAAGCAAGAAAAAGAGAGACAAAAAAGAAAGAAAGAAAAGAAAAAAGCAGAAAAAAAGCATTAAGAAAAAGAAAGAAAAATGAAAGAAAAATTAAAGAAGAAAGAAAGAAAAAAGAAAGAAGCAGAAAGATAAAGGTAAGAAGAAAGAAAATAATGTTTCTATGCCTATGTATGGTATTGCAGAACCCTAATGTTGTCTTTTTGATAAAATTATTAAAGACGAAAGAAGAAAATAGAAGAAAGCAACAGAAGAAGACAACGACAGAAGACAACGATGACAGACAGAACAAGAAAGAAGAAGCAAGAAAAGAGAGACAAAAAAAGCAGAAAAAAAGCATGAAGAAAAAGAAAGAAAAATGAAAGAAAGAAAATGAAAGAAGAAATAAGCAGAAAGATAAAGGTAAGAAGAGAGAAAATAATGTTTCTATGCCTATGTATGGTATTGCAGAACCCTTATGTTGTTTTATTTATAAAAGTATTAAAGATGACAGAAGAAGATAGAATTAAGTGACAGAAGAAGACGACAGAAGAAGACAACTATGACAGACAGAACAAGAAAGAAGAAGCAAGAAAAAGAGAGACAAAAAAGACAGAAAGAAAAGAAGCAGAAAAAAAGCATGAAGAAAAAGACAGAATAATGAAAGAAGAAAAAAAGAAAAATGAAAGAAAGAAAAAAAGAAAGAAGCAGAAAGCTAAAGGTAAGAAGATAGAAAATAATGCTTCTATGGCTATGTATGGTATTGCAGAACCCTTATGTTGTCTTATAGATAAAAGTATTAAAGACGACAGAAGAAGATAGAAGAAAGCGACAGACGAAGACAACGACAGAAGACAATGATGACAGACAGACAGACAGAACAAGAAAGAAGCAAGAAAAAGAGAGACAAAAAAAGAAAAATAGAAAGAAAGAAAGAAAGAAAGAAAGAAAGAAAGAAAGAAAGAAAGAAAGAAAGGAAAGAAGCAGAAAAAAAGCATGAAGCAAAAGAAAGAAAATGAAAGAAGAAAGAAAGAAAAATGAAAGAAGCAGAAAGATAAAGTTAAGAAGAAAATAATGTTTCTATGCCTATGTATGGTATTGCAGAACCCTTATATTGTCTTATAGAATTTTTTTTTACAGAAGACTCTTGTGTGGGTGCACTCTTGTATTGATTTGTTTATATGAAAATATTAAAACATAACTTTTAGTTAATTTAAAATAAATCCACACTTACTTAGTCCACCACAATTAGGCATAAGCTATAATGATACATATATATGCCTCAGCCCGCCCGCATCTCGGAGAGATACCATATATAATTGATGTGGCTGATTAGTGTAAAAGGCTGGAGCGAGTATGAGCAAAAGCCAGTCGATTTGTAAATTGGAAAAATTGGAAATGTTCTGGTTAGTCTAAGCTAATAGACTTAAGGAGGGATGTAGACACTATAGCTCTACACCCTGATCCTATCCCACCAGCACAAGCTCAGCTTGTGTTAATAAGACCTCAAAGGGTCAATGAACTGGACTGATGTAGGGAGTATAGATCCTGGATTGTATTGAAACTAATCAGATCTATGAAGTATCAGGGAAGGCAGTACCTAAATCCTGGATTGTATTGAAAACAAATCAGATCTGTGAGGTATCAGGGAAGGCGGTACTTAAGAAGAGTATTCAGTATCAGGTAAAGAGATGAACGAGAGAGATGATTTGATAAAAATGTGGTGATCCTGCTGTTGGTATATAGTCGAGAAAGGTCATGAATTACAACACTGGGTATTCTCTGGGGTCCCCCTCACAGATACTGGCCCAGCCCACCACCGTTTTGCTTCCAAGATCGGACGAGATCGGGCTCTGTCGGTGGGGTATGGTAGTAATTTCTCGGGCCCTCTATAACCGACTTACCAATGAGAGTGCACCTAAGGAAGATTGGGAGAGAAGATAGAAAATGTAGCGGATCTGCTGTCTACGTTAGGCACAGGATGACCCTGTGGATCATAGATGAGAGTCCGCGGATAAAATAGAGAGGAAAAATAGAAAGAGAAGGTGGAAAAGTGGAGAGAGGAATAAATTAGGCCTGGCACTGGTATCAGTATTGATATCGAACCGGAGCTATGTTAAATTGAGTTTGTTGTGCATAGGACATATTAAATATGTTGGGCCGACACATACAGGGATAAGCCAGAAAAATTCACGATATTGGGTATGTTGAGCAATAACCCTCTTTCCCAGCGGAATCAAATTGAGGGGGGGCACACTGGCCCTACTAGGTGCTAATTACACCACTTGCTATTACACATGCATATATTGAATCCCTATGCAAAAATATTCAGACAAAGGTTATCAAAGCCAAAAAACAATCAGTGTCCATGTGCGCTGGTGGCTAAAAAATGTAGTAGCCAGACAAAAGCAATCTCTGCCCAGATCTCTGGGCCACCCTAAATAGGGTAAAAGTTGGTGGAAAAGGAATTACATATACGCAGGACTGGTAGTCAGTATTGCACAATCTATTAGTGAAAGCTTATTAATCGGAAAGAGGATTGACCTATTGAAGAAACAGTATAGTATATATTATATAGACTGGGAGCAATGTGATGAAACAGTATCTGTCCAAAACCTAACCAAAATCCTACATTCCTCAGATGTATGTAAATTAAAGATCGGCATAAATCAATCCTGTAAGAGGTTTAAATGTCTGTCCCAATGCCGTTGTTATAGAATCAGATAAATGAATAAGAGTGTACCGGTCCCTGCCCAGGTCCCTGGGTCAGTCTCAGGTTACCAGAAAGTGCTCCTTAGGTCCTTAGTTCATACTGGAATTAATGAATAAGAGTGTACCGGTCACTGCCCAGGTCCCTGGGTCAGTCTCAGGTTACCAGGATCCAGAAAGTACTCCTTAGGTCCTTAGTTCATGCTGGAAAACGCGTTTCACCCGTTCTGCGGGCTTGTTCACTTCCAATGCTGCTGGTTCACATGCTAGCTGGGGTTTAAATACCTGTTTAATTGGAGATAGGCCAATAGCTGTAGTGTGCTTAATTAACTGAAATCATCCTCAGGCCTCCGCTGTGCTTAGCGGAAGTGAGGTATTTGGTCCGGTTGCTAAGCAACCTTTGCATGGTGCCTTGCTCAGAAATAGGAGTGGAGAGAAAATAATAAAATATTAATGCTACCCCCTACCCACTCGTTATTGCTGTTCGTTGACGCCATCTCACACATGGGGCAGTAGAAATCTACTGTTGCCTACCTGGATGTGGCTTGTCGTAGCCTTAGCGGCTCTCTGGCAGCGTAACGTCATATCCGGTAGTCTAGTGGCGCAACGTCATATCCGGCGTATAGATCGAGACGTCACGTAGCTAAGAAACGTTGCTAAGTGTCACGTTGCTTAGGTTGCTGGGTTTAGATTATCCCGGCTGCTCTATGGTGGCGCCACGTCATATCCGGTAGTTGGATAGGACGTCTTGGTTGGGGCGTCATGTCGCTAGGCAACTAAAAGGCCTCGGGGCGTCATGTCCGGCCAGCGGATCAAACTGTGTTATTTCTTAAATATTGTTAGGTGATAATGCGCGATAAGATGGTAATTGTGTACCTGGCTATGGCGCCTGGTATATGAATAGTGCCCCATGTTAGTTGAGTGGCTACTAAAACAAGAGATATCTACATTCAGTAGATATTGATTGCTGTCATTCTCCGGTGTGTTGAGTATGTCATAACTGGCTGTCAGGCTGGTAGTGTGAAACAGATGTGGGTCAAACCCTGATGGTGGCCAATGTTCCTTATAAATAGAGTATGTGATTTTACTAAACCAATATTGATTAGGCCTGAATGTGCCCTGCCCTGGATATTTTACTGCGGGGTGGCAGTCAGCGTGTTCTTGTTAAATCTAGGTAGTGCCCAGGTTAGGGTAGGTGTGTGTGTGTGTGTGAAGATAAAGTGTTGGGGGTGTTGAACAGTATAACCAGAGATGATTCCAGATTGATAGACCGGTGTGCGGACTAGACAGGTTAAAACAAGTAGGGTAGTCAATCCTACCGTGAGAGGTGGGGTAAATCCTTGATCCACAAGGTGGTGTGAAAAACTATTGTGACAAGGTGACCGTGAAGGCAGGTGATTCTTGGGTTATGGATGGGTGTGAGGTTGCGTATAACACCCATTTATTATTGGGTGTAAAATTGGTGAACCACCTAATAAGAGGGACAGGGAAAAGGGGGGGGGGGGAGAGAAAAAAACAAAAAGGGGGGGGGGAGAAATGAAGGAGAAAACAGGGGGGGGGGGGGGAATTGGTGGACACGCAACAAGTGTAAATGTCGAGGTAAGGTGATGAGTGCGTAGTAAGCAAATTCATATGCTAGGTGGGTGTGAAAAAGTGGGTAAAGGGTGTGAGGTGTTGTAGCGTGTATAAATATGGGGGGAGAGATGGGAGGGAGAGGCACTACTGGTGAGGAAATACATGAAGGGTAATGTCTTAAGAGGCAATTAATGCCTATTGTTGGGGACGGGAGGACACATCAGGCAGCAAATGAAATGGATAGGTTGTTTCGGACATCGGACCATCATCCCTGGGTGAATAGAGTCAGGTGGATAAGTTAAAGGCGCCATAATTCATGCTTTCATTAAGGCCCATTGGTTTTTATGTGTTAAGTTTGAATATCCACTCTGTCTCTTTCTTTAGTAGTTCTTTGGTCAGATCCCCTCCTCTGATGCCTAGCTGAACTTTTTCCAGGCCAAAGACTCTGAGTTCTTTTTGAAAGTCTGTGTGGCAGGAGTAAAAGTGCCTGGCAACCGAGGTCAATTTCCTCATCCGTGTGAGATCATTGGTGGCATTCCGACAAGTTCCCACATGTTCCAGTATCCGTTCCTTAAATTTCCGGGTCATCATCCCTATATACTTCAAGTTACAACTGCATTCAATGCAGTAGATCAGGCCTTGTGTGCTGCAGTTGAAAAACCGATATTGAGTTTATTTTGGCTATCTGTCCCCTCAGTGCCTGCTATGCCCCCAGTGCCAGATACATATGCCACCACAGTGCCAGCTATGCCCCCAGTGCCAGATACATATGCCACCACAGTGCCAGCTATGCCCCCAGTGCCAGATACACATGTCCCCACAGTGCCTGCTATGCCCCCCAGTGCCAGATACACATGTCCCCACAGTGCCTGCTATTCCCCAAATGCCAGATATGCCCCCAATGCCTGCTATGCCCCCAGTGCAGATACACATGTCCCCACAGTGCCTGCTATGCCCCCAGTGCCAGATACACATGTCCCCATAGTGCCTGCTATGCCCCCAGTGCCAGATATGCCCCCAGTGCCTGCTATGCCCCCAGTGCAGGATACACATGTCCCCACAGTGCCTGCTATGCCCCCAGTGCCAGATATGCTCCCAGTACAAGATACACATGTCCCACAGTGCCTGCTATGCCCCCAGTGCCAGATATGCCCCCAGTGCCTGCTATGCCCCCAGTGCCAGATATGCTTCCAGTGCAAGATACACATGTCCCCACAGTGCCTGCTATGCCCCCAGTGCCAGATATGCCCCCAGTGCCTGCTATGCCCCCAGTGCAGATACACATGTCCCCACAGTGCCTGCTATGCTCCCCAGTGCCAGATACACATGTCCCCACAGTGCCAGATATGCCCCCAGTGCCAGATACACATGTCCCCACAGTGCCTGCTATGCCCCAGTGCCAGATTTGCCCCCAATGCAGATACACATGTCCCCACAGTGCCTGCTATGCCCCCAGTGCCAGATACACATGTCCCCACAGTGCCTGCTATGCCCCCAGTTCCAGATATGCCCCCAGTGCCTGCTATGCCCCCAGTGCCTGCTATGCCCCCAGTGCCAGATACAAATGTCCCCACAGTGCTCACCAGTCCCCACCCCACACCTGCAACCCGCTCACCGTGCTGCTGCTGCTCACTCTCCGGCGGCGGTGTCTCTCTTCAATTAGGTGCCAGTCCGTGAGCCAATCAAAGCTTGCGGTCCGGCAGCCAATCAGGAGCCTTAGCTGCTGGTCCGCGAGCTCTGATTGGCTCACGGGCCGGTGCCAAATTGAAGAGAGACACTGCCACCGGAGAGGCGTGCGTGTGTCTGGGGCTGGGGGCAGCGGTGGCCAGGAGCCGACCGAGCCGCATGCGGCAGATGAAAGAGTCGCATGCGGCTAGAGAGCCGCGGGTTGGCCACCACTGGCATATCTCTGGAATGATAATCTGTGGTTACAATTATATAAGAACTGTGTATTACAGTCATATTTATTAGTACTCCTATCCTAGTCCTATTTCCTTTATTTGAACTATTTTCTCATATAATGGACGGTACTCAATTGTTTTGCGCAACCGATCTCCCATCTAAAGTGACGGGAGATCACGCGGTGCAACTCGGTTGTTGTTTTTTCACGCTAATCGTGTCCATAAAGTGCTGGATGCGATCCTGAAAAGTGCCGTTTGTGCGCCCAAACGGGTCACTTTTTGAGCATTTTAGCTCGCCATCCCCGGGGTATCATGCCCAAATGGAACTACAATTGAAAAATTCCGTTGGGCGCCATCTAGTGGCTGCCAGCGGACAAAACATCTGAATTCCGCCCATAGTGTCTAGTAGTGACCTCCCCATTTGTTTAATAGCTATTCCACCATTGTGATTTATAATTGTTCGTAATTGTTCTTTGTTGGATAATTATAATAACGAGTTTAAGACTAAAAACAGCATGGTGATTGTGTGGGTTCCAACAAATTTTTGCGCTTGCCCTTTATTATAAATATTTTTTTAGAATTATATTAGCTATAGTGAATATAACCACAGACTATTAAATGTACAGAGGACTTTGACAAAACAGGCTATATACCATGTGGGACTATATATTCCAACCCGTTCTTGGTACTGGGAAGAGTTAATTTCGGACTTAATGTGATTGATACCTGCTTGGGATAAATAACAGTTCAAGACGACGGGGCAGCCACTTCTGGGGAAAAGGACGCTTTGCACCAATAGGCTGAGAAACGCGTCAAGGCCTATAGCACCCCCAAGTGTGATGAGTATGGAAGTTGCGGACAAGCTCCACTGGTTCTCTATACCACCGGGACTGCAAGCTGCCATGATCCCAGTGTATATAGCAGCCCTATGAGCAGAGGTGTAGCTAAGTGCCATGGTGCCCGGAGAAAGGTAATGTTTTGGCGCCCCCCTTCCCTGTACTGAATTAGGGGTCTAGCCAACATGTGGTGGCATGTTACATTTGAAAAGAAAAAATATTTAAAAATCCAAAATTGGTGACAGGGCCAGTTTTAGACCTTGTGGAGCTCAGTGTGAAAGTTTCCTTTGGGTGCACCAGATGTTTAAGATATGGACAGTGCGCGCCAAACGTGCGCAACTAAAATATAGGGGTGTGGCTTCATGGGGAAGGGGTGTGATCACAGAATAGTACTAATTCACAATACACCGCACAGTAGAGCTGCTTATACACTTCACGCCACACAGTAAATCTGCTTATACACGTTTCGCCACAGTAGAGCTGCTTACACACGTTACACCACATAGTACAGCCACTTATACACGTTACAACACAGTAGAACTGCTTATACAGTAGGGCAAAAAAGTATTTGGACAACCACCGATTGTGCAAGTTGACCCACTTAAAAAGATGAGAGAGGTCTGTAATTTCCATCATAGGTACACTTCAACTGTAAAAGACAGAATCTGAAAAAAAAAACTAGGAAATCACATTGTATGATTTTTAAACAATTTATTTGTATATTGCGGAAAATAAATATTTGGACACCTACCAAGCAGCAAGATTTCTGGCTCTCACAGACCTGTTACTTCTTTAAGAAGCTCTTCCATCCCCCACTCATTACCTCTATTAATGGCACCTGTTTTAACTGGTTTGTCTGTATAAAAGACACCTGTCCACACCCTCAAACAGTCAGACTGCTACCTCTCCACCCAGGCCAAGACCAGAGAGCTGTCTAAGGATACCAGGGACAAAATTGTAGAGCTGCACAAGGCTGGAATGAGCTACTCGACAATAGGCAAGCAGCTTGGTGAGAAGAGATCAACTGTTGGCGCAATTATAAAAAAAATGGAAGAAATACAAGATCACTGACAATCTCCCTCGACCTGGGGCTCCATGCAAGATCTCACCTCGTGGGGTATCAATGATCTTGAAAATGGTGAGGAATCAGCACAGGACTACACGGGGGGATCTGGTCAATGACCTCAAGAGAGCTGGGACCACATTCACAAAGGTTACCATTACTAACACACTACGTCGTTATGGATTGAAATCCTGCAGCGCCTGAAATGTCCCCCTGCTTAAGCCAGCACATGTCCAGGCCTGCCTAAAGTTTGCCAGTGACCATCTGGATGATCCAGAGGAGGATTGGGAGAATGTAATGTGGTCAGATGAGAGCAAAATCGAACTTTTTGGGATAAACTCCACTCGCCGTGTTTGGAGGGAGAATGAGTGGCATTTCAAGAACACCATACCCACTGTGAAGCATGGGGGTGGAAACATCATGCTTTGAGGCTGCTTTCTTGCAAAGGGCACAGGACTACTGATCTGTATTAAGGAGAGGATGAATGGGGCCATGTATTGTGAGATTTTGGGCAAAAACCTCCTTCCCTCAGTAAGAGCATTGAAGATGGAACGTGGCTGGGTCTTCCAGCATGACAATGACCCCAAACACACCGCCCGGGCAACTAAGGATTGGCTCCGTAAGAAGCATTTCAAGGTCCTGGAGTGGCCTACCCAGTCTCCAGACCTCAACCCAATAGAAAATCTGTGTAGGGAGTTGAAAGTCCGTGTTGCCAGGCGACAGCCCCAAAACATGACAGATCTAGAGAAGATCTGCAAGGAAGAGTGGGACAAAATACCTGCTACAGCAGAGGTTCTCAAACTCGGTCCTCGGGGGCCCACACAGTGCATGTTTTGCAGGTCTCCTCACAGAATCGCAAGTGAAATAATTAGCTCCACCTGTGGACCTTTTAAAATGTGTCAGTGAGTAATTAATACACCTGTGCACCTGCTGGGTTACCTGCATAACATGCACTGTGTGGGCTCCCGAGGACCGAGTTTGAGAACCTCTGTGCTACAGTGTGTGTGAGTTTTTGACCTCTGTAGTTGCCAACCGAGGTTATATTACAAAGTATTGAGTTAAAAAATTTTGATTGTCCAAATATTTATTTTCCACAAGAATATACAAATAAATTGTTTAAAAATCATACAATGTGATTTCCTAGTTTTTTATCCAGATTCTGTCTCTCACAGTTGAAGTGTACCTATGATGAAATTACAGACTTCTCTCATCTTTTTAAGTGGGTCAACTTGCACAATCGGTGTCTTTCCAACTATTTTTTTGCCCCACTGTACATGTTACGCCACACAGTAGACCTGCTTATATACGTTATGCCACAGTAGAGCTGCTTATATATGTTACGCCACAGTAGCGCTGCTTACACACGTTACGTCACAGTAGAGTCACTTAGAAACATTACGCCATAGTAGATCCCCATATACACGTTGCACCATGATAGAGCACCTTATACATGTTATGCCATGGTAGAGCCGCAATAATAGTATTTAACTATTTACATGTTTAATTCAAATAAATTAAAAACACTATGTATGCCCCAACTGACCTGACCTCACACATGCCCAATCCCTTAATAAAAATAATGCTCCAAATGTGACCTCCCACAGACCTGATAACCCCCCAATCTCTCAATAAAAATAATGCCCCAAAACATAACACCCCCCACCCCCACCCTGAGAATCTCCCTATGCCACAATGAAAATAATGCCCTAAAACAGCCCCCCCCCCCCCCCCCCCCAACTTAAAATCCCAGCAATAGCTCAATGAAAATACTACCCTAGAACTGTCATCCCAGAACTGATGATCCACTATGCCTCAATGCAAACAATGTCCCAGAATTGCCTGAGGGGCAGAGAGAGGTGCTGCAGCTGCCTGAGAGGCAGAGTGAGGTACTACAGCAGCAGCTGGAGCAGAGAGGTGCTGCAACATCGATGTAGAGAGAGGTGCTGCAGCAGTGCTTAAAGTGGTCCTAGAGAGGTGGTGGAACTCACCCCCCTTCCCACGGCGGCAATTAAACAAAGGTATTGCGCGCGCCGTAGGCGCGCGCCGCAAAAAGGGGTGTGGTCTCAAAAAAGGGGCGTGTTACACAATAGTAATAACGCCCACAGTAGTAGCACCCCATAATACACATAATGCCTACAGCAGTAGCACCTCTTATACAATGCCCACAGTGTTAGCGCCCCTTATATAGAGCCCATAGTAGTGGTGCCCCTTATGCAATGCTCGCAATAGCAGTGCCCCTTATGACCCCAGGATTGATGCCCCTTATGAAGTGCCCCCTTTACAATGCCCTCATTAGTAGTGCCCCCAGTAGTAATGCCCTTAATGGTAATGCCCCCAGTTGTTTAGCCCCTGTAGTTATGCCCCCTTGTAGTTTAGCCCCCAGTAGTAATGCCTCCAAGTAGTAATGCCCCCAGTAGTTTAACCCCTGTAGTTACGCCCCCAGTAGTAATGCCACTGTAGTTATACCCCAAGTAGTAATGCCCTCCTGTAGTTTGCCCCCTGTGGTTTGCACCCAGTAGTAATGTCTCCCAGTAGTAATGCCCCCAGTAGTAATGCCCCCAGTAGATGCCCCTCTGTAGTTTGCCCCCCAGTAGTAATGCCCCCCCAGTAGTAATACCCTCCTGTAGTAATGTCCCCCAGTAGTAATGCCCCCCAGTAGTAATGTCCCCCAGTAAATGCCCCCCAGTAGATGCCCCTCAGTAGTAATGCCCTCCTGTAGTTTGCCCCCTTGTAGTAATGTCCCCCAGTAGTACTGCCCCTCAGTAGTCTGTCCCCCAGTAGTAATGCCCTTCTGTAGTAATGTCCCCCAGTAGTAATGCCCCCCAGTAGATGCCCCCCAGTAGCTTGCCCCCCAGTAGTAATGCCCTCCTGTAGTTTGCCCCCTTGTAGTAATGTCCCCCAGTAGTACTGCCCCTCAGTAGTCTGTCCCCCAGTAGTAATGCCCTTCTGTAGTTTGCCCCCTGTAGTTTGCTCCCAGTAGTAATGTCCCCCAGTAAATGCCCCCCAGTAGTAATGACCCCAGTAGATGCCCCTCAGTAGTTTGCCCCCCCAGTAATAATGCCCCCGTAGTAATGACCTCTCAGTAGTTTGCCCCCCAGATGCTACACAAATAAAAAAATAAAAAAACACAGCACACACCATACTTACCAAGCCCCGCTCCGTGTCCGGCCGCTGCAGTCCTCTCGTCACCCGCTCCTCTGCACTATGAGAGAGACGTCATGACGTCTCTCCCATAGCGCGCACTGATTGAGCCGGAAGGCGGAGCTCAGTACTGAGCTCCTGCCTCCGGCTGCCGCTGTGCGGGAAGACGGGCGCCGCGGGCGCCCGTCATCTCCCTGCAGCGACGGGGGACACATCGCCGGGTTAGGTGAGCCAGAGGAGACGGAACTGCGTTCCGTCTCCAAGTGGAACTGACGGAACGCAGTTCCGCCCCGTTCCGGCTCACTTTAACCCCTGTGCTGCAGCATCCGGGGCAGAGAGAGGTGCTTCAGCATCTGAAGTAGAGACATGTGCTGCAGCTTCCAGGAAAAGGAGATTTATGGTAAGAACCAGACGGAGGCCCGCCTCGTCATGCCGCAGGCTTCTCAGATTTGGAAGCCGACTGACGGGCAGCCCAGGCACATTTATGCTTGGGCTTGGTGGTGTTGGAAGTGCGAGACTGTTTCGGGTACGCCTGACCCTTTGCTTTACCCGGAGGGCGAAAGGAATGAAAGGAAGTACTCTTAGCCTTGGGGGCCAAAGGAGAAGTACTAGGAAGACATGCAGTCTTAGCAGACGCCAAGTCAGCGACAAACTTGTTGCGACCCTCACCAAAGAGGATGTTTCCTTTAAACGGGAGCACCTCCAGGGTTTTTATAGAGTCCAAGTCCACCGACCAGGACCGTAACCAGAGAATACGGCGAGCCAAAATGGATGTCGTAGCAGCCTTGGCCGCCAGAACACCTGCATCTGAAACTGCTTCTTTAATGTAATGAGATGTCGTGACAATATAAGAGAGACATTGTCTGGCATGTTCAGAAAAATTGGACGGAAACTCAGCATCCATTTCCTGAGCCCACACCTAAATAGCTTCTACGGCCCCAGTAGCCGCAATGGTGGGCCTATGTGCAGCCCCTGCAACGGTATAACAAGATTTATGATAAGAACTTACCTTTGTTTCTGCGAGGTACACTGGATTACACAGGGAATAATATCGGGGTGCAGAGTAGGATCTTGATCCGAGGCACCAACCGGCTAAAAGCTTTGACTGTTCCCAAGATGCTCAGCGCCGCCTCCTCTATAACCCCGCTTCCTTGCACAGGAGCTCAGTTTTGTCAACCAGTCCAATGCAGTAGCAGGTAAAATAGACAACAACAGTTAGTAGCCACAGACACCACATTCTCACGACAGGAGAAGGTATCAGCGGCTAATGCCATACCAACCCAAAGAAGCTAAGTGCGTCAGGGTGGGCGCCCTGTGGAATCCAGTGTATCTCGCAGAAAGAGATTTAACAAGGGTAAGTTCTTACCATAAATCTCCTTTTCTGCGGCGGGGTACACCAGGGGTTCCACAGGGAATAACATTGGGGATGTCCTAAAGCAGTTCCTTATGGGAGGGGACGCACTGTAGCGGGCACAAGAACCCGGCGTCCAAAGGTAGCATCCTGGGAGGCGGAAGTATCGAAGGCATAGAACCTTATGAACATGTTCACTGAGGACCATGTAGCCGCCTTGCACAATTGTTCAAGGGTCGCACCACGGCCTGCCGCCCAAGTAGGTCCAACAGACTGAGTAGAATGGGCTTTGATGGTAGCAGGAGCTGGAAGGCCAGCCTGTACATACGCATGTGCAATCACCATTCTAATCCATCTGGCAGAGGTCTGCTTGTTAGCAGGCCAGCCACCTTTGTGAAATCCAAACAGTACAAAGAGAGAATCAGACTTCCTAATGGAGGCTGTCCTCTTCACATAGATACAGAGAGTCCGTACCAAATCCAAAAACCGCTCTTTGGAGGATAAATCCAGAGAGACAAAGGCCGGAACCACAATCTCCTGGTTAAGGTGGAAAGAAGACACCACCTTGGGTAGATAACAGTGCCGTAACTAGACATTTTAGCGCTGTGTGCAAGAAATAGCATCGCCCCCCCCCCCCCCCAATATTTAAAACAGGGCCAGCGCGCATCGTAGGCGCGCGCCAAAACTGTAGGGGCATGGCTTCCAGGGGAAGGGGTGTGACCACAAAATAATACCAATTCATATTACGCTGCACAGTAGTCTCCAGTACTCAAATTACACTGCACAGTAGCGCCACTTACACACTTTACACCAGGTAGAGTCCCATTTTACACATTACTCCAGGTAGAGAAATATAAAATAACATTCTTGTTTCAAACATCACTCACCACCCCAAGCTCTGTGACTGACGGCAGGTGGGGAAAAGGTCACCGGAGGTCACTGGGCTGCTGCTGTTGCACTGTGAGCTGGAATGCCTCCTCCTCAAACCCCTAGGTCATCATGTCTCTCCCTAGAGACACTGCAGGGGGGCGGAGCATCAGATCCAGGAGAAAGGTGGCGCTGTTATACAGGGGGAGCGAGAAGAAATGAGAGTGTTATACAGAGGGAGAGACAAGGAAGAGAGTGTTATACGAAGGGAGCGTGGAGGAAGGAGAGAGTGTTATACAGAGAGAGAGGAGGAAGAAGAGAGTGTTATACAGAGGGAGAGAAGAGGAAGAAGAGGGTGTTATAAAGAGGGAGAGAAGACGAAGGAGAGTGTTATACAGAGGGAGAGACGAGGAAGAGAGTGTTATACGGAGGGAGCGCGGAGGAAGGAGAGAGTGTTATACGGAGGGAGCACAGAGAGGGTGTTATACAGAGGGAGAGAAGAGGAAGGAGAGAATGTTATACAGAGGTAGAGAGAAGGAAGGACAGGGTGTTATACAGAGGGAGCGAGGAGGAAGGAGAGTGTGTTATACAGAGGTAGAGAGAAGGAAGGAGAGGGTGTTATACAGATGAAACGAGGAGGAAGGAGAGGGTGTTATACAGGGGGAGAGATAAGATAGGGGAAAGTGTTATACAGGGTAAGAGATAAGGTAGGGGAGAGATAAGGTGGGGGAGAGTGTTATATGGTGGGAGAGATTTTATGGGGAGAATGTTATACAGGCGGAGAGATACGATAGGGGAGATTATACAGGGGGGAGATAAGATAGCGGAGAGTGTTATACAAGAAGGTGAGAGATAAGGTAGGGGATAGTGTTATATAGGGTGAGAGATACGGTAGGGGAGCGTGTTATACAGGGGGAGAGATAAGGTAGGGGAGAGTTACACAGGGGGAGAGATCAGATAGTGGGAGAGATAAGATAGGGGAAGAGTTACACAGAGTGAGAGATAAGATAGGGGGGAGAGTTACACAGGGGGAGAAATAAGGTAGGAGGAGTGATAAGGTAGGGGAAGTGTTACACAGGGGGAGAGATAAGGTAGGGCAGAGTTACACAGGGGGAGAGATAAGGTAGGGTGAGAGATAAGATAAGATAGGGGGAGAGTTAAACAGGGGGAGAGATAAGGTAGGGGGGAGAATTACACAGGGGGGGAGATAAGGTGGGGGGAGGGTTACACATGGGGAGAGATAAGGTAGTGAGGAGATTTACACATGGGGAGAGATAAGGTAGGGGGAAGTGTTACACAGGGGGAGAGATAAGATAGGGGGAGAGTTACACAGGGGGAGAGATAAGGCAGAGGGGGGAGAGTTACACAGGGGGAGAGATAAGGTAGAGGGGAGAGTGTTACACAGGAGGAGAGATAAGGTAGGGGGGAGAGTTACACAGGGAGAGAGATAAGGTAGAGGGGAGAGTGTTACACAGGGGGAGAGATAAGGTAGAGGGGAGAGTGTTACACAGGGGGAGAGATGAGGTAGAGGGGAGAGTGTTACACAGGGGGAGAGATAAGGTAGAGGGGAGAGTGTTACACAGGGGGAGAGATAAGAAAGATAAGAGAGAGGAGAGAGTGTTAATCAGAGGTAGAGATGAAGGAGAGAGCTGGAAGAGAGAGACTTACACACTTCCTGTCAGCTCTGCTCCTCCGGAGTGTGGGCCTTCTGACTGTAACGTCTGCCTGCGCTTGGCTCCGCCCCCTGACAGCCAGAGAGCTCAGCTCCCAGCAGTGAGGGCTGTCTCTCTGTCTCCTCTCCTGCAGTGGTGCGCTGTGGGGCCGGCAACAGTAAGAGCGCGGGGGCAGCATCACATGCCCGACCCACGCTGACTGAGTGATGAAACAGGAAATAAACTACAGCTTCCTGCAGCAAGGGCTGCTGGGAGCTGTAGTTTATTTCCTGTTTCTTCACTTGTGCGGAGCTGCGGTGCGGTGGGCGCCTCCTGGGTCCTGGTAGATTTATTCTTATTGAGCGGCCGTGCGGGTGGTGATGCCAGATGGTGCGCCTACAGTGCATATGCGCTGTGGGCAAGGCACCATTGGCACACACCTAGTTACGGCCCTGGTAGATAACCAGGGCGCGTCCGAAGAACCGCCCGATAACAGTGAAAAATCAGATAGGGGGACCTACAAGACAAGGCACCCAAATCTGATACTCGTCTAGCAGAGGCAATAGCCAGCAGAAACAAGACCTTGCGGGAAAGCCACTTAAGGTCCGCAGATTCAAGAGGTTCAAACGGATACTCTTGCAAAGCCCCCAGAACCACCGACAAATCCCATGGAGCCACAGGAAGGACATAGGGAGGTTGAATCCGTAAAACACCCTGAGTGAATTTATGAACATCAGGCAATTTTTCTCTGAAACCATACCGACAAGGCAGAAATATGAACCTTGATGGAGGCCAGACGAAGGCCCAAGTCCAGGCCCTGTTGTAGGAAGGCTAAAAGATTGGCTGTAGTAAACTTGTAAACGTCATGATTGTTAGATGCGCACCAAGCAAAGTAAGAATTCCAGACCCTATGGTAAATCCAAGCAGAAGCCGACTTACGGGCCTTCAACATAGTTTGGATGACCGCCTCAGAAAATTCTTTGGCCCTCAGTACGGCAGCTTCAAGAGCCACGCCGTCAAAGCCAGTTGGGCCAAATCCTGGTAAACACAAGGGCCCTGAACGAGGAGGTCTGGTCGTTGCGGAAGCAGAAGAGGACGCGCTAGCGAGAGACCCTGTAGGTCTGAGTACCAATGCCGTCTGGGCCATGCTGGAGCTATTACAAGAAGGATTCCTCTTTACTTGAACTTCCTCACTACTCTGGGCAGGAGTGACACCGGGGGGAACATGTACGGCAGGCGAAAGGTCAATGGAATTTCCAGTATGTCCACGAACGCCACTTGAGGATCCCTTGTTCTTGCTCCGAAGACCGGAACCTTGTGATTGTGTCGAGATGCCATCATGTCTACATCTGGTAGGCCCCACTTGTCCACTAGGAGTTTAAATACTTATGGATGAAGGCTCCACTCTTCGGCATGTACGTCCTGACGACTGCGGAAGTCCGCTTCCCAGTTGAGGACCCCGGAATGAACACTGCGGCTATGTCTGGCAGATGGCGTTCCGCCCATTGAAGAATCTTTGACACTTCCATCATTGTCATGCAGCTTCGAGTGCCGCATTGATGATTTATGTACGCCACCGTGGTGGCGTTGTCTGACTGTATTTGAACAGGCCTGTTCAGTACCAGATGCTGGGCCAGTTTCAGAGCATTGAACACTGCCCGCAATTCCAGAATGTTTATTGGGAGGAGACACTCCTCCCTGGTTCACCGACGCTGAAGAGAGTGTTGCTCCAACACCGCGCCCCAACCCCTCAGACTGGCATCCGTTGTCAAAAGGACCCAGTTGGAGATCCAGAAGGGACGACCCCTGCTCAATCGTTGGTCCTGCAGCCACCAGGTCAGTGACAGACGGACCTCCGGAGACAAGATAATTTGAGACCTGATCCGGTGAGGCAGGCCGTCCCACTTGGCAAGAATCAGTTTCTGCAGAGGGCAGGGCAGGAATGAAATTGAGCATACTCCACCATGTCGAAAGCCGACACCATGAGGCCTAGTACTTGCATCGCCGAGTGTATTGACACACGCAGACGAGAGAGGAAGCAATGTATCTTGCCCTGAAGCTTCAGGACTTTCTCCTGTGACAAAAACAACCTCTGGTTGTGTGTGTCCAACAACGCTCCCAGATGCACCATGCTCTGGGAAGGGACCAGGGATGATTTCTTCCAGTTGATGAGCCACCCGTGGGCTTGCAGAAACTGGACCGTCAGATCCAAATGACGGAGGAGAACTTCTGGGGAATTGGCCAGGATCAGCAGGTCGTCCAGATACGTCAGGATCCGGATGCCCCGACGGCAGAGTGAAGCCGTCATAACTGCCATGACCTTGGTGAAATTCGCGGAGCCATGGTCAGACCAAACGGTAAGGCCCGGAATTGGTAATGGAGATTTCCAATAGCAAACCGCAGGTATTGCTAATGTGACATGACAATAGGGATATGCAGGTAAGCATCCTGTATATCCAGGGATACCATATAGTCCCCTGGTTCCAAAGCCAGGACAATAGAGCAAAGGGTCTCCATACGAAACTTGGAGACCCCCACAAACTTGTTCAAAGATTTGAGGTTGAAAATGGGCCGGGAGGAACCATTCGGTTTGGGGACTAGGAACAGCATTCAATAGTACCCCCTGCCCCTCTGAAACAGAGGCTCTGGCACTACCACTCCATTGTCCAGGAGGGATTGTACCACTAAACGGAGAGTTGTTGCCTTCACCTGATCCGAAGGGATGTCCGTCAGACAACAGCAAGGAGGGGGACGTGTCTTGAAGGATATAGCGTATCCGTGAGTGACGACTTCCCGTACCCAAGCATCTAAAGTGGTCTTCAACCATGAACCTGGGTGAACTGTAGAAGTCGGCCTCCCACCCTGGGATCCCCCAGAGGGAGGCCTGCCTCGTCATGCCGCAGGCTTCTCAGATTTGGAAGCAGACTGATGGGCAGCCCAGGCACGTTTAGGCTTGGGCTTGGTGGTTTTGGAAGTGCGAGACTGTTTCGGGTACGCCTGACCCTTTGCTTTACCCGGAGGGTGAAAGGAATGAAAGGAAGTACCCTTAGCCTTCGGGGCCAAAGGAGAAGTACTAGGTAGACATGTAGTCTTAGCAGACGCCAAGTCAGCGACAAACTTGTTGCGACCCTCACCAAAGAGGATGTTTCCTTTAAACGGGAGCACCTCCAGGGTTTTCATAGAGTCCAAGTCCACCGACCAGGACCGTAACCAGAGAATAAGGCGAGCCAAAATGGATGTCGTAGCAGCCTTGGCCGCCAGAACACCTGCATCTGAAACTGCTTCTTTAATGTAATGAGATGCCGTGACAATATAAGAGAGACATTGTCTGGCATGTTCAGAAAAATTGGACAGAAACTCAGCCTCCATTTCCTGAGCCCACGCCTAAATAGCTTCTACGGCCCCAGTAGCCGCAATGGTGGGCCTATGTGCAGCCCCTGCAACGGTATAACAAGATTTATGGTAAGAACTTACCTTTGTTAAATCTCTTTCTGCGAGGTACACTGGGCTCCACAAGGATTAACATCGGGGTGTAGAGTAGGATCTTGATCCGAGGCACCAACAGGCTCAAAGCTTTTGACTGTTCCCAAGATGCACAGCGCCGCCTCCTCTATAACCCTGCCTCCATGCCAGTGAGCTCAGTTTCATTAACCAGCCCAATGCACTGTAGCGGGCACAAGAACCCGGTGTCCAAAGGAAGCATCCTGGGAAGCGGCAGTATCAAAGGCATAGAACCTAATGAACGTGTTCCTTGAGGACCATGTAGCCGCCTTGCACAATTGTTCAAGGGTCGCACCATGGTGGGCCGCCCAAGAAGGTCCAACCGACCGAGTAGAATGGGCTTTGATGGTAGCAGGAACCGGACGACCAGCCTGTACATAAGCATGTGCAATCACCATTCTAATCCATCTGGCCAAAGTCTGCTTGGAAGCAGGCCAGCCACGTTTGTGAAAACCAAACAACACAAAAAGAGAATCGGATTTCCTAACGGAGGAAGTTCTCTTCACATAGATGCGGAGAGACCGTACCACATCCAAAGACTGCTCTTTGGAAGACAACTCAGGAGAATTAAAGGCCGGAACCACAATCTCCTGGTTAAGGTGGAAGGAAGACACCTCCTTGGGTAAATAACCTGGCCGTGTTCTAAGAAACGCCCGGTCACGGTAAAAAATTAAATAGGGAGACTTACAGGATAAGGCACCCAAGTCCGAGACCCTTCTAGCTGAAGCAATAGCCAGCAAGAAAAACACCTTAAGGGAAAGCCACTTAAGGTCAGTAGAGGTAAGAGGCTCAAACGGAGAAAACCACCGACAGATCCCAGGGGGCCACAGCTGGCACATAAGGAGGTTGAATCTACAACACACCCTGAGTGAATGTATGAACATCAGGCAGGGTAGCAATCTTTCTCTGAAACCAAACAGACAAGGCAGAGATATGAACCTTGAGGGAAGCCAGACGCAGGCCCAAGTCCAGGCCTTGTTGTAGAAAAGCCAATAGTTTGGCCGTTCTAAACCTGAAAAAGTCATGATTGTGAGACGCACACCAAGTAAAGTAAGCATTCCAGTCCCTATGGTATATTCGAGCAGAATCCGGCTTACGGGCCTTCAACATAGTTTGAACGACCGCCTCAGAAAAACCCTTAGCCCTCAGGACGGAAGCTTCAAGAGCCATGCCATCAAAGCCAGACGGGCCAAATCCTGGTAAACACAAGGGCCCTGAACGAGGAGGTCTTGTCGTTGTGGAAGTAGAAGGGGCCGATCCAACGAGAGGCCCTGTAGATTGGAGAACCAGTGCCACCTGGGCCACGCTGGAGCAACTAGACGTAGGTTTCCTCCTTCTTGCTTGAACTTTTGTATTACTCTGGGCAGGAGTGACACCGGAGGGAACACATACGGCAGCCGAAAGTTCCACGGGATTGACATGGCATCCACGAACGCCACTTGAGGATCCCTTGTTCTTGCTCCGAAGACCGGAACCTTGTGATTGTGTCGAGATGCCATCAGGTCCACATCTGGGAGACCCCACTTGTCCACGAGAAGTTTAAACACCTCTGGATGTACGTGCACGTCCTGACGACTGAGATAGTCCGCCTCCCAGTTCAGAACGCCCCGGAATGAAAACTGCTGATATGGCCGGCAGATGGCATTCTGCCCACTGAAGAATTCTTGATACTTCCTTCATTGCCATGCGGCTTCGAGTACCGCCCTGATGAATGATATACGCCACCGTGGTGGCATTGTCCGATTGTACTTGAACAGGTCTGTCCTGTATTAGATGCTGGGCCATTGTCAACGCACTAAACACTGCCGCAGTTCCAGAATGTTTATCGGGAGTAGCAACTCCTCATTGGTCCACTGACCCTGAATAGAGTGTTGTTCCAACACCGCGCCCCAACCTCTCAGACTGGCATCCGTGGTCAGCAGGACCCAGTTGGATATCCAGAAGGGACGACCCCTGCTCAATTGTTGGTCCTGCAGCCACCAGCACAGTGACAGGCGGACCTCCGGAGATAGGGAGATCATGTGAGATCTGATCCGGTGAGGCAGGCCATCACACTTGGACAGAATCAACTTCTGCAGAGGGCGAGAATGGAATTGAGCATACTCCACAATGTCGAAAGCCGACACCATGAGACCTAGCACTTGCATCGCCGAATGAATCGACACTTGCGGACAGGATAAGAAGCAACGGATCTTGTCCTGAAGTTTCAGGACTTTCTCCCGAGACAAGAACAACCGCTGGTTGTGGGTGTCCAATAACGCTCCCAGGTGTACCATGCTCCGAGCCGGAACCAGGGAGGATTTCTTCCAGTTGATCAGCCACCCGTGGACTTTCATGCACTGGACCGTCAAATCGAGATGACACAGGAGAAGTTCTGGGGAACCTGCCAGGATCAACAAATCGTCTAGGTATGGTAGTATCCTGACCCCTTGACGGCGGAGTGTAGCCGTCATGACCGCCATAACTTTGGTGAAAACTCGTGGAACCGTTGTCAAACCATAGGGTAACACCCGAAATTGGTAATGAAGATTGCCCACCGCAAACCGCAGGTACTGCTGATGAGATAACGCAATAGGAATATGTAGGTAGGCATCCTGTATGTCCAGGGAGACCATATAGTCCCCAGGCTCCATAGCCAGAACAACAGAGTGCAGCGTTTCCATGTGGAACTTGGAGACCTGCACAAGGACTTCAGATTGAGAATGGGCCTCAAGGACCCATTCGGTTTCGGGACTAGAAACAGCGGTGAATACAACCCCTTGCCCCTCTGGGTCAGAGGCACCTGTACCACCACTCCTGTGGACAGGAGGGAATGTACCACCAAGTGCAACGTGTTTGCTTTTGCCGGATCCAGAGGCACATCTGTCAGGCAAAATCGATGAGGGTGGCAATTTCTGGAAGGTATGGCGTAACCTCAAGCGGTGACTTCCCTCACCCAGGTATCTGAAGTGGTCTTCAACTATTCCTGGGCAAAACCTAGAAGTCGGCCCTCCACCCTGGGATCCCCCAGAGGGAGGCCCGTCCCGTCATGTGGCAGGCTTGTCAGTTTTGGAAGCTGGATGACGGGCGGCACAGGCACGCTTCGGTCTGGGCTTGGCAGGTCTGGAAGCACGAGCTTGCTTTGGGTACGCCTGACCTTTTGTTCTACCTGGAGTACAAAAGGGCAGAGGGAAAGTACTTTTATCCTTCTGTGCGGAAGGAGCCGTACTAGGTAGGCAAGCTGTTTTAGCAGTAGCCAGATCAGCCACAATCTTATTGAGGTCTTCTCCAAAGAGAATGTCTCCCTTGAAAGGAAGCACCTCCAGGGTTTTCTTGGAATCCAAATCCATCGACCAGGATCTCAACCAAAGGATACGTCTGGCCAAAACGGATAACCACCTTCTTACTGTTAGGTTCCTGGTGCTCAGAACAAGGGAGATGTTATGAAGTGAGTCCAGAGCACCAGGACGTAATGCTGGGAAAGGGGAATGGAAAGGGAATAGCCCCTGGCGCCCTATCTCCGTTGTCTCGCCCGTGCTGTCAGTACACTCTTGCGAGACTATGGTTGCTTGAGCCCATGGCAGCTGCGTTTGAAGGGCGGATTACGTCTGCCCAACTTCGATGCCCCCTCAGGTCTTAATGAGAGACAAAGAGTGAACCGAGACAGGGTGATAACAAGGGGCCCTCTAACTAAACAACAAGGCCAGGGGCTACTAATAAACCTAAAACCAAAGTATGTGCGGCTTGCCGCCAAAGGAAAAGAACAACAAAGGAAATGCTGACCACACGCCGACACAATACTTTTGTATACCGGCAGTGACAGCATAAGCGGAACCCTCTGCAAAACTCCAGTGACAGAAATAATAACGGAATACAGCGGCCTAGGCCGACGGACGCGACAGAGACGCTACTCACGGAACCGGTACGAATACTGGCAAACGGACAGGAACCCCCAATGCTGCCGACACAGACTCTCAGAACTGGAGGACAGGCAGAATCCCAAACGACAGACCGGTGGACACCAAGAAGCCAGAAACTCGACCAGGCACAGGCAAAGCCACAGGACCTCAGGACAGGAACGACTCACGGCAGGACACGGGATCAGACACAGGAATCGACATGGGAACTGACACAGGAATCGACACAGGAAGCAGCAAGTCAGACACTGCTAGACTGGAGCTCAGGAACTGGCAGGAACAAGCTCAGAACTCAAGCAGACTGGAAACTTAGAAATATCACCAGCGTCTGTGAATTGCACTGAGCCAGCATATAACAGAGAGGCCTAATTAATAATGTCATGCAGCTGCCCTGTTGCATGACTCCAAACTGACAAGATGCAATTAGCAGCCAGGTGAGGCTGAACACATGGGAACAAGCTGCAATTACACAGACTCACCAGCGGCAGCAACCAAGAGTATTCTTAAACAGAGCAACGGGAAATCCTGGCCTGCAAGACAACTTATAAACATAAAATAGGAATGAACCACTACCTGTGGTTCATAACAGTATCCCCTCCTTAAGGGTGAGCTCCGAGCACCCCATGACACCCACGGGGAACATAAACAGAAGTATAACATAAAATACCTAACCGACATGCAAAACAGGAATGAGCCACAGCCGTGGCTCATAACAGTACCCCCCCCCCCCCCTTGAGGAGGGGTCAAAGGACCCCAAAATACAGACTATCCAAAACAAGGGATACAAAAAAAAAACCTGACACACTGGTCTAACAGACAAGAAAACAGAAACAAGCTGTAACAACAGCTTGTAACAGTGCCCTCCCCTTGACGGTGGCCACTGGACACAAGACAAGGAAAAAAATATATTTTTTTTTTTATATCAAGGCAAGAGTCAAAAATTATTTCTTTTTCTTCTTCTTTTTACAAAGCTCTTTAGGTCTGACCAAGGTAATTCCCCAAACATTGTCTGAACTGATGGTACCACCCAGCAAGGCTGCATTCAAATCAGAGATAGGTTTCTTACCCTTGGGAGCTGAACTTTCTGGCAAAGTACTCCTATTAGAAGAAGAAGTCAGAAAAGCACATCCTGCAGTCAAAACAACGGGCTGAGACTCTTGTGCCGAGTTTACAGTATTTGGTAAACTCTCAGCAGACAAGACGGGTGACTTAGAGGAACCTGAACCAATTTCTTTGGAACCATATCTTTTAATAATTGCATCACTGAATGCTGTGGGATCCTGAAAAATGGGATCTTCAGCTTTCATTAGGCTGGTCGCCCACTCAAAAGGCTCTCCTCTAAAAGAATAAATCAGATAGAGCACAAGGTTCTCTAAAGTGATGCCCAGAAATGGTCTAGACAACATAATAATGTAATAGTGTTTGAAAAGCGCCAGAAATTGGGCAAAGTCCCCATCAAAGATTATGGATGTTGAGATATCAACAGAGTCAGGATCTGTTTCCTTCCCATCTGACTGACTGGAGTGCTTTGCTAGGACCTGGTCACTATTGACCTCACTCGAGGCCGAGACTCTCTGAACCCCACACGGGGCAGTGACTTTCTGAACCCCACACGGGGCAGTGACTTTCTGAACCCCACCCGGGGCAGTGACTTTCTGAACCCCACACGGGGCAGTGACTTTCTGAACCCCACACGGGGCAGTGACTTTCTGAACCCCACCCGGGGCAGTGACTTTCTGAACCCCACCCGGGGCAGTGTCTTTCAGGAACCCCGCTGGGGTCAGCACCACGGATTCTTTTACTGGGACCGAGCCATCGGCCTCCCCCACTGGGACGAGCCATCGGCCTCCTTCACTGGGACTGAGTCATTGGCCTCCCTCTCTGAGTCGATAATTATCAAAACTTCTCCCGGGACTATGACTTCCGGGACTTTTGCTGAGGCTATAACCTTCAGCACCTCCACTAACGCTACGCCTCTTAAGTTCTTTCCTGGGGAAGCGACCTCTAGACCCTTCTTAGAGGCTGCGTCTCTCGAGACCCCACTTGGGGATGTTACTTCAAAGATCCCTTCTGGGGTTTTGCTTCTCGAGTTCCCTTCTAGAACTATGGTTTCAGATACCCTTTCTGGGGTTGCGCTCTTCAAGTCCCTACCTGGGGTAACAGCTTCTGAGACCCCTTCTGGTATGGAAACCTGAGCTATAATATTTGATGTCCCTCTATAAGCTAGAGCATCGGGTACCGCTCCAGCACTCTGGGCATCGGGTACCGCTCCAGCACTCTGGGCATCGGGTACCGCTCCAGCACTCTGGGCATCGGGTACCGCTCCAGCATTCTGGGCATCGGGTACCGCTCCAGCACTCTGGGCATCGGGTACCACACCAAGATCCTGAGCATCGGGCACCTCTCCAGGACCCTGGGCAATGGGCACCACTCCAGGACCCTGGGCAACGGGCACCACTCCAGGACCCTGGGCAATGGGCACCACTCCAGGACCCTGGGCAACGGGCACCACTCCAGGAACCTGGGCAACGGGCACCACTCCAGGAACCTGGGCATCGGGCACCACTCCAGGGACTTGCAACTCTGCTTCAACAGGAACCTCAAGAGAGGAGAGAAACATTCTCTTTTGATTCCTGAATCTATAATGGGGCTCCCTTGCCCAAGGACCCCAATTATAGGACAGAGAGCTTTTTAGTGTGGGTTGTGTGACAAGTACCTCTGCCACAGTAGAGACAGGAGTAGGTCTTGTATCCTGACTCAACTTGGCCAGAGGGCAAGACTCGTCACCACACTTTGGCTTGCGCAACTCACAGGTCTGCAGATAGTGGCCTACACCCCCACAATATAGGCATAAGTTTAAGTTTCTGCGACGCAGACGCTCCTCTTCTGAGAGCCTGTGCCGCAGAAAACTTTTAAACCTTTTCTCTTCAATTAAACCAGAGGATTCTCTTGTCACCATACTGTGAACAAGAGTCTCTTTAGAGATAGATGTACTCTCAACGACTTCTGGCAAGATGAGCAAGATCTTAGTCAGAAGGTTTTGCAGTTGCTTTAGGGATTGCTGCAAAACTTCTAGTCGCTCTGGTCTCAAAGCACTGAAAGCAGAGTTCAGGGCTGCGAGAGATGCCTGCAGGGCTTGCATAGTAGACATAGGAGGATTTAAAACTAGACAAGACAAGACAAGACAAGGCAAGACAAGACAAGGCAAGACTAGACAAGGCAAGACTAGACAAGGCAAGACTACATTTTTAAACTAGACAAAACAAGACTGTTTTTTTTTTTTTTTTTAAATACCGGACTGGATTCCGCACACTGAGTTCTAGACAGGACTGGATTCTAAACACCGGATTGGATTCTGCACACTGAATTCTAGACAGGACCGGATTCTAAACACCGGATTGGATTCTGCACACGGAATTCTAAACAGGACTGGATTCTAAACACCGGATTGGATTCTTCACACTGAATTCTAGACAAGACTGGATTCTAAACACCGGATTGGATTCTGCACACTGAATTCTAGACAGGACTAGATTCTAGACTAGACACTGGACTGGGCCAAAAAAGAAAAAAAAGTTTTATTTCTTTTTTGTGGTTGGGCTGGTGATAATGTTAGGTTCCTGGTGCTCAGAACAAGGGAGATGTTATGAAGCGAGTCCAGAGCACCAGGACGTAATGCTGGGAAAGGGGAATGGAAAGGGAATAGCCCCTGGCGCTCTATCTCCGTTGTCTCGCCCGTGCTGTCAGTACACTCTTGCGAGACTATGGTTGCTTGAGCCCATGGCAGCCGCGTTTGAAGGGCGGATTACGTCTGCCCAACTTCGATGCCCCCTCAGGTCTTAATGAGAGACAAAGAGTGAACCGAGACAGGGTGATAACAAGGGGCCCTCTAACTAAACAACAAGGCCAGAGGCTACTAACAAACCTAAAACCAAAGTATGTGCGGCTTGCCGCCAAAGGAATAGAACAACAAAGGAAATGCTGACCACACGCCGACACAATACTTTTGTGTACCGGCGGTGACAGCATAAGCAGAACCCTCTGCAAAACACCAGTGACAGAAATAATAACGGAATACAGCGGCCTAGGCCGACGGACGCGGCAGAGCCGCTACTCACGGAACCGGTACGAATACTGGCAAACGGACAGGAACCCCCAATGCTGCCGACACAGACTCTCAGAACTGGAGGACAGGCAGAATCCCAAACGACAGACCGGTGGACACCAAGAAGCCAGAAACTCGACCAGGCACAGGCAAAGCCACAGGACCTCAGGACAGGAACTCCTCACGGCAGGACACGGGATCAGACACAGGAATCAACATGGGAACTGACACAGGAATCGACACAGGAAGCAGCAAGTCAGACACTTCTAGACTGGAGCTCAGGAACTGGCAGGAACAAGCTCAGAACTCAAGCAGACTGGAAACTTAGAAATATCACCAGCGTCTGTGAATTGCACTGAGCCAGCATATAACAGAGAGGCCTAATTAATAATGTCATGCAGCTGCCCTGTTGTATGACTCCAAACTGACAAGATGCAATTAGCAGCCAGGTGAGGCTGAACACATGCGAACAAGCTGCAATTACACAGACTCACCAGCGGCAGCAACCAAGAGTATTCTTAAACAGAGCAACGGGAAATCCTGGCCTGCAAGACAACTTATAAACATAAAATAGGAATGAACCACTACCTGTGGTTCATAACACTTACGCTTAAACCTATCCGGTTTCTTGGAGACAGTTTCAGGCTCAGAATCATCAGATACTTGAAGAATGAGCCGTATCGCCTCAATCAAATCCGAGACATCCACATATGATTTCCCCTCCCCATCTGAAACATCAGCGTCAGTGTCTGGGGGGGTCAGTATATGCACCGTCCTCCTCAGAGGACGTGTTGGTTAAAGCCATAGATTGGGAGGAGGTAATGGCCCTTTTAGAAGACAACTTAGTCTTATGCGGGCGAGAGTGACCCTTAGATTTAGACATGGATCGGCTCAAATGCTGTAACTGAGTGGAAAGCTGGTCCGCCCATGGCGGGTTCACAGCAGGGAACATAAACTGTGGTAGTGGCAGAGGTGGATCCACAGGGGGCGTCAATTTAGTCACAAGTGTGTTTAACAATGTGGAGAATGTAGCCCAAGGTGGGTCCTGTGATGCCCCAAGCGCTACCGACCCACTGGGGGGTAAGGAACCCTGAACTTGAACTCTCAGCTGCCAAATTATCCTCCATTACGTCTGCGGACTCACTACCATGCAGTGTGGGAGAGGCCCCAACGTCGTTGCCACGTCTAGCAGACATAACTATGTGCACAATAATGGGCAACCCAGTACAAAGTATAGCAGCGCTATACTTAGCAAGAACTCTCAGAAAAGAAGCCTAAGATGGCACAGACCAGGAGTTCAATAGATATAGAATATATGGGGACTATAAATCACAAGTAAAAATACCCCGTCAGTATATCTTGTGATAGAAATCCTATATTATTTATGGAAAAAACCCTGAAACACTTGGCCCCCACAGGTATAGTAATATAGGAATAGCACGCTGAGTGAAATACCCTGCAATAAGGCAACCATGCAGCAGCTACATGCACACACACAAATATAGTCACAAGTGTACCATGCAGAAATTATGTACCATAAACTGCACTGGACTGGCAATACAAAGTAATACTCAGTATAGCTATATGTGATAACTATAGATATAACAAACACAGTAAGCACTGGATGTATATCACAGGGTGTATGTACCACACAACCTTGAATGTATGCACTCTTTCTTAACTAACACAGTCCCAGTGACAGGTAGAATACTCAAGTGTCCTGTAGGAAGCACAGCACTGGCAGTCAGGCGGTTCCACAGAGGAGGATTTGCCCCAGCAATCCCAGGAACAGCAAGGCTTTATCTGTAATGGCCGCTGACCAGGAGTGAAGGAGAAGGAAGCAGCTACAGGGCGGGAACATTGTATAAATGGCGCCCTGGCGCTGGGGGGAGGGGCCTCAGGTCCAGCCTGCTCCCCCTGTTGGCATCCCCACCGGGTGTGCGGGCAGAACAACAAAACGGGGAACTGGTACTAAATCCCCCTGACCTGTGCCCAAAATAATACCTGGTGGCTAGTGGAGCAGCTGCCCAGTACTCAGTGTCCACGCCAGCGCACGTGCGGCCTGCCTCCTACGGCCGCGCTGGATCGCGGTAAAGTGCGGCACAAGAGCCCCTTACCTCCCCCTTGTCTGCAGCCCCGCGATCCGGGAGACAGTGGCGTGTGTGTGACTTACATTTAGGAAGAAGCCTGCGTCTCCGCTGCAGTGACCCGGCAACCCCGGCGTGGGAGTTTCCAGTGCTGCTGGGGGTGATGGAGCTGCAAGCTGGAAAGTCTCTGAGTCAGCAGCAGCCCTTGAAGTCTTCATACAGATTCCTCTGTTCAGTCTTAGTAAAATAAACTCTGAAAAGGCTGCTTAAGGCAGCCACCTGTAAAGTGCCTGCACATACTGCAAGGCACCAACTTACAAACTGAGCTCACTGGCATGGAGGCAGGGTTATAGAGGAGGCGGCACTCTGCATCTTGGGAACAGTCAAAAACTTTGAGCCTGTTGGTGCCTAGGATCAAGATCCTACTCTACACCCCGGTGTTAATCCTTGTGGAGCCCAGTGTACCCCGCAGCAGAAAGACAGCTTTTCAGCAGCCCTCCACACGCTTATCCGTCGGCTCCTTGAGAGAAGTGACGGTAGTGACAGGCAGAGCAGATGACACCACCAGCCAAGCGATTTGCGAGTCCACCGGCGGTGGTGTTTCCCAATTTTTACTCAATTCTGCCGCAAGGGGATAGCGGGCTAGCATCTTCTTGTGCAGGGGTGAATTTCTTTCCCGGGTTCTCCCAGGATTCCTGACGTATGTGAACCAAGTGGTCAGAATGAGGTAAAACCAATTTAGTAACCTTCTGACGTTTGAACCTGTCCAGTTTCTTAGATGTAGTAGCAGACTCAGGATCATCATCAATCTGAAGAATGAGCCTGACAGCCTCCAAGAGATCAGGAACATCCACCTGTGAAACAGATTCCCCATCAGAAACGTCATGATCAGAGTCTGTGGGGTCAGTATACACGCCATCTTCATCGGAAGAGGTATCCGGAACATGCGTGGATTGAGAGGTAGTAACAGCCCACTTAGAGAACTTCTTAGGTGTAATCTTAGGCGGGCGAGGGTCAGGAATATGTTTATCCAAAGAGTTATTCAAGTGCTGTAACTGAGTGGATTAACCGCAGGGACCATTTAAGGCTGATAATGCACATGAGGTCCCATTGGGGGCGCAAGTCTAGTTACCAGCGTAGTCAGTAAATTAGAAAAGGCAGCCCAAGGCGGGCCCTGATGTGTACCCGTTGTTACAAACTGACTGGGGGGTACAGAACCCCCAAAACCTGAACCCTCCACAGCCATGTTACCCTCATATGCATCTGGGACATCATAACCGCGCACGGCGGAATCAGCCCCAGACTTATCGCCCCCTGTAGCTGACATAATATGAAAGCATACCTCCCAACTTTGTGTTTCTCCAAAGAGGGACACACGCGCGTTCCCGGAAAAGGGGTGTGGTCTAAAAGGGGGCGTGGCTTCACGGGAGGATCATGTTCGCGAGCCACACCCCCGTTTTCGTCACTGAGGGGGTATGCCTAGCGCTCTGTGAGCCGCTGGCATGCCCCCTCTCCCTCTGACTCCCCTGAATAGACGCTGTGCGCATGCACACAGCGTCTATTCAACGCTGCTCTGCTAAGCAGGGCAGCGACAGACAGAGACTCCCAACTGCCCCCCCACCGCGGGACACTGCGGCCCGCGGGTGGGACAGCGGGAGAGTCCCCAAAAAACGGGACTGTCCCGCGAAAATCGGGACAGTTGGGAGGTATGTGAAAGCGTAAACCACGGGCGACACAGTACAATATCAGGAGATAGAATACCTAACACAAACCCCCCATGCAGTGTGACAGCACAAACAGAGGATTTCGGAGGTAAAATGTGACTGAAAAACACAGAGAAAAATACAAATGACGTATATCATGTGAAATACCTGTATTATCTAATAACCCTGAGGCACAGAGCCCCCTCAGGTTACAGAATATAGGGATAGCAGTAGGAGTGAGATACACGGAGTAGAAATCACATAGCAGCTATACGCACACACACACAGTCACATGTACAATGCAGGAATTATGACAAACAATAAAACTGCACTGGACTAGCAATACTATCCACTGAGTAAAGCTATTTATATAAACAGATATATCAATGCACAGTAAAACTGGATGAATATCACAGGGTACTAGTACTAAATAACCCTGAAGTATACACTTGCTCTTAACTAACACTGTCTAAACGACATGTAGAATACTTCAGTGTCCTGTAAATGCACAGCACTGATGATGCAGGCGGCTTTACAGAGGAGGCATCACCCTGCAGTCCCAGAATCAGCGCAGCTGTGAGTAATGGCGCCCAAGCGCTGACAGGGAGTGAGGGAAACCGAGAGATGCAGCTCCAGGGCGGGAACATTTACTCTAAATGGCGCCCAGGGGCTGGGGGAGGGGCTACAGGCCAGAGCATTATCCCCTTGCTGGACTTCACCACCGGGTGCTGCGGGCCTTAATAAAATGGATTATAGCCTAATTCGACCTGTGTCCTTGCCCTGTTGGTCTAGTGGGGTCCCTGTACGGCCACAGTGCCCACGCCAGGGCATGCGGCCCGCCTCCTAATGGCCGCGCCGGATCGCGATTTCCAGCGGGTCCCGCCTGGGGGACCCTCTTACCTCCACCCTGAGTGCGGCCACGTGATCCCGGAGAACTTCGGTTAGTGTATGTGCCCTGGGTGAAGAACCAGAGCCTCCGCTGTAAGTACCCGGCAACCAGGGACGCGGGAGTATACAGCGCCGCTGGGGGAGGTGATGGAGCTGCAGCAGGAGATATCAGAATGATATCTAGCACTAGGGTGCCTCTGCTGCAGCCCTTGAAGTCAGGGCCGTCTTAACAGCAGTGTAGGCCCCTGGGCACAGCAGTGCACTGGGCCCCCTACCCATCCTCCAGCGATACATCGGTAGGGGTGGGGGTGCTATCAGCGACAGCTTTGATGTCCCGCTGGCGGTAGGGCGTGTTCTGTCTTCAGCTCAGCATGTAGGACCTGGAGCAGTAATTTCTGCTAATTACTCCTTTACTGCACAGATGGGGCTAAACTGTAGAAGGGGGCATTGGGCTGAATGAAATGGCCCTGGTACATGAATTCCAGGGTGATAGGAGGTGTTTAATACGTAGGGGAGGAGAGGATAGTGGAGTGGGCTTAATATTTATCATTTTCCTGTGGGATGGCAGCTTGCTTGACTGCAGATATCTCAAGTTCCTGAAAATATATTTCTTAGCTTTGAATGGGATAAAAAACTAGAGAGTTCCGCCTTTCAGAAGGTTCTGGGGACTTGGAAATCAGAGTTCAGGAGCCAGAGAAATTCACCAACGAAAATCTAAAACTGCATATTAGACGTGTGGAGCTGGAGCAGGGACCAGCTGCTTGAAGTCTGAGATCTCTGGTTCTGGGCATAGTAGAGACAACCTGCCAATGTCTTCTAAAAGGGGAGAGTCTCAGCTTTTGAGTTATATCCTCATAAAAACTCTAAGTCAGACAGAACCCGAGATATGTGGCTGGGAAGAGCAATTAACTGGCTTGGATGGGGACCACTGCTTTCCAGTTGGATATCTCCGGTTCCCCAAGGCCGATTTTAAAAAATCTGGTACCCCTGGAAAGAGGGGACCCTCAGCTATCAGTCTAGGGCCCTTATACTCTTGGGGCCCTTGGGAAAGAGCCCATTGAGCCCATATGAAAAGACGGCCCTGCTTGAAGTCTTCTATCTTCTTTAAAATAGCTCTTCTTAGGGCTGCTGGAGCAGCCCTGCCTGTTAGCTGCCTGCACTGCAGGCACCAACTTACAAACTGAGCTCCTGTGCACGGAGGCAGGGTTATAAAGGAGGCAGCGCTGAGCATCTTGGGAACAGTCAAAGCTTTTAGCCTGTTGGTGTCTCGGATCAAGATCCTACTCTACACCCCGATGTTATTCCCTGTGGAATACCAGTGTACCCTGCTGCAAAGAGAGAGATGTTGCAAAAGCTGGGGCAGAGAGAGATTATGCAGCAACTGGGGCAGAGAGAGGTGCTGCAGCAGCTGGGCTAGACAGAGAGAGGTGCTGCAGCAGGGGATGAAGAGAGTGGTGCTGCAGGACAGAAGTAACCCTGTTGCACAGCAATAAGTACACAGTGAACCATATAAAAAAAGGACATGTGCCGGCTTTCAGTATATCCTGCTGTCGCCTCTGGCCTAGTCTCACAGTGCACGTCAGTTTGTGCCCCCTCTGCTCCTCCTGCTCTGCGACTGGCTGTACAGTGGTCTGCGGTATAGCAGGGCGAGGGGAAGGGGAGAGGGGGGAGGGGCGCTGGGGTGGAGCGCGCCCTCTATCTTTTCTGGCAAGCCACCCTCGCTAAACCTCTGCCTTTGAGACAGCAAAGCACTGCAACAGCCTGGATTTAACATCAGCACCGCTAAGAGAACATCACGGTCCACCCAGCTAGACAACAACCTCCTGGCAGATCCGTGAGCCGCAGTGCCGGTAACCTGTATAATAATGTATTAATAAAGCCCTTGGAGAGGGACTGTATCAAATCCCTCTGGTTACGGCTAAAAGCCATGTGGTAAGAAGTTGGCTAACTCCGACTAACAAACACACATAAGTCTTTGCAGATAAGTGCTTTATTAAAACCTTGGCTGTGAGAACTCTCTCTGCCTAAACTAATATTAAGCTGTCTAAATGAATACTAATCATTACAGACTAATTACACCAATCTGCAGGCTTAATGCTGCTTTGAATTAAATTATGGGCGGCTACTAACTGCATGCTGTTGCTTGATCTGGATAGGGTGGAAATAGATCCTATGGCAAGCGCAGTGAGCCACTGAGCCTGCAGTGTGGTGAGAGCAGCGAGCCTGCAAGGGGACTCTTTGCGCTCACCCCACTGCCGGCATTCTGGCGGGCGGGATGCCGCTGTTGGGATGACAGCCAGCATCCCGTCAGCTGGTAAATTATACTGAATCCATATATAAACATTACTTACAGAATTATATATATTGTGCTGTCAGCCAGTCTACAGGGACTGGAGCCCGCAATTAATTGGCTGGGCTCCAGCTACGCTGTGATACAGCTGTTGTAGCATGCAGAATCAGCGTTCGCCGAAGGGTGCCATCTTACAGTCCAGCAGCAGCGGGTGCACTGTTGTTTGCTGCAGTGCAGGCTGAGAGGTACCAGGCGGGAGCCGCACTGTTCCCTATTGCAGGTGTTAGCAGAGCTTCTGGGACAGAGCGGATTTATTCTGCGGCAGCAGTAAATGCGCCGCACAGCTCTGTTGGAAGAGCAGCAGTCACACTTGGATCCTGCTGCGAACCAGACAAGTGCTGCTGTACATACAGCTGCTCCTTCATAGCTTGAAACCCAGAGGCAGGCATCTCCACTGAGTTACACCCCTGCAAGCAGCGCTCCTTCTATTGTGTTTGAGATTGCTACATACATAGTACACTAATACCCCTTTCACGTCGCACAAATAACCCAGTATCGACAATCTGCAATCTAATTTGCAGTGTAAAAATAAAGCAGCCAGTATTTACCCTGCACAGAAATAAAATAACCCACCCAAATCTAACTCTATCTGCAAATGTTATATCTGCCTCCCCTGCAGTGCACATGGGCCCTCATTCCGAGTTGTTCGCTCGTTCTTTTTCATCGCATCGCAGTGAAAATCCGCTTAGTACGCATGCGCAAAGTTCGCACTGCGACTGCGCCAAGTAACTTTACTATGAAGAAAGTATTTTTACTCACGGCTTTTTCTTCGCTCCGGCGATCGTAATGTGATTGACAGGAAATGGGTGTTACTGGGCGGAAACACGGCGTTTCAGGGGCGTGTGGCTGAAAACGCTACCGTTTCCGGAAAAAACGCAGGAGTGGCCGGAGAAACGGTGGGAGTGCCTGGGCGAACGCTGGGTGTGTTTGTGACGTCAACCAGGAACGACAAGCACTGAACTGATCGCACAGGCAGAGTAAGTCTGGAGCTACTCTGAAACTGCTAAGTAGTTAGTAATCGCAATATTGCGAATACATCGGTCGCAATTTTAAGAAGCTAAGATTCACTCCCAGTAGGCGGCGGCTTAGCGTGTGTAACTCTGCTAAATTCGCCTTGCGACCGATCAACTCGGAATGAGGGCCATGGTTTTGCCCAACTGCTAAAAAAAATCCTGCTGCGATCAACTTGGAATTACCCCCATAGTTTCTAAGGGGCATTATCCCACATACTGTTATGAGTAGGTTAAATGTTAAGTCTGGCACATATAGACATTGTTTTTTATATTTATGATCATGGTGTGTTGTATATGCATTGATAAGCTTTGGATGGCTGCACTATACACTTGGTTTAAATAACCTGTTGTCGTTTGTATCTTGGGGGTAGATTTACTAACGATGAATACACACTTACCTAATTTTTTCCCTCCTGAGCGATATAGTTTACTATATCGCCCAGTGTGTATGCAGCTGACAACGGCCGAAGCACGGCCCTGCGTGTTGTTTGTTGTTAACGACCCTCGGTGTCGACCGTACAAGCAGCTCAATTTGGACTCATCGTCCAAAGATGCATGTACAGCCCGGCCGCAGTCGCTCACGGAGCACATCGCCTAGTGTGTACACACCTTATAACAAAAGTGATGTTACTCATAGCAGCCACAGAAATGTAGCAATAGAGAAATGATAGCTAGATACTGATTGGTTGCTATGAGCAACAACATTATTTGGCCAGGGAATAATTGTATGTGTATGTTCATATGGGATCCGGTCTCTAAGTCGACAATGTCTAGGTCGACCACTATTGGTTGATAGTAACTAGGTCGACAGGGTGTCTAGGTCAACAGGGTCTTTAGGTCGACAGGTCAAAAGGTCGACATGAGTTTTAAAAAAAATAAATCTTTTTTTGAACCTTTTCATACTTAACGATCCACGTGGACAACGATTGGAATGGTAATCTGTGCCGAGTGAAGCGAGGCACCTTGCCCGAAGCATGGCGAGCGAAGCGAGCCATGGAGGGGACACGGTGCACTAATTGGGGTTCCCGGTCACTCTACGAAGAAAACGACACCAAAAAACCATAAAAAACTCATGTCGACCTTTTGACCTGTCGACCTAGACATTGTCGACCTTCAATACCACACCCGTTCAAATGTTTGAGAAAGATCAATAATAAAAAAAAAAACTGCATTTACCACATCAGCTAAATTCAAGTTTGCATGGTTAACAACTGGTACATGCGTGTTAATGAGTAAACTTCTTTTCAGCAGTGAGTGCAGGATCTGATATGTACTCTCTTTCCAGGCTTCATATTTGTTATCCTCATATGCCTTCATTCTTCTTGCCACTTCCAAATATTTTGCCTTTGCCTGAGAAACAACAGAAACACATATAAGAACAGATTGCAATTGTCCAACGGTGGTGATAATGGGTGATCAGTGGGGGCAGGGCCGAAACTAGGGTTGCTCTCACCCGGGGCAAGATAGTAAATTTGCGCCCCCCCGCAAAGTAAAAAAAAAAAAAAAAAAAGTATAATTAAAATACAATTTTATATATATATATATATATATATATATAAAATCCCACACGTTACACCACAGAGGAGCCTCTGCCACACTACAGCCGCTTATGCACGTTACACCACAGAGGAGCTGCGTATACACATTAGATAGATTATATAGGGGGCACACTATCACACATATGGTGCAGGTCCCAGGGGAACTCTGACACTCACACACAGACCAGGGGCACCCTGACACAAAAACAGATTGTATATGACCACATTGACACACACACGGTATAGGGACCAGATGTACACTGACACACACACAAAATATATAGGGACCAGATGTCCACACACACACACACACACACACACACACACACACACACACACACACACACACACACACACTGTATAGGGACCAGATGCACACTGACACACACACACACACACACACACACACACACACACACACACACACACACACACACACACACACACACACACACACTGTATAGGGACCAGACGCACACTGACACACACTGTATAGGGACCACAGGAACACTGACACACACACACACACACACACACACACACACACACACACACACACACACACACACACACACACACACTGTATAGGGACCAGAGGAACAATGACACACACACAAACACATACACATTGTAGAGGGGGAGCTGTCTGCCAGGTAGAGAAACATACCTCATAATGGGGGAGATGAACTAAGCCTGAAAAGTGATAAATATCACTGTGATAAAGCACCAGCCAATCGGCTCCTAACTGCCATGTCACAGGCTGTGTTTGAAAAATGACAGTTAGGAGCCGATTGGCTGGTGCTTTATCACAGTGATATTTATCACTTTTCAAGCTTAGTACATCTGGCCCAATAAATCTCTCTCTGTCACAGCTGCCCCTCGTTCACAGTCCACGCTGCTGCGTTGTGTGCCTCCCCCTGTTCCCAGTCATGGGGGAGGGCTGTGGGCTCAGGGCTGCTGGAGACATGCTGTCTCCGTGAAAGCTCCCCTGTCAGAGGAGCCTGCAGAGTCCAGTGCGGAATGCTGCAGCGTCAGTGACAGTGACTCATTCACTGTCACTGACTGACTGCAGCCGCCAGCCAGTGTGCTCTCATCAGTCCCAGGCTCGGCTCTGCTCAACCGCGCCGGCCAGACTACTGTCTCCGTCCTCTCTCCCTCACCTCCGCGGCAACCAGAGATTTTGGCTGCAGAAACAGCCTCCCTAGCGCCCCCACATTCCAGCGCCCGGGGCGCGTGACCCCCTAGCCCCCCCTTAGTTACGGCCCTGGTGGGGGTAATTCCAAGTTGATTGCAGCAGGAAATTTTTTTGCAGTTGGGCAAAACCATGTGCACTGCAGGGGGGGCAGATATAACATTTGCAGAGAGAGTTAGATTTGGGTGGGTTATTTTGTTTCTGTGCAGGGTAAATACTGGCTGCTTTATTTTTATACTGCAATTTAGATTGCAGATTGAACTCACCACACCCAAATCTATCTCTCTCTGCACATGTTATATCTGCCCCCCCTGCAGTGCACATGGTTTTGCCCAACTGCTAAAAAATGTCCTGCTGCGATCAACTTGGAATTACCCCCTGTATGTACTAAGAGAGGCTGATTCTGAGTTGAGGGCAAAGGAAAAATAAACACTTAATTTTTACACCTGGAACAAACCATTTTTTTAATGCAAGGGGTGCAATTTTTTCATGCAGGGTAAATACTGGCAGCTTGCTATGTAGCCCACACATACTGGGCAGCTTTATTTTTATACTTCACAATTTAGATTAGCGTTTGGACATGCCCCTCTGCACATTTTACTTCTGCTTCCCCTGCAGAGTTGGGATGTGACCATCTGCATCTCTCTGCACATTTTACTTGTGCTTCACCTGCAGTTTGGACACGCCCCTCTGCATCTCTCTGCACATTTTACTTCTGCTTCCCCTGCAGAGTTTGGACATGCCCCTCTGTATCTCTTTGCACATTTTACTTCTGCTTAACCTGCAGAGTTTGGACATGGCCCTCTGCACATTTTATTTTTGCTTCCCCTGCAGAGTTTGTACATGCGCCTCTGCATCTCTCTGCACATTTTAGTTCTGCTTAACCTGCAGAGTTTGGACATGCCCCTCTGCATCTCTCTGCACATTTTACTTCTGCTTCCCCTGCAGAGTTGGGATGTGACCATCTGCATCTCTCTGCACATTTTACTTGTGCTTCACCTGCAGTTTGGACACGCCCCTCAGCATCTCTCTGCACATTTTACTTCTGCTTCCCCTGCAGAGTTTGGACATGCCCCTCTGTATCTCTTTGCACATTTTACTTCTGCTTCACCTGCAGAGTTTGGACATGGACCTCTGCACATTTTATTTTTGCTTCCCCTGCAGAGTTTGTACATGCGCCTCTGCATCTCTCTGCACATTTTAGTTCTGCTTAACCTGCAGAGTTTGTACATGCCCCTCTGCACATTTTAGTTCTGCTTAACCTGCAGAGTTTGGACATGCCCCTCTGAACTTTTTAGTTTTGCTTCCCCTGCAGAGTTCAGACATGCCCCTCTGCATCTCTCTGCACATTTTATTTCTGCTTCTCCTGCAGAGTTTGGGCATGCCCCTCTGCCTCTCTTTGCACATTTTACCTCTGCTCCACCTGCAGTGCAACATGATTTTACCAAGGTGCAAAGTTATTTACTTTTTTTGCTTGTTCCCAACTCACAAGCAGACACATTATGGCTATCAATATATTATATAAAGGGTTTTCCATTTTTTGGGACACCACCACTGTTTAGTGGTTCCCTGTAAAGTAATTCAGTGGTGGTTCTTCAAGAGATACAACACAGATTTATTGGGAGTGATTCTGAGTCAGTAAATTTTACAATGTAAGGGCTGCAAATATAGATTTTTATTTTGTTACACGATGGATACATACTGGCTGCTTTTGCAAGTAGCATGCTGGTAATCCATGCTTTTACATACCTCCCAACTGTCCCAATTTCCATGGCACAGTCACGATTTTTTGGGACTGTCCTGCTGTCCCACACGTGGGGTGCAGTGTCCCGTGGTGGGGGGATGGGGCAGTTGGGAGGCTCCTGTCATCGCTGTCCTGCTTAGCAGAGCAGCGGAGAATAGACGCTGTGCGCAAGCTATGGGCATTTTAGTCCATTTAAAAACCATCAACTTTTTTACAAGGTCTAGGACAGTTAATTGTTTAGATCTGAGCAATAAATTACTAGTGTTTCATCACAGAAAACCATAAAGTTAGTCAGATCATGAGTGAAATTGTATTGTAGGGAGCAAATACTGTGATTACACTCAAGGTATGCATGTTCTCCAGAGTCTCCTACATGCCTGGATGGATCTGGACCAATCTTGGTACACAAACCCTTCATTGTCCAACTTGAAATACAGGTGGGGTTTCAAATGAAAAAACCCAGGGCCCCAATCTTGAAAATGCATATAGAAAAAGTATTGGTCTATTTCTGTTGTCTGTCTGTGAGGTCATGCTGTGATGTCATAATGGTGGCAACTGCCTATATCAGGAATTTGCTGCTGTCCTTTCTCATACTCCTCCAGAGACACTCATAGCTCACCAGCAGTAGGCGATATCACCGAAAAAGCTACTTACATAAGGTTAGTGACTTGGATTGTGATTAATGAGTCAGAGGAAAATATAAATTATCAACAGATATACAAACCCTTCATCATCCTACTTAAAATACTGGGATTCAACTACCATGAATCAGTGACATGCAGTGAGGTAGGTGAGGCAGAGCCTTTCCTGTCATACTAACGTATACGCCAGAGTTTTCATTAAACAAAGTATATGAAAAATACAAAGAATATATTATAAAGATCTTCTTTATATTATTCTAATAATTTTATAGTCTGGAGTAAAAAGTCTATGGCAAGTGAGGCACTGCCTACCTTTTCCGCACATTTCTGATCAAAACTCAGTAAATCTCCAGCAATATATACTGCTGCACCTGTGTATAATGCCCACATGAACCCCTTGGCCCATTTATTGTGTGTTATTAAATCTGGCTGTGGAACTAGCCAATGTGTATCCTGAGCCATTTACCTCACCGCACGTCCCTGGTATGTATGTATGTATGTATGTATGTATGTATGTATGTATGTTCTTCATCATAGACTCCTACATGGCTTGATGGTTCTGAACCAAACTTGGTACACAAACCCTTCATAATCCAACTTAAAATTCTAGTTTCAAGTTAAAAAAATCCACCCATTGCGTGGCCAGGGCCCATATCACAAAAATACATATAGAAAATGCATTGGTCGGTTTGTGTGTCTGTGTGGTTAGCTAGTCCTGACCAGTCTGGTGGAGTCTGTGAAGTCATGCTGTGATGTCATAATGGTAACAACTGCCTACATCAGGACTTTGTTGCAGCTGCTGCTGCCCTTTCTCATACTCCTCCAGAGCCCTAGAAACACACAGCTCACAAGCAGGCGATATCACCGGAAAAGCTACTCATATAAGGTTAGTGATTGGACAAAGACTTAGTGCAATGCGGAGGCAGCAGACTTGGAGTGTGATTAAGGAGAGTCAAAGGAAGATAGTAATTACTGACAATTACACAAACCCTTCATTATCCAACTTCAAATACTGGCAGGGTTTCCACTAATAAAACCCCCCACCCTTTTTGGGGAAAGGACCATATCTATCTATCTATCTATCTATCTATCTATCTATCTATCTATCTATCTATCTATATATCTATATATATATATATATATATATATATATATATATAAAACCTTTTTCAAGACAGGCTGTACATCAAATTTAAGAAGTTCAACAGTCACTTGGGTGTATAATACATCTGTGGCTCACTTAGCGACCATCTTTGGAATCACATCTTCCTCACATAGAGCAGAGTAATGAACATTCAAAATAGATTACACTGATCATCTCCATGTTTAAGACCAGATGCAGCCACCAATGCTTCAAGATCATAAACATAAGCTTTGCTCAAACAGCTTCAGTCTGTTTGTGGCTGCACACAATGTGTGCTCTATGTGAGGAAGATGGGATTTCAAAGATGGTTGCTAAGTGAAATTATTTAAAGCGAGAGTGCACCCTCCACCGAGTGGAATTTGCGATATCCAAGTGGACCGGACCACGGCCTATTGGGAGCACCCGTCAAAGTGATCTAGCATGAGATGAGAGTGCGGGACATTGTGTGGGTATATCTATCTATAGTATATACATATTTATGTATGTATGTAGGTACAAACTTCCCAAAGTGGTAATAATATAGGATACCAGAAGACAAAGTAGGAAGTTGGGGTTGGTCGGACCCTGCGGCAGATAGCGCCAACCAAAATTGTGATCCAGAGAGCCTGTTCTGGGCCTTTCACTGGATTTGGAAGAAGAATTTTATGGCTTAAATACTCTAATCTTGTCACTTTGGTCCAACTCAACTCTTGCTTTATCCATTGTTGCCACCCCCCACCCAGTTGAATCAAATTTCTCATTCACCTACAATGCACTTGAGTACGCTTCTCCATCCTACATCTTCACCTTCTCCACACACACTCCATCTCTCCACTACTTTAACAACCAGTTATTCTTATTCCTCTTGATTCCACTTCAGTCTTTATGATTTTTCTCCCGCTGTTATGGTATGTCATTATACTCTCAGACTTTCCCCTAGTTTCTCAACTTTTAAAGCTAACTTATTCAATTAAGGCCATCATCCCTCATCTTAACTCTCCAGGATCCAAATCTTATCCATTTTTTTCTCCACATCCACCAATTATTACGTAGAATGTAAGCTCTAGTAAGCAGATCCTTCTCTTTCTCTTTTCTCTAAGTAATTATATAATTTCTAAGTTGTAAGTATATAATAGTTTTTATATCAATTTGTGTTTCTGTCTGAAATCTTGTTGAATGTTCTATGCCTATGTATGGTATTGCAGAACCCTTATGTTGTCTTATAGATAAAAGTATTAAAGACGACAGAAGAAGATAGAAGAAAGCGACAGAAGAAGACAACGACAGAAGAAGACAACGATGACAGAACAAGAAAGAAGAAGCAGGAAATAGAGAGACAAAAAAGAAAGAAAAGAAGCAGAAAAAAAAAGCATGAAAAAGAAAGAAAAATTAAAGAAAAATGAAAGAAGAAAGAAAAAAGAAAGCAGAAAGATAAAGTTAAGAAGAAAGAAAATAATGTTTCTATGCCTATGTATGGTATTGCAGAACCCTTATATTGTCTTATAGATAAAAGTATTAAAGACGACAGAAGAAGATAGAGGAAAGCGACAGTAGAAGACAACGACAGAAGAAGACAATGATGACAGAACAAGAAAGAAGAAGCAAGAAAAAGAGAGACAAAAAAAGAAAGAAAAATGAAAGAAAGAAAGAAAAATGAAAGAAAGTATTAAAGACGACAGAAGATAGAAGAAAGCATCAGAAGACAACAACAGAAGAAAACAACCGATGACAGACAGAACAAGAAAGAAGAAGCAAGATAGAGACAAAAAAGAAGAAGCAGAAAAAAGCATGAAGAAAAAGAAAGAAGAATGAAAAAAGATTAATGAAAGAAGCAGAAAGATAAAGGTAAGAAGATAGAAAATAATGTTTATATGCCTATATATGGTATTGCAGAACCCTTATGTTGTCTTATAGATAAAAGTATTAAAGACGACAGAAGAAGATAGAGGAAAGCGACAGCAGAAGACAACGACAGAAGACAACGATGACAGACAGAACAAGAAAGAAGAAGCAAGAAAAAGAGAGACAAAAAAGAAAGAAAGAAAGAAAGAAAGAAAGAAAGAAAGAAAGAAAGAAAAGAAAAAAGCAGAAAAAAATCATGAAGAAAAAGAAAGATAAAGGTAAGAAGAAAGAAAATAATGTTTCTATGCCTATGTATGGTATTGCAGAATCCTTATGTTGTCTATTGATAAAAATATTAAAGACGAAAGAAGAAGATAGAAGAAAGCAACAGAAGAAGACAACAACAGAAGACAACGATGACAGACAGAACAAGAAAGAAGAAGCAAGAAAAAGAGACAAAAAAGAAAGAAGCAGAAAAAAAGCATGAAGAAAAAGAAAGAAAAATGAAAGAAAGAAAATGAAAGAAGAAAAAAGAAAGATGCAGAAAGATAAAGGTAAGAAGAGAGAAAATAATGTTTCTATGCCTATGTATGGTATTGCAGAACCCTTATGTTGTTTTATTTATAAAAGTATTAAAGATGACAGAAGAAGATAGAATTAAGTGACAGAAGAAGACAACGACATAAGAAGACAACGATGACAGACAGAACAAGAAAGAAGAAGCAAGAAAAAGAGAGACAAAAAAGACAGAAAGAAAAGCAGAAAAAAAGCATAAAGAAAAAGCAAGAAAAATGAAAGCAGAAAGAAAAATGAAAAAAAGAAAAAAAGAAAGAAGCAGAAAGCTAAAGGTAAGAAGAAAGAAAATAATGTTTCTATGGCTATGTATGGTATTGCAGAACCCTTATGTTGTCTTATAGATAAAAGTATTAAAGGCGACAGAAGAAGATAGAGGAAAGCGACAGAAGAAGACAACAACAGAAGACAGCGATGACAGACAGAACAAGAAAGAAGAAGCAAGAAAAAGAGAGACAAAAAAGAAAAAAAGAAAGAAAGAAAGAAAAGAAAAAGCAGAAAAAAATCATGAAGAAAAAGAAAGAAAAATTAAAGAAGAAAAATGAAAGAAAAATGAAAGAAGAAAGAAAGAAAAAGAAAGAAGCAGAAAGATAAAGGTAAGAAGAAAGAAAATAATGTTTCTATGCCTATGTATGGTATTGCAGAACCCTTATGTTGTCTTATTGATAAAAGTATTAAAGACGAAAGAAGATAGAAGAAAGCAACAGAAGAAGACAACAACAGAAGACAACGATGACAGACAGAACAAGAAAGAAGAAGCAAGAAAAATAGAGACAAAAAAGAAAGAAGCAGAAAAAAGCATGAAGAAAAAGAAAGAAAAATGAAAGAAAGAAAATGAAAGAAGAAAAAAGAAAGATGCAGAAAGATAAAGGTAAGAAGAGAGAAAATAATGTTTCTATGCCTATGTATGGTATTGCAGAACCCTTATGTTGTTTTATTTATAAAAGTATTAAAGATGACAGAATAAGATAGAATTAAGTGACAGAAGAAGACAACGACAGAAGAAGACAATGATGACAGACAGAACAAGAAAGAAGAAGCAAGAAAAAGAGAGACAAAAAAGACAGAAAGAAAAGAAGCAGAAAAAAAGCATAAAGAAAAAGAATGAAAAATGAAAGAAGAAAAATGAAAAAAAGAAAAATAGAAAGAAGCAGAAAGCTAAAGGTAAGAAGAAAGAAAATAATGTTTCTATGGCTATGTATGGTATTGCAGAACCCTTATGTTGTTTTATAGATAAAAGTATTAAAGACGACAGAAGAAGATAGTAGAAAGCGACAGAAGAAGACAACGACAGAAGACAATGATGACAGACAGAACAAGAAAGAAGAAGCAAGAAAAAGAGAGACAAAAAAAGAAAAATTGAAAGAAAGAAAGAAAGAAAAGAAAGAAGCAGAAAAAAAGTATGAAGCAAAAGAAAGAAAGAAAGAAAATGAAAGAAGAAAGAAAAAAGAAAGAAGCAGAAAGATAAAGTTAAGAAGAAAGAAAATACTGTTTCTATGCCTATGTATGGTATTGCAGAACCCTTATATTTTCTTATAGATAAAAGTATTAAAGACGACAGAAGATAGAGGAGAGCGAGAGAAGACAACGACAGAAGAAGACAACGATGACAGAACAAGAAAGAAGCAAGAAAGAGAGAGACAAAAAAAGAAAGAAAAATGAAAGAAAGAAAGAAAAATAAAAGAAAGTATTAAAGACGACAGAAGATAGAAGAAAGCGTTAGAAGACAACGACAGAAGAAAACAACCGATGACGACAGAACAAGAAAGAATAAGCAAGATAAAGAGAGACAAAAAAAGAAAGAAGCAGAAAAAACCAGAAGAAAAAGAAAGAAAAATGAAAGAAGAAAGAAAGAAAAAAGAAAGAAGCAGAAAGATAAAGGTAAGAAGAAAGAAAATAATGTTTCTATGCCTATGTATGGTATTGCAGAACCCTTATGTTGTCTTATTGTTAAAAGTATTAAAGACGAAAGAAGATAGAAGAAAGCAACAGAAGAAGACAACGACAGAAGACAACGATGACAGACAGAACAAGAAAGAAGAAGCAAGAAAAAGAGAGACAAAAAAGAAAGAAGCAGAAAAAAGCATGAAGAAAAAGAAAGAAAAATGAAAGGAAGAAAATAAAAGAAGAAAGAAGCAGAAAGATAAAGGTAAGAAGAGAGAAAATAATGTTTCTATGCCTATGTATGGTATTGCAGAACCCTTATGTTGTTTTATTTATAAAAGTATTAAAGATGACAGAAGAAGATAGATCTAAGTGACAGAAGAAGACAACGACAGAAGAAGACAACGATGACAGACAGAACAAGAAAGAAGAAGCAAGAAAAAAAGAGACAAAAAAAGACAGAAAGAAAAGAAGCAGAAAAAAAGCATGAAGAAAAAGACAGAAAAAAGGAAAGAAGAAAAAAAGAAAAATGAAAGAAAGAAAAAAAGAAAGAAGCAGAAAGCCAAAGGTAAGAAGAAAGAAAATAATGTTTCTATGGCTATGTATGGTATTGCAGAACCCTTATGTTGTCTTATAGATAAAAGTATTAAAGACGACAGAAGAAGATAGAAGAAAGCGACAGAAGAAGACAACGACAGAAGACAATGATGACAGACAGAAAAAGAAAGAAGAAGCAAGAAAAAGAGAGACAAAAAAAGAAAAATAGAAAGAAAGAAAGAAAGAAAGAAAGGAAAGAAGCAGAAAAAAAGCACGAAGCAAAAGAAAGAAAAATGAAAGAAAGAAAATGAAAGAAGAAAGAAAGATAAAGTTAAGAAGAAAGAAAATAATGTTTCTATGCCTATGTATGGTATTGCAGAACCCTTATATTGTCTTATAGAAAATTGTTTTACAGAAGACTCTTGTGTGGGTGCACTCTTGTATTGAGTTGTTTATAGGAAAATATTAAAACATAACTTTTATTATCTGGTTAATTTAAAATAAATCCACACTTACTTAGTCCACCACAATTAGACATAAGCTATAATGATACATATATATGCCTCAGCCCGCCCGCATCTCGGAGAGATAACATATATAATTGATGTGGCTGATTAGTGTAAAAGGCTGGAGCGAGTATGAGCAAAAGCCAGTCGATTCGTAAATTGGAAAAATTGGAAATGTTCTGGTTAGTCTATGCTAATAGACTTAAGGAGGGATGTAGATACTATAGCTCTACACCCTGATCCTATCCCACCAGCACAAGCTCAGCTTGTGTTAATTAGACCTCAAAGGGTCAATGAACTGGACTGTTGTAGGGAGTATAGATCCTGGATTGTATTGAAACTAATCAGATCTATGAAGTATCAGGGAAGGCAGTACCTAAATCCTGGATTGTATTGAAAACAAATCAGATCTGTGAGGTATCAGGGCAGGTGGTACTTAAGAAGAGTATTCAGTATCAGGTAAAGAGATGAACGAGAGAGATGATTTGAGAAAAAATGTGGTGATCCTGCTGGTGGTATATAGTCGAGAAAGGTCATGAATTACAACACCGGGTATTCTCTGGGGTCCCCCTCACAGATACTGGCCCAGCCCACCACCGTTTTGCTTCTAAGATCGGACGAGATCGGGCTCTGTCGGTGGGGTATGGTAGTAATTTCTCGGGCCCTCTATAACCGACTTACCAATGAGAGTGCACCTAAGGAAGATTGGGAGAGAAGATAGAAAATGTAGCGGATCTGCTGTCTACGTTAGATGAGAGTCCGCGGATAAAATTGAGAGGAAAAATAGAAAGAGAAGGTGGAAAAGCGGAGAGAGGAATAAATTAGGTCTGGCACTGGTTTCAGTATTGATATCGAACCGGAGCTATGTCAAATTGAGTTTGTTGTGCATAGGACAAAAAGATTGGCAATAATAAATATTAAATATGTTGGGCCGACACATACAGGGATAAGCCAGAAAAATTCACGATATTGGGTATGTTGAGCAATAACCCTCTTTCCCAGCGGAATCAAATTGAGGGGGGGCACACTGGCCCTACTAGGTGCTAATTACACCACTTGCTATTACACATGCATATATTGAATCCCTATGCAAAAATATTCAGAGAAAGGTTATCAAAGCCAAAAAACAATCAGTGTCCATGTGCGCTGGTGGCTAAAAAATGTAGTAGCCAGACAAAAACAGTCTCTGCCCAGATCTCTGGGCCACCCTAAATAGGGTAAAAGTTGGTGGAAAAGGAATTACATATACGCAGGACTGGTAGTCAGTATTGCACAATCTATTAGTGAAAGCTTATTAATCGGAAAGAGTGTCTGGGGGGGTCAGTATATGCACCGTCCTCCTCAGAGGACGTGTTGGTTAAAGCCATAGATTGGGAGGAGGTAATGGCCCTTTTAGAAAACAACTTAGTCTTATGCGGGCGAGAGTGACCCTTAGATTTAGACATGGATCGGCTCAAATGCTGTAACTGAGTGGAAAGCTGGTCCGCCCATGGCGGGTTCACAGCAGGGACCATAAACTGTGGTAGTGGCAGAGGTGGATCCACAGGGGGCGTCAATTTAGTCACAAGTGTGTATAACAATGTGGAGAATGTAGCCCAAGGTGGGTCCTGTGATGCCCCAAGCGCTACCGAACCACTGGGGGGTAAGGAACCCTGAACTTGAACTCTCAGCTGCCAAATTATCCTCCATTTTGTCTGCGGCCTCACTACCATGCAGTGTGGGAGAGGCCCCAACGTCGTTGCCACGTCTAGCAGACATAACTGTGTGCACAATAATGGGCAACCCAGTACAAAGTATAGCAGCGCTATACTTAGCAAGAACTCTCAGAAAAGAAGCCTAAGATGGCACAGACCGGGAGTTCAATAGATATAGAATATATGGGGACTATAAATCACAAGTAAAAATACCCCGTCAGTATATCTTGTGATAGAAATCCTATATTATTTATGGAAAAAACCCTGAAACACTTGGCCCCCACAGGTATAGTAATATAGGAATAGCACGCTGAGTGAAATACCCTGCAATAAGGAAACCATGCAGCAGCTACATGCACACACACAAATATAGTCACAAGTGTACCATGCAGAAATGATGTACCATAAACTGCACTGGACTGGCAATACAAAGTAATACTCAGTATGGCTATATGTGATAACTATAGATATAACAAACACAGTAAGCACTGGATGTATATCACAGGGTGTATGTACCACACAACCCTGAATGTATGCACTCTTTCTTAACTAACACAGTCCCAGTGACAGGTAGAATACTCAAGTGTCCTGTAGGAAGCACAGCACTGGCAGTCAGGCGGTTCCACAGAGGAGGATTTGCCCCAGCAATCCCAGGAACAGCAAGGCTTTATCTGTAATGGCCGCTGACCAGGAGTGAAGGAGAAGGAAGCAGCTACAGGGCGGGAACATTGTATAAATGGCGCCCTGGCACTGGGGGGAGGGGCCTCAGGTCCAGCCTGCTCCCCCTGTTGGCATCCCCACCGGGTGTGCGGGCAGAACAACAAAACGGGGAACTGGTACTAAATCCCCCTGACCTGTGCCCAAAATAATACCTGGCGGCTAGTGGAGCAGCTGCCCAGTACTCAGTGTCCACGCCAGCGCACGTGCGGTCTGCCTCCTACGGCCGCGCTGGATCGCGGTAAAGTGCGGCACAAGAGCCCCTTACCTCCCCCTTGTCTGCAGCCCCGCGATCCGGGAGACAGTGGCGTGTGTGTGACTCACATTTAGGAAGAAGCCTGCGTCTCCGCTGCAGTGACCCGGCAACCCCAGCGTGGGAGTTTCCAGTGCTGCTGGGGGTGATGGAGCTGCAAGCTGGAAAGTCTCTGAGACTTTGCCAGCAGCAGCCCTTGAAGTCTTCATACAGATTCCTCTGTTCAGTCTTAGTAAAATAAACTCTGAAAAGGCTGCTTAAGGCAGCCACCTGTAAAGTGCCTGCACATACTGCAAGGCACCAACTTACAAACTGAGCTCACTGGCATGGAGGCAGGGTTATAGAGGAGGCGGCACTCTGCATCTTGGGAACAGTCAAAAACTTTGAGCCTGTTGGTGCCTAGGATCAAGATCCTACTCTACACCCCGGTGTTAATCCTTGTGGAGCCCAGTGTACCCCGCAGCAGAAAGACAGCTTTTCAGCAGCCCTCCACACGCTTATCCATCGGCTCCTTGAGAGAAGTGACGGTAGTGACAGGCAGAGCAGATGACACCACCAGCCAAGCGATTTGCGAGTCCACCGGCGGTGGTGTTTCCCAATTTTTACTCAATTCTGCCGCAAGGGGATAGCGGGCTAGCATCTTCTTGTGCAGGGGTGAATTTCTTTCCCGGGTTCTCCCAGGATTCCTGACGTATGTGAACCAAGTGGTCAGAATGAGGTAAAACCAATTTAGTAACCTTCTGACGTTTGAACCTGTCCAGTTTCTTAGATGTAGTAGCAGACTCAGGATCATCATCAATCTGAAGAATGAGCCTGACAGCCTCCAAGAGATCAGGAACATCCACCTGTGAAACAGATTCCCCATCAGAAACGTCATGATCAGAGTCTGTGGGGTCAGTATACACGCCATCTTCATCGGAAGAGGTATCCGGAACATGCGTGGATTGAGAGGTAGTAACAGCCCACTTAGAGAACTTCTTAGGTGTAGTCTTAGACGGGCGAGGGTCAGGAATATGCTTATCCAAAGAGTTATTCAAGTGCTGTAACTGAGTGGATTAACCGCAGGGACCATATAAGGCTGATAATGCACAACGGGTACCATTGGGGGCGCAAGTCTAGTTACCAGCGTAGTCAGTAAATTAGAAAAGGCAGCCCAAGGCGGGCCCTGATGTGTACCCGTTGTTACAAACTGACTGGGGGGGTACAGAACCCCCAAAACCTGAACCCTCCACAGCCATGTTACCCTCATATGCATCTGGGACATCATAACCGCGCACGGCGGAATCAGCCCCAGACTTATCGCCCCCTGTAGCTGACATAATATGAAAGCATACCTCCCAACTTTGTGTTTCTCCAAAGAGGGACACACGCGCGTTCCCGGAAAAGGGGTGTGGTCTAAAAAGGGGGCGTGGCTTCACGGGAGGACCATGTTCGCGAGCCACGCCCCGTTTTCATCACTGAGGGGGCATGCCTAGCGCTCTGTGAGCCGCTGGCATGCCCCCTCTCCCTCTGACTCCCCTGAATAGACGCTGTGCGCATGCACACAGCGTCTATTCAACGCTGCTCTGCTAAGCAGGGCAGCGACAGACAGAGACTCCCAACTGCCCCCCCACCGCGGGACACTGCGGCCCGCGGGTGGGACAGCGGGACAGTCCCCAAAAAACGGGACTGTCCCGCGAAAATCGGGACAGTTGGGAGGTATGTGAAAGCGTAAACCACGGGCGACACAGTACAATATCAGGAGATAGGATACCTAACACAAACCCCCTATGCAGTGTGACAGCACAAACAGAGGATTTCGGAGGTAAAATGTGACTGAAAAACACAGAGAAAAATACAAATGACGTATATCATGTGAAATACCTGCATTATCTAATAACCCTGAGGCACAGAGCCTCCTCAGGTTACAGAATATAAGGATAGCAGTAGGAGTGAGATACACAGAGTAGAAATCACATAGCAGCTATACGCACACACACACAGTCACATGTACAATGCAGGAATTATGACAAACAATAAAACTGCACTGGACTAGCAATACTATCCACTGAGTAAAGCTATTTATATAAACAGATTATATCAATGCACAGTAAAACTGGATGAATATCACAGGGTACTAGTACTAAATAACCCTGAAGTATACACTTGTTCTTAACTAACACTGTCTAAACGACATGTAGAATACTTCAGTGTCCTGTAAATGCACAGCACTGATGATGCAGGCGGCTTTACAGAGGAGGCATCACCCTGCAGTCCCAGAATCAGCGCAGCTGTGAGTAATGGCGCCCAAGCGCTGACAGGGAGTGAGGGAAACCGAGAGATGCAGCTCCAGGGCGGGAACATTTACTCTAAATGGCGCCCAGGGGCTGGGGGAGGGGCTACAGGCCAGAGCATTATCCCCTTGCTGGACTTCACCACTGGGTGCTGCGGGCCTTAATAAAATGGATTATAGCCTAATTCGACCTGTGCCCTTGCCCTGTTGGTCTAGTGGGGTCCCTGTACGGCCACAGTGCCCACGCCAGGACATGCGGCCCGCCTCCTAATGGCCGCGCCGGATCGCGATTTCCAGCGGGTCCCGCCTGGGGGACCCTCTTACCTCCTCCCTGAGTGCGGCCACGCGATCCCGGAGAACTTCGGTTAGTGTGTGTGCCTTGGGTGAAGAACCAGAGCCTCCGCTGTAAGTACCCGGCAACCAGGGACGCGGGAGTATACAGCGCCGCTGGGGGAGGTGATGGAGCTGCAGCAGGAGATATCAGAATGATATCTAGCACTAGAGTGCCTCTGCTGCAGCCCTTGAAGTCAGGGCCGTCTTAACAGCAGTGTAGGCCTCTGGGCACAGCAGTGCACTGGGCCCCCTACCCATCCTCCAGCGATACATCGGTAGGGGTGGGGGTGCTATCAGCGACAGCTTTGATGTCCCGCTGGCGGTAGGGCGTGTTCTGTCTTCAGCTCAGCATGTAGGACCTGGAGCAGTAATTTCTGCTAATTACTCCTTTACTGCACAGATGGGGCTAAACTGTAGAAGGGGGCATTGGGCTGAATGAAATGGCCCTGGTACATGAATTCCAGGGTGATAGGAGGTGTTTAATACGTAGGGGAGGAGAGGATAGTGGAGTGGGCTTAATATTTATCATTTTCCTGTGGGATGGCAGCTTGCTTGACTGCAGATATCTCAAGTTCCTGAAAATATATTTCTTAGCTTTGAATGGGATAAAAAACTAGAGAGTTCCGCCTTTCAGAAGGTTCTGGGGACTTGGAAATCAGAGTTCAGGAGCCAGAGAAATTCACCAACGAAAATCTAAAACTGCATATTAGACGTGTGGAGCTGGAGCAGGGACCAGCTGCTTGAAGTCTGAGATCTCTGGTTCTGGGCATAGTAGAGACAACCTGCCAATGTCTTCTAAAAGGGGAGAGTCTCAGCTTTTGGGTTATATCCTCATAAAAACTCTAAGTCAGACAGAACCCGAGATATGTGGCTGGGAAGAGCAATTAACTGGCTTGGATGGGGACCACTGCTTTCCAGTTGGATATCTCCGGTTCCCCAAGGCCGATTTTAAAAAATCTGGTACCCCTGGAAAGAGGGGACCCTCAGCTATCAGTCTAGGGCCCTTATACTCTTGGGGCCCTTGGGAAAGAGCCCATTGAGCCCATATGAAAAGACGGCCCTGCTTGAAGTCTTCTATCTTCTTTAAAATAGCTCTTCTTAGGGCTGCTGGAGCAGCCCTGCCTGTTAGCTGCCTGCACTGCAGGCACCAACTTACAAACTGGGCTCCTGTGCACGGAGGTAGGGTTATAAAGGAGGCAGCGCTGAGCATCTTGGGAACAGTCAAAGCTTTTAGCCTGTTGGTGTCTCGGATCAAGATTCTACTCTACACCCCGATGTTATTCCCTGTGGAATACCAGTGTACCCTGCTGCAAAGAGAGAGATGTTGCAAAAGCTGGGGCAGAGAGAGATTATGCAGCAATTGGGGCAGAGAGAGGTGCTGCAGCAGCTGGGCTAGACAGAGAGAGGTGCTGCAGCAGGGGATGAAGAGAGTGGTGCTGCAGGACAGAAGTAACCCTGTTGCACAGCAATAAGTACACAGTGAGCCATATAAAAAGGACATGTGCCGGCTTTCAGTATATCCTGCTGTCGCCTCTGGCCTAGTCTCAGAGTGAAAGTCAGTGTGTGTCCCCTCTGCTCCTCCTGCTCTGCGACTGGCTGTACAGTAGTCTGCGGTATAGCAGGGCGAGGGGAAGGGGAGGGGCGCTGGGGTGGAGAGCGCACCCTCTATCTTTTCTGGCAAGCCACCCCCGCTAAACCTCTGCCTTTGAGACAGCAAAGCACTGCAACAGCCTGGCTTTAACATCAGCACTGCTAAGAGAACATCACGGTCCACCCAGCTAGACAACAACCTCCTGGCAGATCCGTGAGCCGCAGTGCCGGTAACCTGTATAATAATGTATTAATAAAGCCCTTGGAGAGGGACTGTATCAAATCCCTCTGGTTACGGCTAAAAGCCGTGTGGTAAGAAGTTGGCAAACTCCGACTAACAAACACACATAAGGCTTTGCAGATAAGTGCTTTATTAAAACCTTGGCTGTGAGAACTCTCTCTGCCTAAACTAATATTAAGCTGTCTAAATGAATACTAATCATTACAGACTAATTACACCAATCTGCAGGCTTAATGCTGCTTTGAATTAAATTATGGGCGGCTACTAACTGCACGCTGTTGCTTGATCTGGATAGGGTGGGAATAGATCCTGTGGTGAGCGCAGTGAGCCACTGAGCCCGCAGTGTGGTGAGCGCAGCGAGCCCGCAAGGGGACTCTTTGCGCTCACCCCACTGCCGGCATTCTGGTGGGCGGGATGCCGCTGTTGGGATGACAGCCAGCATCCCGTCAGCTGGTAAATCATACTGAATCCATATATAAACATTACTTACAGAATTATATATATTGTGCTCTCAGCCAGTCTACAGGGACTGGAGCCCGCAGTTAATTGGCTGGGCTCCAGCTACGCTGTGATACAGCTGTTGTAGCATGCAGAATCAGCGTTCACCGAAGGGTGCCATCTTACAGTCCAGCAGCAGCGGGTGCACTGTTGTTTGCTGCAGTGCAGGCTGAGAGGTACCAGGCGGGAGCCGCACTGTTCCCTATTGCAGGTGTTAGCAGAGCTTCTGGGACAGAGCGGATTTATTCTGCGGCAGCAGTAAATGCGCCGCACAGCTCTGTTGGCAGAGCAGCAGTCACACTTGGATCCTGCTGCGAACCAGACAAGTGCTGCTGTACATGCAGCTGCTCCTTCATAGCTTGAAACCCAGAGGCAGGCATCTCCGCTGAGTTACACCCCTGCAGGCAGCGCTCCTTCTTTTGTGTTTGAGATTGCTACATACATAGTACACTAATACCCCTTTCACGTCGCACAAATAACCCGGTATCGATACGGCATATTGCCGTGTCAACACGGGTCAGTGTGCGATGTGAAAGCACTTTGCCCAAATTAGCGGGACACAACCCCCCTCCCCCCCGCTGCTATGGCAACCGACACGGTATATTGCCGGGTCGGAAATCCAGCAAAGCAGAGCAAATGCCAGATCCCACCCGGTAAGGACACGTTTCTCTTCCCGGGTGGGATCCGGCATTTGTGATCTGAAAGCGGTATAAGGGGACTAAGGGGGTAATTCCAAGTTGATCGCAGCAGGAAATATTTTAGCAGTTGGGAAAAACCATGTGCACTGCAGGGGAGGCAGATATAACATGTGCAGAGAGAGTTAGATTTGGGTGTGGTGAGTTCAATCTGCAATCTAAATTGCAGTGTAAAAATAAAGCAGCCAGTATTTACCCTGCACAGAAACTATATAACCCACCCAAATCTAACTCTCTCTGCACGTTATATCTGCCCCCCCCCCCTCTGCAGTGCACATGGTTTTGCACAACTGCTAAAAAATTTCCTGCTGCGATCAACTTGGAATTACCCCCTAAGTTGCAAACTGAGGAAAAAGTATCAAAATTGAGAAACGCTCTTGTTGTCCTGCACACAGGACACATCTGCATGTATGCTAGAAGGAAAGCAGTACACAAATATCATAAGATCTGACCATTCTTGTACAACTCAAAGCATGGTAACCTATGGATGAGATGGGATATAGGAGGTAATTCAGACCTGATTGTAGCAGCAAATTTGTTAGCAGTTGGGCAAAACCATGTGCACTGCAGGGGGGGGGCAGATATAACATGTTCAGAGAGAGTTAGATTTTGGTGGTTTATTTTGTTTCTGTTCAGAGTAAATACTGGCTGCTTTATTTCTACACTGCAATTTAGATTTCAGTTTGAACATGCCCCACCCAAATCAGGTCTGAATTACCCACATAGTTTCTAGAGATGAGCGGGTTCGGTTCTTCGGAATCCGAACCAGCCCGAACTTCATTTTTTTTTACACGGGGCCGAGTGACTCGGATCTTCCCGCCTTGCTCGGTTAACCCGAGCGCGCCCGAACGTCATCATCCCGCTGTCGGATTCTCGCGAGGCTCGGATTCTATCGCGAGACTCGGATTCTATATAAAGAGCCGCGCGTCGCCGCCATTTTCACACGTGCATTGAGATTCATAGGGAGAGGACGTGGCTGGCGTCCTCTCCGTTTATAGAGAAGAGAGTGAGACTAGAGTAGAGAGAGACACAGTAGTAATTTTGGGGAGCATTAGGAGGAGTACTACTACTTGCTGAAGTGATAGATAGATAGTGTGACTGTATAATGTATATCTGACTTGTGGGGGAGACACTGACAGTGGGGAGCAGTTAGAGTCTGAGAGCAGGACTCAGGAGTACATATAACGTACAGTGCACACTTTTGCTGCCAGAGTGCCACACTGCCATTGTGACCACACTGACCACCAGTATAATATATATTGTGATTGTCTGCTTAGGAGTACTACTTGCAAGTTGCTGATAGTGTGACCAGTGACCTGACCACCAGTTTAATAATCACCACCAGTTTAATATATATATATATATATATATATATATATATATAATTGTATATAATATATATATATAATATTGTATACCACCTACCCGTTTTTTTTTTTTCTTTCTTCTTCTTTATACATACTACTATAGTAGCTTACTGTAGCAGTCTGCGGTGCTGCTGAGCTGACAGTGTCCAGCAGGTCCGTCATCAGTCATTACATAATAAAATAAGAATTTACTTACCGATAATTCTATTTCTCATAGTCCGTAGTGGATGCTGGGGACTCCGTAAGGACCATGGGGAATAGCGGCTCCGCAGGAGACTGGGCACATCTAAAGAAAGCTTTAGGACTAACTGGTGTGCACTGGCTCCTCCCCCTATGACCCTCCTCCAAGCCTCAGTTAGGATACTGTGCCCGGACGAGCGTACACAATAAGGAAGGATTTTGAATCCCGGGTAAGACTCATACCAGCCACACCAATCACACCGTATAACCTGTGATCTGAACCCAGTTAACAGCATGATAACAGAGGAGCCTCTGAAAGATGGCTCACAACAATAATAACCCGATTTTTGTAACAATAACTATGTACAAGTATTGCAGACAATCCGCACTTGGGATGGGCGCCCAGCATCCACTACGGACTATGAGAAATAGAATTATCGGTAAGTAAATTCTTATTTTCTCTAACGTCCTAAGTGGATGCTGGGGACTCCGTAAGGACCATGGGGATTATACCAAAGCTCCCAAACGGGCGGGAGAGTGCGGATGACTCTGCAGCACCAAATGAGAGAACTCCAGGTCCTCCTCAGCCAGGATATCAATTTTGTAGAATTTTACAAACGTATTTGCTCCTGACCAAGTAGCTGCTCGGCAAAGTTGTAAAGCCGAGACCCCTCGGGCAGCCGCCCAAGATGAGCCCACCTTCCTTGTGGAGTGGGCATTTACAGATTTTTGGCTGTGGCAGGCCTGCCACAGAATGTGCAAGCTGAATTGTACTACAAATCCAACGAGCAATAGTCTGCTTAGAAGCAGGAGCACCCAGCTTGTTGGGTGCACACAGGATAAACAGCGAGTCAGATTTCCTGACTCCAGCCGTCCTGGAAACATATATTTTCAGGGCACTGACAACGTCTAGCAACTTGGAGGCCTCCAAGTCCCTAGTAGCCGCAGGCACCACCAATAGGTTGGTTCAGGTGAGACGCTGAAACCACCTTGGGGAGAAACTGAGGACGAGTCCTCAATTCCGCCCTGTCCGAATGGAAAATCAGATAAGGGCTTTTTCAGGATAAAGCCGCCAATTCTGACACGCGCCTGGCCCAGGCCAGGGCCAACAGCATGACCACTTTCCATGTGAGATATTTTAACTCCACAGATTTAAGTGGTTCAAACCAATGTGACTTTTGGAACCCAAAACTACATTGAGATCCCAAAGTGCCACTGGAGGCACAAAAGGAGGCTGTATATGCAGTACCCCTTTTACAAACGTCTGAACTTCAGGGACTGAAGCTAGTTCTTTTTGGAAGAAAATTGACAGGGCCGAAATTTTAACCTTAATGGACCCCAATTTCAGGCCCATAGACACTCCTGTTTGCAGGAAATGTAGGAATCGACCCAGTTGAATTTCCTCCGTCGGGCCTTACTGGCCTCGCACCACGCAACATATTTTCGCCAATTGCGGTGATAATGTTTTTGCGGTTACATCCTTCCTGGCTTTGATCAGGATAGGGATGACTTCATCCGGAATGCCTTTTTTCCTTCAGGATCCGGCGTTCAACCGCCATGCCGTCAAACGCAGCCGCGGTAAATCTTGGAACAGACAGGGTCCTTGCTGGAGCAGGTCCCTTCTTAGAGGTAGAGGCCACGGATCCTCCGTGAGCATCTCTTGAAGTTACGGTTACCAAGTCCTTCTTGGCCAATCCGGAGCCACGAATATAGTGCTTTCTCCTCTCCATCTTATCAATCTCAGTACCTTGGGTATGAGAGGCAGAGGAGGGAACACATACACTGACTGGTACACCCACGGTGTTACCAGAGCGTCTACAACTATTGCCTGAGGGTCTCTTGACCTGGCGCAATACCTGTCGAGTTTTTTAATCATGTGGACGACTTCTGGGTGAAGTCCCCACTCTCCCGGGTGGAGGTCGTGCTGAGGAAGTCTGCTTCCCAGTTGTCCACTCCCGGAATGAATACTGTTGACAGTGCTATCACATGATTTTCCGCCCAGCGAAGAATCCCTGCAGCTTCTGCCATTGCCCTCCTGCTTCTTGTGCCACCCTGTCTGTTTACGTGGGTGACTGCCATGATGTTGTCCGACTGGATCAACACCGGCTGACCTTGAAGCAGAGGTCTTGCTAAGCTTAGAGCATTGTAAATGGCCCTTAGCTTCAGGATATTTATGTGAAGTGATGTATCCAGGCTTGACCCTAAGCCCTGGATATTCCTTCCCTGTGTGACTGCTCCCCAGCCTCGCAGGCTGGCATCCGTGGTCACCAGGACCCAGTCCTGAATGCCGAATCTACGGCCCTCTAGAAGATGAGCACTCTGCAACCACCACAGGATGGATACCCTTGTCCTTGGTGACAGGGTTATCCGCTGATGCATCTGAAAATGCGACCCGGACCATTTGTCCAGTAGGTTCCACTGGAAAGTTCTTGCGTGGAATCTAACGAATGGGATTGCTTCGTAGGAAGCCACCATTTTTACCCAGAACCCTTGTGCATTGATGCACTGAGACTTGGTTCGGTCTTTGGAGGTTCCTGACTAGCTCGGATAACTCCCTGGCTTTCTCTTCCGGGAGAAACACCTTTTTTCTGGACTGTGTCCAGGAACATCCCTAGGAAACAGAAGACAAGTCGTCGGAACCAGCTGCGATTTTGGAATATTGAGAATCCAATCATGCTGCCGCAACACTACCTGAGATAGTGCTACACCGACTTCCAACTGTTCCCTGGATCTTACCCTTATCAGGGAATCGTCCAAGTAAGGGATAACTAAAATTCCCTTCCTTCGAAGGGATATCATTTCGGCCATTACCTTGGTAAAGACCCGGGGTGTCGTGGACCATCCCTACGGCAGCGTCTGAACTGATAGTGACAGTTCTGTACCATAACCTGAGGTACCCTTGGTGAGAAGGGTAAATTTTGACATGAAGGTAAGCCTCCTTGATGTCCCGAGACATCATGTAGTCCCCTTCTTCCAGGTTCGCAATCACTGCTCTGAGTGACTCAATCTTGAATTTGAACCTCTGTATGTAAGTGTTCAAAGATTTTAGATTTTAGATTTAGAATCGGTCTCACCGAGCCGTCTGGCTTCGGTACCACAATAGTGTGGAATAATACCCCGTTCCCTGTTGCAGGAGGGGTACCTTGATTATCACCTGCTGGGAATACAGCTTGTGAATGGCTATCAAAACTGCCTCCCTGTCATAGGGAGACGTCGGTAAAGCCGACTTTTGGAAACGGCGAGGGGGAGACGTCTCGAATTTCAATATGTACCCTTGAGATATTACCTGAAGGATCCAGGGGTCTACTTGCGAGTGATCCCACTGCGCACTGAAATTCATTGAGAACGGGCCCCCACCGTGCCTGAGCTTGTAAGGCCCTAGCGTCATACTGAGGGCTTTGCAGAGGCCGGAAAGGATTTCTGTTCCTGGGAACTGGGTAATCTCTTCAGCCTTTTTCCTCTCCCTCTGTCACGAGCAGAAAAGAGGAACCTTTTGTCCGCTTGCCAACAAAGGACTGCGCCTGATAATACGGCGTCTTATTTTGAGAGGCGACCTGGGGTACAAACGTGGATTTCCCAGTTGTTGCCGTGGCCACCAGGTCTAAAAGGCCGACCCCAAATGTCCCCTTTCAAAAGCAATACTTCCAAATGCCGTTTGGAATCCGCATCACCTGACCATTTTACTGGTAGAATTGGACAACGCACTTATACTTGATGCCAGTCGGCAAATATTCCGCTGTGCATCCTGCATATATAGAAATGCATCTTTTAAATGCTCTATAGGCAATAATATACTATCCTTATCTAGGATATCAATATTTCCAGTCAGGGAATCCGACCATGCCAACCCAGCACTGCACCTCCAGGCTGAGGCGATTGCTGGTCGCAGTATAACACCAGTATGTGTGTGAATACATTTTTGGATACCCTCCTGCTTTCTATCAGCAGGATCCTTAAGGGCGGCCATCTCATGAGAGGGTAGAGCCCTTGTTCTTACAAGCGTGTGAGCGCCTTATCCCCCCTAGGGGGTGTTTCCCAACGCACCCTAACCTCTGGCGGGAAAGGGTATACAGCCAATACTTTTTAAGAAATTATCAATTGTTATCGGGGGGAAACCCACGCATCATCACACACCTCATTTTATTTCTCAGATTCAGGAAAACTACAGGTAGTTTTTCCCTCACCGAACATAATACCCCTTTTTGGTGGTACTCGTATTATCAGAAATGTATAAAACATTTTCCATTGTCTCAATCATGTAACGTGTGGCCCTACTGGAAATCACGGTTGTCTCTTCACCGTCGACACAGGAGTCAGTATCCGTGTCGGCGTCTGTATCTGCCATCTGAGGTAACGGGCGCTTTAGAGCCCCTGACGGCCTGTGAGACGTCTGGACAGGCACAAGCTGAGTAGCCGGCTGTCTCATGTCAACCACTGTTTTTTTATACAGAGCTGACACTGTCACGTAATTTTCAACAGTACATCCACTCAGATGTCGACCCCCTAGGTGGTGACATCACTGTTACAGACACTCTGCTCCGCCTCCACATCATTTTTCTCCTCATACATGTCGACCCAAACGTACCGACACACAGCACACACACAGGGAATGCTCTGATAGAGGACAGGACCCCACTAGCCCTTTGGGGAGACAGAGGGAGAGTATGCCAGCACACACCAGAGCGCTATATATATATACAGGGATAACCTTATATAAGTGTTTTTCCCCTTATAGCTGCTGTATGTTTTAATACTGCGCCTAATTAGTGCCCCCCTCTCTTTTTTTAACCCTTTCTGTAGTGTAGTGACTGCAGGGAAGAGCCAGGGAGCTTCCCTCCAACTGAGCTGTGAGGGAAAATGGCGCCAGTGTGCTGAGGAGATAGGCTCCGCCCCCTTTTCGGCGGCCTTATCACCCGTTTTTCTGTATATTCTGGCAGGGGTTAAATGCATCCATATAGCCCAGGAGCTATATGTGATGTATTTTTTGCCATGTAAGGTATTTTTATCATGTTTTATTGCGTCTCAGGGCGCCCCCCCCAGCGCCCTGCACCCTCAGTGACCGGAGTATGAAGTGTGCTGAGAGCAATGGCGCACAGCTGCAGTGCTGTGCGCTACCTTATTGAAGACAGGAACGTCTTCTGCCGCCGATTTTTCCGGACCTCTTCGCTCTTCTGGCTCTGTAAGGGGGCCGGCGGCGCGGCTCCGGGACCCATCCAGGCTGGGCCTGTGATCGTCCCTCTGGAGCTAATGTCCAGTAGCCAAGAAGCCCAATCCACTCTGCACGCAGGTGAGTTCGCTTCTTCTCCCCTTAGTCCCTCGATGCAGTGAGCCTGTTGCCAGCAGGTCTCACTGAAAATAACAAACCTAAACTAAAACTTTCACTAAGAAGCTCAGGAGAGCCCCTAGTGTGCACCCTTCTCGTCGGGCACAGAAATCTAACTGAGGCTTGGAGGAGGGTCATAGGGGGAGGAGCCAGTGCACAACAGTTAGTCCTAAAGCTTTCTTTAGATGTGCCCAGTCTCCTGCGGAGCCGCTATTCCCCATGGTCCTTACGGAGTCCCCAGCATCCACTTAGGACGTTAGAGAAATATATACACCTGTCCGGCTGCAGTACTAGTGATATTATATATATATATATTGATTTCATCTCATTATCATCCAGTCTATATTAGCAGCAGACACAGTACGGTAGTCCACGGCTGTAGCTACCTCTGTGCCGGCAGTCGCTCGTCCATCCATAATTGTATACCACCTACCCGTGGTTTTTTTTTTTTTCTTTCTTCTTTATACATACTACTATAGTAGCTTACTGTAGCAGTCTGCGGTGCTGCTGAGCTGACAGTGTCCAGCAGGTCCGTCATCAGTCATTACATAATAAATATATATACCTGTCCGGCTGCAGTACTAGTGATATTATATATATATATATTGATTTCATCTCATTATCATCCAGTCTATATTAGCAGCAGACACAGTACGGTAGTCCACGGCTGTAGCTACCTCTGTGTCGGCAGTCGCTCGTCCATCCATAAGTATACTAGTATCCATCCATCTCCATTGTTTACCTGAGGTGCCTTTTAGTTGTGCCTATTAAAATATGGAGAACAAAAATGTTGAGGTTCCAAAATTAGGGAAAGATCAAGATCCACTTCCACCTCGTGCTGAAGCTGCTGCCACTAGTCATGGCCGAGAAGATGAAATGCCAGCAACGTCGTCTGCCAAGGCCGATGCCCAATGTCATAGTACAGAGCATGTAAAATCCAAAACACCAAATATCAGTAAAAAAAGGACTCCAAAATCTAAAATAAAATTGTCGGAGGAGAAGCGTAAACTTGCCAATATGCCATTTACCACACGGAGTGGCAAGGAACGGCTGAGGCCCTGGCCTATGTTCATGGCTAGTGGTTCAGCTTCACATGAGGATGGAAGCACTCAGCCTCTCGCTAGAAAAATGAAAAGACTCAAGCTGGCAAAAGCACCGCAAAGAACTGTGCGTTCTTCGAAATCCCAAATCCACAAGGAGAGTCCAATTGTGTCGGTTGCGATGCCTGACCTTCCCAACACTGGACGTGAAGAGCATGCGCCTTCCACCATTTGCACGCCCCCTGCAAGTGCTGGAAGGAGCACCCGCAGTCCAGTTCCTGATAGTCAGATTGAAGATGTCAGTGTTGAAGTACACCAGGATGAGGAGGATATGGGTGTTGCTGGCGCTGGGGAGGAAATTGACAAGGAGGATTCTGATGGTGAGGTGGTTTGTTTAAGTCAGGCACCCGGGGAGACACCTGTTGTCCGTGGGAGGAATATGGCCGTTGACATGCCTGGTGAAAATACCAAAAAAATCAGCTCTTCGGTGTGGAAGTATTTCAACAGAAATGCGGACAACATTTGTCAAGCCGTGTGTTGCCTTTGTCAAGCTGTAATAAGTAGGGGTAAGGACGTTAACCACCTCGGAATATCCTCCCTTATACATCACCTGCAGCGCATTCATAATAAGTCAGTGACAAGTTCAAAAACTTTGGGCGACAGCGGAAGCAGTCCACTGACCAGTAAATCCCTTCCTCTTGTAACCAAGCTCACGCAAACCACCCCACCAACTCCCTCAGTGTCAATTTCCTCCTTCCCCAGGAATGCCAATAGTCCTGCAGGCCATGTCACTGGCAATTCTGACGATTCCTCTCCTGCCTGGGATTCCTCTGATGCATCCTTGCGTGTAACACCTACTGCTGCTGGCGCTGCTGTTGTTGCTGCTGGGAGTCGATGGTCATCCCAGAGGGGAAATCGTAAGACCACTTTTACTACTTCCACCAAGCAACTGACTGTCCAACAGTCCTTTGCGAGGAAGATGAAATATCACAGCAGTCATCCTGCTGCAAAGCGGATAACTGAGGCCTTGGCATCCTGGGTGGTGAGAAACGTGGTTCCGGTATCCATCATTACTGCAGAGCCAACTAGAGACTTGTTGGAGGTACTGTGTCCCCGGTACCAAATACCATCTAGGTTCCATTTCTCTAGGCAGGCGATACCGAAAATGTACACAGACCTCAGAAAAAGAGTCACCAGTGATCTAAAAAATGCAGCTGTACCCAATGTCCACTTAACCACGGACATGTGGACAAGTGGAGCAGGGCAGGGTCAGGACTATATGACTGTGACAGCCCACTGGGTAGATGTATGGACTCCCGCCGCAAGAACAGCAGCGGCGGCACCAGTAGCAGCATCTCGCAAACGCCAACTCTTTCCTAGGCAGGCTACGCTTTGTATCACCGGTTTCCAGAATACGCACACAGCTGAAAACCTCTTACGGCAACTGAGGAAGATCATCGCGGAATGGCTTACCCCAATTGGACTCTCCTGTGGATTTGTGGCATCGGACAACGCCAGCAATATTGTGTGTGCATTAAATCTGGGCAAATTCCAGCACGTCCCATGTTTTGCACATACCTTGAATTTGGTGGTGCAGAATTTTTTAAAAAACGACAGGGGCGTGCAAGAGATGCTGTCGGTGGCCAGAAGAATTGCGGGACACTTTCGGCGTACAGGCACCACGTACAGAAGACTGGAGCAACACCAAAAACGCCTGAACCTGCCCTGCCATCATCTGAAGCAAGAAGTGGTAACGAGGTGGAATTCAACCCTATATATGCTTCAGAGGTTGGAGGAGCAGCAAAAGGCCATTCAAGCCTATACAATTCAGCACGATATAGGAGGTGGAATGCACCTGTCTCAAGCGCAGTGGAGAATGATTTCAACGTTGTGCAAGGTTCTGCTGCCCTTTGAACTTGCCACACGTGAAGTCAGTTCAGACACTGCCAGCCTGAGTCAGGTCATTCCCCTCATCAGGCTTTTGCAGAAGAAGCTGGAGACATTGAAGGAGGAGCTAACACGGAGCGATTCCGCTAGGCATGTGGGACTTGTGGATGGAGCCCTTAATTCGCTTAACAAGGATTCACGGGTGGTCAATCTGTTGAAATCAGAGCACTACATTTTGGCCACCGTGCTCGATCCTAGATTTAAAACCTACCTTGGATCTCTCTTTCCGGCAGACACAAGTCTGCTGGGGTTCAAAGACCTGCTGGTGAGAAAATTGTCAAGTCAAGCGGAACGCGACCTGTCAACATCTCCTCCTTCACATTCTCCCGCAACTGGGGGTGCGAAGAAAAGGCTCAGAATTCCGAGCCCACCCGCTGGCGGTGATGCAGGGCAGTCTGGAGCGACTGCTGATGCTGACATCTGGTCCGGACTGAAGGACCTGTCAACGATTACGGACATGTCGTCTACTGTCACTGCATATGATTCTCTCCCCATTGAAAGAATGGTGGAGGATTATATGAGTGACCGCATCCAAGTAGGCACGTCACACAGTCCGTACTTATACTGGCAGGAAAAAGAGGCAATTTGGAGGCCCTTGCACAAACTGGCTTTATTCTACCTAAGTTGCCCTCCCACAAGTGTGTACTCCGAAAGAGTGTTTAGTGCCGCCGCTCACCTTGTCAGCAATCGGCGTACGAGGTTACTTCCAGAAAATGTGGAGAAGATGATGTTCATTAAAATGAATTATAATCAATTCCTCCGTGGAGACATTGACCAGCAGCAATTGCCTCCACAAAGTACACAGGGAGCTGAGATGGTGGATTCCAGTGGGGACGAATTGATAATCTGTGAGGAGGGGGATGTACACGGTGATATATCGGAGGATGATGATGAGGTGGACATCTTGCCTCTGTAGAGCCAGTTTGTGCAAGGAGAGATTAATTGCTTCTTTTTTGGTGGGGGTCCAAACCAACCCGTCATTTCAGTCACAGTCGTGTGGCAGACCCTGTCACTGAAATGATGGGTTGGTTAAAGTGTGCATGTCCTGTTTATACAACATAAGGGTGGGTGGGAGGGCCCAAGGACAATTCCATCTTGCACCTCTTTTTTCTTTAATTTTTCTTTGCGTCATGTGCTGTTTGGGGAGTGTTTTTTGGAAGGGCCATCCTGCGTGACACTGCAGTGCCACTCCTAGATGGGCCCGGTGTTTGTGTCGGCCACTAGGGTCGCTTATCTTACTCACACAGCTACCTCATTGCGCCTCTTTTTTTCTTTGCGTCATGTGCTGTTTGGGGAGTGTTTTTTGGAAGGGCCATCCTGCGTGACACTGCAATGCCACTCCTAGATGGGCCCGGTGTTTGTGTCGGCCACTAGGGTCGCTTATCTTACTCACACAGCTACCTCATTGCGCCTCTTTTTTTCTTTGCGTCATGTGCTGTTTGGGGAGTGTTTTTTGGAAGGGCCATCCTGCGTGACACTGCAGTGCCACTCCTAGATGGGCCCGGTGTTTGTGTCGGCCACTAGGGTCGCTTATCTTACTCACACAGCTACCTCATTGCGCCTCTTTTTTTCTTTGCGTCATGTGCTGTTTGGGGAGTGTTTTTTGGAAGGGCCATCCTGCGTGACACTGCAGTGCCACTCCTAGATGGGCCCGGTGTGTGTGTCGGCCACTAGGGTCGCTTATCTTACTCACACAGCTACCTCATTGCGCCTCTTTTTTTCTTTGCGTCATGTGCTGTTTGGGGAGTGTTTTTTGGAAGGGCCATCCTGCGTGACACTGCAGTGCCACTCCTAGATGGGCCCGGTGTTTGTGTCGGCCACTAGGGTCGCTTATCTTACTCACACAGCTACCTCATTGCGCCTCTTTTTTTCTTTGCGTCATGTGCTGTTTGGGGAGTGTTTTTTGGAAGGGCCATCCTGCGTGACACTGCAGTGCCACTCCTAGATGGGCCAGGTGTTTGTGTCGGCCACTAGGGTCGCTTATCTTACTCACACAGCTACCTCATTGCGCCTCTTTTTTTCTTTGCGTCATGTGCTGTTTGGGGAGGGTTTTTTGGAAGGGCCATCCTGCGTGACACTGCAGTGCACTCCTAGATGGGCCCGGTGTTTGTGTCGGCCACTAGGGTCGCTTATCTTACTCACACAGCTACCTCATTGCGCCTCTTTTTTTCTTTGCGTCATGTGCTGTTTGGGGAGTGTTTTTTGGAAGGGCCATCCTGCGTGACACTGCAGTGCCACTCCTAGATGGGCCCGGTGTTTGTGTCGGCCACTAGGGTCGCTTAGCTTAGTCATCCAGCGACCTCGGTGCAAATTTTAGGACTAAAAATAATATTGTGAGGTGTGAGGTATTCAGAATAGACTGAAAATGAGTGGAAATTATGGTTTTTGAGGTTAATAATACTTTGGGATCAAAATGACCCCCAAATTCTATGATTTAAGCTGTTTTTTAGTGTTTTTTGAAAAAAACACCCGAATCCAAAACACACCCGAATCCGACAAAAAAAATTCGGTGAGGTTTTGCCAAAACGCGGTCGAACCCAAAACACGGCCGCGGAACCGAACCCAAAACCAAAACACAAAACCCGAAAAATTTCAAGTGCACATCTCTAAGTTTCTAAGGGGCATTATCCCACATACTGTTATGAGTAGGTTAAATGTTAAGTCTGGCACATATAGACATTGGCCCTCATTCCGAGTTGTTCGCTGGCAAGCTGCTTTCAGCAGCATTGCACACGCTAAGCCGCTGCCTACTGGGAGTGAATCTTAGCTTAGCAGAATTGCGAACGAAAGATTCTCAAAATTGCGAATAGAAATTTCTTAGCAGTTTCTGAGTAGCTCGACACTTACTCTGCCACTGCGATCAGTTCAGTCAGTTTCGTTCCTGGTTTGACGTCACAAACACACCCAGCGTTCGCCCAGACACTCCCCCGTTTCTCCAGCCACTCCCGCGTTTTTCCCAGAAACGGCAGCGTTTTTTCACACACACCCATAAAACGGTCAGTTTCCGCCCAGAAACACCCACTTCCTGTCAATCACACTCCGATCACCAGAACGAAGGAAAAACCTTGTAATGCCGTGAGTAAAATACCAAACTTCTTAGCAAATTTACTTGACGCAGCCGCAGTGCGAACATTGCACATGCGCAGTTAGCGGAAAATCGCACCGGTGCGAAGAAAAACAACGAGCGAACAACTCGGAATGAGGGCCCTTGTTTTTTATATGTATGATCATGGGCCCTCATTCCGAGTTGTTCGCTCGGTATTTTTCATCGCATCGCAGTGAAAATCCGCTTAGTACGCATGCGCAATGTTCGCACTGCGACTGCGCCAAGTAACTTTACTATGAAGAAAGTATTTTTACTCACGGCTTTTTCTTCGCTCCGGCGATCGTAATGTGATTGACAGGAAATGGGTGTTACTGGGCGGATACACGGCGTTTCAGGGGCGTGTGGCTGAAAACGCTACCGTTTCCGGAAAAAACGCAGGAGTGGCCGGGGAAACGGTGGGAGTGCCTGGGCGAACGCTGGGTGTGTTTGTGACGTCAACCAGGAACGACAAGCACTGAAATGATCGCACAGGCAGAGTAAGTCTGGAGCTACTCTGAAACTGCTAACTCGTTTGTAATCGCAATATTGCGCGTACGTCGGTCGCAATTTTAAGAAGCTAAGATTCACTCCCAGTAGGCGGCGGCTTAGCGTGTGTAACTCTGCTACATTCGCCTTGCGAGCGAACAACTCGGAATGAGGGCCATGGTGTGTTGTATATGCATTGATAAGCTTTCGATAACTGCATATGCACTATACACTTGGTTTAAATAACCTGTTTTCGTTTATATCTTGGGGGTAGATTTACTAACGTGTCTAAAGATGACTACACACTTAGCTAATTTTTTCCCTCCTGAGCGATATAGTTTACTATATCGCCCAGTGTGTATGCAGCTGACAACGGCCGAAGCATGGCCCTGCGTGTTGTTTGTTGTTAACGACCCTCGGTGTCGACCGTACAAACAGCTCAATTTGGACTCATCGTCCAAAGATGCATGTACAGCCCGGCCGCAGTCGCTCACGGAGCACATCGCCTAGTGTGTACACACCTTATAACAAAAGTTATGTTACTCATAGCAGCCACAGAAATGTAGCAATAGAGAAATTATAGCTAGATACTAATTGGTTGCTATGAGTAACAACATTATTTGGCATGGGAATAATTGTATGTGTTTGTTCATATGGGATCCGGTCTCTAAGTCGACAGTAACTAGGTCGACAATGTCTAGGTCGACCACTATTGGTGTCTAGGTCAACAGGGTCTTTAGGTCGACATGTTTTAGGTCGACAGGTCAAAAGGTCGACATGAGTTTTTCACATTTTTTTTTCTTTTTTTGAACCTTTTCATACTTAACGATCCACGTGGACAACGATTGGAATGGTAATCTGTGCCGAGCGAAGCGAGGCTCCTTGCCCGAAGCTTGGCGAGCGAAGCGAGCCATGTGAGGGGACATGGTGCACTAATTGGGGTTCCCGGTCACTCTACAAAGAAAACGACACCAAAAAATTCATGTCGACCTTTTGACCTGTCGACCTAGACATTGTCGACCTAGTTACTGTCGACCTTCAATACCACACCCTTTCATATGTTTTAGAAAAATCAATAATATAAAAAAAACTGCATTTACAACATCAGCAAAATTTAAGTTTGCATAGTTAACAGCTGGTACATGCGTGTTAATGAGTAAACTTCTTTTCAGCAGTGAGTGCAGGATCTGATCTGTACTCTCTTTCCAGGCTTCATATTTGTTATCCTCATATGCCTTCATTCTTCTTGCCACTTCCAAATATTTTGCCTTTGCCTGAGAAACAACAGAAACACATATAAGAACAGATTGCAAGTGTCCAACGGTGGTGATAATGGGTGATCAGTATGTACTAAGAGATCATAGGCTGATTCTGAGTTGAGGGCAAAGGAAAAATAAACACTTAGGGGGTAATTCCAAGTTGATCGCAGCAGGATTTTTTTTTAGCAGTTGGGCAAAACCATGTGCACTGCAAGGGAGGCAGATATAACATGTGCAGAGAGAGTTAGATTTGGGTGGGGTGTGTTCAATCTGCAATCTAATTTGCAGTGTAAAAATAAAGCAGCCAGTATTTACCCTGCACAGAAATAAAATAACCCACCCAAATCTAACTCTCTCTGCACATCAGGGCCGTAACTACGTGTGTGCCAAGTGGGCTTGGCACACAGCGCAGTTGCCCTGAGTGCGCACGGCCAGCGGCCTGTAATGAGTCAAATTGACTCATTACATGCCGCCTCTGAAGTCTGCGCCGTGCGCCGCAGCCGCGCTGGAGGAGAGAGAAGCGCCGGAGGCAGCTGAGAAGGAGGAGGAGGGAGGGGGACTGGAGCCGCAGCAGCGCTATTTCATTGGTAGTAAGCGCCGCTGCAGCATCCCCCTCTCCTTCCGTATAGGCTGCCCGGCGCTGCTGTGGATGCTGGGATGCGGTTCCTCCATCCCAGCATCCACAGCAGCGCCAGGCAGCCTATATGGAAGGAGAGGGGGATGCTGCAGCGGCGCTTACTACCAATGACATAGCGCTGCTGCGGCTCCAGTCCCCCTCCCTCCTCCTCCTTGTCCGATGCCTGCACAGAGGGAGATGCCAGCACGAGGAGCCTGTCAGCGGGGAGAAGGTAAGTTTATCCCTCTGTCTCTTTCTCTCTCTTTCCCTCTCTCTCTCTCTCTCAGGGGGACACCGTCTGCCATAATGTGTAAAAAGGGGGCCTGGCTGCTGCAATGTGTAAAAAGGGGTCCTGGTGCCGCAATGTGTAAAAAGGGGGCCTGGCTGCCGCAATGTGTAAAAAGGGGGCCTGGCTGCCGCAATGTGTAAAAAGGGGGACTGGCTGCCGCAATGTGTAAAAAGGGGGACTGGCTGCCGCAATGTGTAAAAAGGGGGACTGGCTGCCGCAATGTGTAAAAAGGGGGCCTGGCTGCCGCAATGTGTAAAAAGGGGGACTGGCTGCTGCAATGTGTAAACATGGGGACTGGCTGCCGCAATGTGTAAAAAGGGGAACTGGCTGCCGCAATGTGTAAAAAGGGGAACTGGCTGCCGCAATGTGTAAAAAGGGGGCCTGGCTGCCGCAATGTGTAAAAAGGGGGACTGGCTGCCGCAATGTGTAAAAAGGGGAACTGGCTGCCGCAATGTGTAAAAAGGGGGCCTGGCTGCCGCAATGTGTAAAAAGGGGGACTGGCTGCCGCAATGTGTAAAAAGGGGGACGCTGTCTGCTGTAATGTATAAAAGGGGCTCTACCTGGTGTAGTGGCGCTACTGTGCAGCGTAATTTGAATAATGGAGACTACTGTGCACCGTAGTATGACTTGCTATTATTTTGTGGCCACGCCCCTTCCCCATGAAGCCACGCCCCTATATATTTTCCGCGCGCCTACAACGCGCACTGCCCCTATCTTGCATGGGGGGGGGGGGCCAATGTCGTTTCTTGCACACAGCGCTAAAATGCCTAGTTACGGCACTGCTGCACATGTTATATCTGCCTCCCCTGCAGTGCACATGGTTTTGCCCAACTGCTAAAAAAAAAGTCTGCTGCGATCAACTTGGAATTACCCCCTTAATGTTTACACCTGGAACAAACCATTTTTTTTAATGCAAGGGATGCAATTTTTTTCATGCAGGGTAAATACTGGCAGCTTGCTATGTAGCCCACACATACTGGACAGCTTTATTTTTATACTTCACAATTTAGATTAGAGTTTGGACACGCCCCTCTGCATCTCTCTGCACATTTTACTTCTGCTTCCCCTGCAGAGTTGGGATATGCCCATCTGCATCTCTCTGCACATTTTACTTGTGCTTCACCTGCAGTTTGGACACGCCCCTCTGCATCTCTCTACACATTTGACTTCTGCTTCCCTTGCAGAGTTGGGACACGCCCCTCTGCATATCTCTGCACATTTTACTTCTGCTTCACCTGCAGAGTTTGGACATGCCCCTCTGTATCTCTTTGCACATTTTACTTCTGCTTCACCTGCAGAGTTTGGACATGGCCCTCTGCACATTTTATTTTTGCTTCCCCTGCAGAGTTTGGACATGCGCCTCTGCATCTCTCTGCACATTTTAGTTCTGCTTAACCTGCAGAGTTTGGACACTCCACTCTGCACATTTTATTTTTGCTTCCCCTGCAGAGTTCGGACATGCCCCTCTGCATCTCTCTGCACATTTTATTTCTGCTTCTCCTGCAGAGTTTGGGCATGCCCCTCTGCATCTCTTTGCACATTTTACCTCTGCTCCACCTGCAGTGCAACATGATTTTACCAAGGTGCAAAGTTATTTACTTTTTTTGCTTGTTCCCAACTCACAAGCAGACACATTATGGGCTATCAATATATTATATAAAGGGTTTTCCATTTTTTGGGACACCACCACTGTTTAGTGGTTCCCCTGTAAAGTAATTCAGTGGTGGTTCTTCAAGAGATACAACACAGATTTATTGGTAGTGATTCTGAGTCAGTAAATTTTACAATGTAAGGGCTGCAAATATAGATTTTTATTTTGTTACACGATGGATACATACTGGCTGCTTTTGCAAGTAGCATGCTGGTAATCCATGCTTTTACATACTTCCCAACTGTCCCGATTTCCATGGCACAGTCACGATTTTTTGGGACTGTCCTGCTGTCCCACACGTGGGGTGCAGTGTCCCGCGGTGGGGGGATGGGGCAGTTGGGAGGCTCCTGTCATCGCTGTCCTGCTTAGCAGAGCAGCGGAGAATAGACGCTGTGCGCAAGCTATGGGCATTTTAGTCCATTTAAAAACCATCAACTTTTTTACAAGGTCCAGGACAGTTAATTGTTTAGATCTGAGCAATAAATTACTAGTGTTTCATCACAGAAAACCATAAAGTTGGTCAGATCATGAGTGAAATTGTATTGTAGGGAGCAAATACTGTGATTACACTCAAGGTATGCATGTTCTCCAGAGTCTCCTACATGCCTTGATGGATCTGGACCAAACTTGGTACACATACCCTTCATTGTCCAACTTGAAATACAGGTGGGGTTTCAAAAGAAAAAACCCAGGGCCCCAATCTTGAAAATGCATATAGAAAAAGTATTGGTCTATTTCTGTTGTCTGTCTGTGAGGTCATGCTGTGATGTCATAATGGTGGCAACTGCCTATATCAGGACTTTGCTGCTGTCCTTTCTCATACTCCTCCAGAGACACTCATAGATCACCAGCAGTAGGCGATATCACAGAAAAAGCTACTTACATAAGGTTAGTGACTTGGATTGTGATTAATGAGTCAGAGGAAAATATAAATTATCAACAGATATACAAACCCTTCATCATCCTACTTAAAATACTGGGATTCAACTAACATGAATCAGTGACATGTGGTGAGGTAGGTTATGCAGAGCCTTTCCTGTCATACTAACGTATACGCCAGAGTTTTCATTAAACAAAGTATATGAAAAATACAAAGAATATATTATAAAGATCTTCTTTATATTATTCTAATAATTTTATAGTCTGGAGTAAAAAGTCTATGGCAAGTGAGGCACTGCCTACCTTTTCCGCACATTTCTGATCAAAACTCAGTAAATCTCCAGCAATATATACTGCTGCACCTGTGTATAATGCCCACATGAACCCCTTCGCCCATTTATTGTGTGTTATTAAATCTGGCTGTGGAACTAGCCAATGTGTATCCTGAGCCATTTACCTCACCGCACGTCCCTGGTATGTATGTATGTATGTATGTATGTATGTATGTTCTTCATCATAGACTCCTACATGGCTTGATGGTTCTGAACCAAACTTGGTACACAAACCCTTCATAATCCAATTTAAAATTCTAGTTTCAAGTAAAAAAAAATCCACCCATTGCGTGGCCAGGGCCCATATCACAAAAATGCATATAGAAAATGCATTGGTCGGTTTGTGTGTCTGTGTGGTTAGCTAGTCCTGACCAGTCTGGTGGAGTCTGTGAAGTCATGCTGTGATGTCATAATGGTAACAACTGCCTACATCAGGACTTTGTTGCAGCTGCTGCTGCCCTTTCTCAAACTCCTCCAGAGCCCTAGGAACACACAGCTCACAAGCAGGCGATATCACCGGAAAAGCTACTCATATAAGGTTAGTGATTGGACAAAGACTTAGTGCAATGCGGAGGCAGCAGACTTGGAGTGTGATTAAGGAGAGTCAAAGGAAGATAGTAATTACTGACAATTACACAAACCCTTCATTATCCAACTTCAAATACTGGCAGGGTTTCCACTAATAAAACCCCCCCACCCTTTTTGGGGAAAGGACCATATCTATCTATCTATCTATCTATCTATCTATCTATCTATCTATCTATATATAAAACCTTTTTCAAGACAGGCTGTACATCAAATTTAAGAAGTTCAACAGTCACTTGGGTGTATAATACATCTGTGGCTCACTTAGCGACCATCTTTGAAATCACATCTTCCTCACATAGAGCAGAGTAATGAACATTCAAAATAGATTACACTGATCATCTCCATGTTTAAGACCAGATGCAGCCACCAATGCTTCAATATCATAAACATAAGCTTTGCTCAAACAGCTTCAGTCTGCTTGTGGCTGCACACAATGTGTGCTCTATGTGAGGAAGATGTGATTTCAAAGATGGTTGCTAAGTGAAATTATTTAAAGCGAGAGTGCACCCTCCACCGAGTGGAATTTGCGATATCCAAGTGGACCGGACCACGGCCTATTGGGAGCACCCGTCAAAGTGATCTAGCATGAGATGAGAGTGCGGGACATTGTGTGGGTATATCTATCTATAGTATATACATATTTATGTATGTATGTAGGTACAAACTTCCCAAAGTGGTAATAATATAGGATACCAGAAGACAAAGTAGGAAGTTGGGGTTGGTCGGACCTTGCGGCAGATAGCGCCAACCAAAATTGTGATCCAGAGAGCCTGTTCTGGGCCTTTCACTGGATTTGGAAGAAGAATTTTATGGCTTAAATACTCTAATCTTGTCACTTTGGTCCAACTCAACTTTTGCTTCATCCATTGTTGCCACCCCCCACCCAGTTGAATCAAATTTCTCATTCACCTACAATGCACTTGCTTCTCCATCCTACATCTCCACCTTCTCCACACACACTCCATCTCTCCACTACTTTAACAACCAGTTATTCTTATTCCTCTTGATTCCACTCCAGTCTTTATGATTTTTCTCCCGCTGTTATGGTATGTCATTATACTCTCAGACTTTCCCCTAGTTTCTCAACTTTTAAAGCTAACTTATTCAATTAAGGCCATCATCCCTCATCTTAACTCTCCAGGATCCAAATCTTATCCCCTTTTTCTCCACATCCACCAATTATTACGTAGAATGTAAGATCTAGTAAGCAGATCCTTCTCTTTCTCTTTTCTCTAAGTAATTATATAATTTCAGAGTTGTAAGTATATAATGGTTTTTATATCAATTTGTGTTTCTGTCTGAAATCTTGTTGAATGTTCTATGCCTATGTATGGTATTGCAGAACCCTTATGTTGTCTTATAGATAAAAGTATTAAAGACGACAGAAGAAGATAGAGGAAAGCGACAGAAGAAGACAACGACAGAAGAAGACAATGATGACAGAACAAGAAAGAAGAAGCAAGAAAAAGAGAGACGAAAAATGAAAGAAAGAAAGAAAGAAAGAAAGAAAGAAAGAAAGAAAGAAAGAAAGAAAGAAAGAAAGAAAGAAAGAAAGAAAGAAAAAAGAAAAAAAGACAGTATTAAAAACGACAGAAGATAGAAGAAAGTGTCAGAAGACAACAACAGAAGAAAACAACCGATGACAGACAGAACAAGAAAGAAGAAGCAAGATAGAGACAAAAAAAAGAAGCAGAAAAAAGCATGAAGAAAAAGAAAGAAAAATGAAAGAAGAAAGAAAGAAAAATGAAAGAAGCAGAAAGATAAAGGTAAGAAGAAAGAAAATAATGTTTCTATGCCTATATATGGTATTGCAGAACCCTTATATTGTCTTATAGATAAAAGTATTAAAGACGACAGAAGAAAGAGGAAAGCGACAGAAGAAGACAACGACAGAAGAAGACAATGATGACAACAAGAAAGAAGAAGCAACAAAAAGAGAGACGAAAAATGAAAGAAAGAAAGAAAGAAAGAAAGAAAGAAAGAAAAAAAGAAAGAAAAAAGAAAGAATTACAGACGACAGAAGATAGAAGAAAGCATCAGAAGACAACAACAGAAGAAAACAACCGATGACAGACAGAACAAGAAAGAAGAAGCAAGATAGAGACAAAAAAAAGAAGCAGAAAAAAGCATGAAGAAAAAGAAAGAAAAATGAAAGAAGAAAGAAAGAAAAATGAAAGAAGCAGAAAGATAAAGGTAAGAAGAAAGAAAATAATGTTTCTATGCCTATATATGATATTGCAGAACCCTTATGTTGTCTTATAGATAAAAGTATTAAAGACGACAGAAGAAGATAGAGGAAAGCGACAGAAGAAGACAACGACAGAAGACAACGATGACAGACAGAACAAGAAAGAAGAAGCAAGAAAAAGAGACACAAAGAAAGAAAGAAAGAAAGAAAGAAAGAAAGAAAAGAAAAAAGCAGAAAAAAATCATGAAGAAAAAGAAAGAAAAATTAAAGAAGAAAAATGAAAGAAGAAATAAAGAAAAAAGAAAGAAGCAGAAAGATAAAGGTAAGAAGAAAGAAAAGAATGTTTCTATGCCTATGTATGGTATTGCAGAACCCTTATGTTGCCTTATTGATAAAAGTATTAAAGACAAAAGAAGAAGATAGAAGAAAGCAACAGAAGACAACGACAGAAGACAACGATGACAGACAGAACAAGAAAGAAGAAGCAAGAAAAAGAGAGACAAAAAAGAAAGAAGCAGAAAAAAGCATGAAGAAAAAGAAAGAAAAATGAAAGAAAGAAAATGAAAGAAGAAAAAAGAAAGATGCAGAAAGATAAAGGTAAGAAGAGAGAAAATAATGTTTCTATGCCTATGTATGGTATTGCAGAACCCTTATGTTGTTTTATTTATAAAAGTATTAAAGATGACAGAAGAAGATAGAATTAAGTGACAGAAGAAGACAACGATGACAGACAGAACAAGAAAGAAGCAAGAAAAAGAGAGACAAAAAAGACAGAAATAAAAGAAGCAGAAAAAAAGCATAAAGAAAAAGAAAGAAAAATGAAAGAAGAAAGAAAAATGAAAGAAAGAAAAAAAGAAGCAGAAAGCTAAAGGTAAGAAGAAAGAAAATAATGTTTCTATGGCTATGTATGGTATTGCAGAACCCTTATGTTGTCTTATAGAAGAAAGCGACAGAAGAAGACAATGACAGAAGACAATGATGACAGACAGAACAAGAAAGAAGAAGCAAGAAAAAGAGAGACAAAAAAAGAAAAATTGAAAGAAAGAAAGAAAAGAAAGAAGCAGAAAAAAAGTATGAAGCAAAAGAAAGAAAAATGACAGAAAGAAAATGAAAGAAGAAAGAAAAAAGAAAGAAGTAGAAAGATAAAGTTAAGAAGAAAGAAAATAATGTTTCTATGCCTGTGTATGGTATTGCAGAACCCTTATATTTTCTTATAGATAAAAGTATTAAAGACGACAGAAGATAGAGGAAAGCGACAGAAGAAGACAACGATGACAGAACAAGAAAGAAGAAGCAAGAAAAAGAGAGACAAAAAAAGAAAGAAAAATGAAAGAAATAAAAATAAAAGAAAGTATTAAAGACGACAGAAGATAGAAGAAAGCGTCAGAAGACAATAACAGAAGAAAACAACCGATGACAGACAGAACAAAAAAGAATAAGCAAGATAAAGACAGACAAAAAAAGAAAGAAGCAGAAAAAAGCATGAAGAAAAAGAAAGAAAAATTAAAGAAGAAAGAAAGAAAAATGAAAGAAGCAGAAAGATAAAGGTAAGAAGAAAGAAAATAATGTTTCTATGCCTATGTATGGTATTGCAGGAACCTTGTGTTGTCTTATAAATAAAAGTATTAAAGACGACAGAAGAAGATAGAGGAAAGTGACAGAAGAAGACAACGACAGAAGACAACGATGACAGACAGAACAAGAAAGAAGAAGCAAGAAAAAGAGAGACAAAAAAGAAAGAAAGAAAGAAAAGAAAAAAAGCATGAAGAAAAAGAAAGAAAAATGAAAGAAAAATTAAAGAAAAATGAAAGAAAAATGAAAGAAGCAGAAAGATAAAGGTAAGAAGAAAGAAAAGAATGTTTCTATGCCTATGTATGGTATTGCAGAACCCTTATGTTGTCTTTTTGATAAAAGTATTAAAGATGAAAGTAGAAAATAGAAGAAAGCAACAGAAGAAGACAACGACAGAAGACAACGATGACAGACAGAACAAGAAAGAAGAAGCAAGAAAAGAGAGACAAAAAAAAAGCAGAAAAAAAGCATGAAGAAAAAGAAAGAAAGAAAGAAAGAAAGAAAAAAAGAAAGAAAGAAAAAAAGAAAGAAAAAAGAAAGAAAGAAAGTATTAAAGACGACAGAAGATAGAAGAAAGCGTCAGAAGACAACAACAGAAGAAAACAACCGATGACAGACAGAACAAGAAAGAAGAAGCAAGATAGAGACAAAAAAAAGAAGCAGTAATAAGCATGAAGAAAAAGAAAGAAAAATGAAAGAAGAAAGAAAGAAAAATGAAAGAAGCAGAAAGATAAAGGTAAGAAGAAAGAAAATAATGTTTCTATGCCTATATATGATATTGCAGAACCCTTATGTTGTCTTATAGATAAAAGTATTAAAGACGACAGAAGAAGATAGAGGAAAGCGACAGAAGAAGACAACGATGACAGACAGAACAAGAAAGAAGAAGCAAGAAAAAGAGACACAAAAAAGAAAGAAAGAAAGAAAGAAAAGAAAAAAGCAGAAAAAATCATGAAGAAAAAGAAAGAAAAATTAAAGAAGAAAAATGAAGAAAAAAAGAAAGAAAGAAAAAAGAAAGAAGCAGAAAGATAAAGGTAAGAAGAAAGAAAAGAATGTTTCTATGCCTATGTATGGTATTGCAGAACCCTTATGTTGCCTTATTGATAAAAGTATTAAAGACAAAAGAAGAAGATAGAAGAAAGCAACAGAAGACAACGACAGAAGACAACGATGACAGACAGAACAAGAAAGAAGAAGCAAGAAAAAGAGAGACAAAAAAGAAAGAAGCAGAAAAAAGCATGAAGAAAAAGAAAGAAAAATGAAAGAAAGAAAATGAAAGAAGAAAAAAGAAAGATGCAGAAAGATAAAGGTAAGAAGAGAGAAAATAATGTTTCTATGCCTATGTATGGTATTGCAGAACCCTTATGTTGTTTTATTTATAAAAGTATTAAAGATGACAGAAGAAGATAGAATTAAGTGACAGAAGAAGACAACGATGACAGACAGAACAAGAAAGAAGCAAGAAACAGAGAGACAAAAAAGACAGAAATAAAAGAAGCAGAAAAAAAGCATAAAGAAAAAGAAAGAAAAATGAAAGAAGAAAGAAAAATGAAAGAAAGAAAAAAAGAAAGAAGCAGAAAGCTAAAGGTAAGAAGAAAGAAAATAATGTTTCTATGGCTATGTATGGTATTGCAGAACCCTTATGTTGTCTTATAGATAAAAGTATTAAAGACGACAGAAGAAGATAGAAGAAAGCGACAGAAGAAGACAATGACAGAAGACAATGATGACAGACAGAACAAGAAAGAAGAAGCAAGAAAAAGAGAGACAAAAAAAGAAAAATTGAAAGAAAGAAAGAAAGAAAAGAAAGAAGCAGAAAAAAAGTATGAAGCAAAAGAAAGAAAAATGAAAGAAAGAAAATGAAAGAAGAAAGAAAAAAGAAAGAAGTAGAAAGATAAAGTTAAGAAGAAAGAAAATAATGTTTCTATGCCTATGTATGGTATTGCAGAACCCTTATATTTTCTTATAGATAAAAGTATTAAAGACGACAGAAGATAGAGGAAAGCGACAGAAGAAGACAACGATGACAGAACAAGAAAGAAGAAGCAAGAAAAAGAGAGACAAAAAAAGAAAGAAAATGAAAGAAATAAAAATAAAAGAAAGTATTAAAGACGACAGAAGAAAGAAGAAAGCGTCAGAAGACAATGACAGAAGAAAACAACCGATGACAGACAGAACAAGAAAGAATAAGCAAGATAAAGAGAGACAAAAAAAGAAAGAAGCAGAAAAAAGCATGAAGAAAAAGAAAGAAAAATTAAAGAAGAAAGAAAGAAAAATGAAAGAAGCAGAAAGATAAAGGTAAGAAGAAAGAAAATAATGTTTCTATGCCTATGTATGGTATTGCAGGAACCTTATGTTGTCTTATAAATAAAAGTATTAAAGACGACAGAAGAAGATAGAGGAAAGTGACAGAAGAAGACAACGACAGAAGACAACGATGACAGACAGAACAAGAAAGAAGAAGCAAGAAAAAGAGAGACAAAAAAGAAAGAAAGAAAGAAAAGAAAAAAGCAGAAAAAAAGCATGAAGAAAAAGAAAGAAAAATGAAAGAAAAATTAAAGAAAAATGAAAGAAGAAAGAAAGAAAAAAGAAAGAAGCAGAAAGATAAAGGTAAGAAGAAAGAAAATAATGTTTCTATGCCTATGTATGGTATTGCAGAACCCTTATGTTGTCTTTTTGATAAAAGTATTAAAGACGAAAGAAGAAAATAGAAGAAAGCAACAGAAGAAGACAACGACAGAAGACAACGATGACAGACAGAACAAGAAAGAAGAAGCAAGAAAAGAGAGACAAAAAAAAGCAGAAAAAAAGCATGAAGAAAAAGAAAGAAAAATGAAAGAAAGAAAGAAAATGAAAGAAGAAATAAGCAGAAAGATAAAGGTAAGAAGAGAGAAAATAATGTTTCTATGCCTATGTATGGTATTGCAGAACCCTTATGTTGTTTTATTTATAAAAGTATTAAAGATGACAGAAGAAGATAGAATTAAGTGACAGAAGAAGACGACAGAAGAAGACAACGATGACAGACAGAACAAGAAAGAAGAAGCAAGAAAAAGAGACAAAAAAGACAGAAAGAAAAGAAGCAGAAAAAAGCATAAAGAAAAAGAAAGAAAAATGAAAGAGGAAAGAAAAATGAAAGAAAGAAAAAAAGAAAGAAGCAGAAAGCTAAAGGTAAGAAGAAAGAAAATAATGTTTCTATGGCTATGTATGGTATTGCAGAACCCTTATGTTGTCTTATAGATAAAAGTATTAAAGACGACAGAAGAAGATAGAAGAAAGCGACAGAAGAAGACAATGACAGAAGACAATGATGACAGACAGAACAAGAAAGAAGAAGCAAGAAAAAGAGAGACAAAAAAAGAAAAATTGAAAGAAAGAAAGAAAGAAAGAAAAGAAAGAAGCAGAAAAAAAGTATGAAGCAAAAGAAAGAAAAATTAAAGAAAAATTAAAGAAAAATGAAAGAAGAAAGAAAGAAAAATGAAAGAAGCAGAAAGATAAAGGTAAGAAGAAAGAAAATAATGTTTCTATGCCTATGTATGGTATTGCAGAACCCTTATGTTGTCTTTTTGATAAAAGTATTAAAGATGAAAGTAGAAAATAGAAGAAAGCAACAGAAGAAGACAACGACAGAAGACAACGATGACAGACAGAACAAGAAAGAAGAAGCAAGAAAAGAGAGACAAAAAAAGCAGAAAAAAAGCATGAAGAAAAAGAAAGAAAAATGAAAGAAAGAAAATGAAAGAAGAAAAAAGCAGAAAGATAAAGGTAAGAAGAGAGAAAATAATGTTTCTATGCCTATGTATGGTATTGCAGAACCCTTATGTTGTTTTATTTATAAAAGTATTAAAGATGACAGAAGAAGATAGAATTAAGTGACAGAAGAAGACGACAGAAGAAGACAACGATGACAGACAGAACAAGAAAGAAGAAGCAAGAAAAAGAGAGACAAAAAAGACAGAAAGAAAAGAAGCAGAAAAAAAGCATGAAGAAAAAGACAGAAAAATGAAAGAAGAAAAAAAGAAAAATGAAAGAAAGAAAAAAAGAAAGAAGCAGAAAGCTAAAGGTAAGAAGAAAGAAAATAATGTTTCTATGGCTATGTATGGTATTGCAGAACCCTTATGTTGTCTTATAGATAAAAGTATTAAAGACGACAGAAGAAGATAGAAGAAAGCGACAGAAGAAGACAAAGACAGAAGACAATGATGACAGACAGACAGACAGAACAAGAAAGAAGAAGCAAGAAAAAGAGAGACAAAAAAAGAAAAATAGAAAGAAAGAAAGAAAGAAAGGAAAGAAGCAGAAAAAAAGCATGAAGCAAAAGAAAGAAAAATGAAAGAAAATGAAAGAAGAAAGAAAGAAAAATGATAGAAGCAGAAAGATAAAGTTAAGAAGAAAATAATGTTTCTATGCCTATGTATGGTATTGCAGAACCCTTATATTGTCTTATAGAAAATTGTTTTACAGAAGACTCTTGTGTGGGTGCACTCTTGTATTGATTTGTTTATATGAAAATATTAAAACATAACTTTTAGTTAATTTAAAATAAATCCACACTTACTTAGTCCACCACAATTAGACATAAGCTATAATGATACATATATATGCCTCAGCCCGCCCGCATCTCGGAGAGATACCATATATAATTGATGTGGCTGATTAGTGTAAAAGGCTGGAGCGAGTATGAGCAAAAGCCAGTCGATTTGTAAATTGGAAAAATTGGAAATGTTCTGGTTAGTCTATGCTAATAGACTTAAGGAGGGATGTAGACACTATAGCTCTACACCCTGATCCTATCCCACCAGCACAAGCTCAGCTTGTGTTAATAAGACCTCAAAGGGTCAATGAACTGGACTGTTGTAGGGAGTATAGATCCTGGATTGTATTGAAACTAATCAGATCTATGAAGTATCAGGGAAGGCAGTACCTAAATCCTGGATTGTATTGAAAACAAATCAGATCTGTGAGGTATCAGGGAAGGCGGTACTTAAGAAGAGTATTCAGTATCAGGTAAAGAGATGAACGAGAGAGATGATTTGATAAAAATGTGGTGATCCTGCTGTTGGTATATAGTCGAGAAAGGTCATGAATTACAACACCGGGTATTCTCTGGGGTCCCCCTCACAGATACTGGCCCAGCCCACCACCGTTTTGCTTCCAAGATCGGACGAGATCGGGCTCTGTCGGTGGGGTATGGTAGTAATTTCTCGGGCCCTCTATAACCGACTTACCAATGAGAGTGCACCTAAGGAAAATTGGGAGAGAAGATAGAAAATGTAGCGGATCTGCTGTCTACGTTAGGCACAGGATGACCCTGTGGATCATAGATGAGAGTCCGCGGATAAAATAGAGAGGAAAAATAGAAAGAGAAGGTGGAAAAGTGGAGAGAGGAATAAATTAGGCCTGGCACTGGTATCAGTATTGATATCGAACCGGAGCTATGTCAAATTGAGTTTGTTGTGCATAGGACAAAAAGATTGGCAATAATAAATATTAAATATGTTGGGCCGACACATACAGGGATAAGCCAGAAAAATTCACGATATTGGGTATGTTGAGCAATAACCCTCTTTCCCAGCGGAATCAAATTGAGGGGGGGCACACTGGCCCTACTAGGTGCTAATTACACCACTTGCTATTACACATGCATATATTGAATCCCTATGCAAAAATATTCAGAGAAAGGTTATCAAAGTCAAAAAACAATCAGTGTCCATGTGCGCTGGTGGCTAAAAAATGTAGTAGCCAGACAAAAACAGTCTCTGCCCAGATCTCTGGGCCACCCTAAATAGGGTAAAAGTTGGTGGAAAAGGAATTACATATACGCAAGACGGGTAGTCAGTATTGCACAATCTATTAGTGAAAGCTTATTAATCGGAAAGAGGATTGACCTATTGAAGAAACAGTATAGTATATATTATATAGACTGGGAGCAATGTGATGAAACAATATCTGTCCAAAACCTAACCAAAATCCTACAATCCTCAGATGTATGTAAATTAAAGATCGGCATAAATCAATCCTGTAAGAGGTTTAAATGTCTGTCCCAATGCCGTTGTTATAGAATCAGATAAATGAATAAGAGTGTACCGGTCCCTGCCCAGGTCCCTGGGTCAGTCTCAGGTTACCAGAAAGTGCTCCTTAGGTCCTTAGTTCATATTGGAATTAATGAATAAGAGTGTACCGGTAACTGCCCAGGTCCCTGGGTCAGTCTCAGGTTACCAGGATCCAGAAAGTACTCCTTAGGTCCTTAGATCATGCTGGAAAACGCGTTTCACCCGTCCTGCGGGCTTGTTCACTTCCAATGCTGCTGGTTCACATGCTAGCTGGGGTTTAAATACCTGTTTAATTGGAGATAGGCCAATAGCTGTAGTGTGCTTAATTAACTGAAATCATCCTCAGGCCTCCGCTGTGCTTAGCGGAAGTGAGGTATTTGGTCCGGTTGCTAAGCAACCTTTGCATGGTGCCTTGCTCAGAAATAGGAGTGGAGAGAAAATAATAAAATATTAATGCTACCCCCTACCCACTCGTTATTGCTGTTCGTTGACGCCATCTCACACATGGGGCAGTAGAAATCTACTATTGCCTACCTGGATGTGGCTTGTCGTAGCCCCAGCGGCTCTCTGGCAGCGTAACGTCATATCCGGTAGTCTAGTGGCGCAACGTCATATCCGGCGTATAGATCGAGACGTCACGTAGCTAAGAAACGTTGCTAAGTGTCACGTTGCTAAGGTTGCTGGGTTTAGATTATCCCGGCTGCTCTATGGTGGCGCCACGTCATATCCGGTAGTTGGATAGGACGTCTTGGTTGGGGCGTCATGTCGCTAGGCAACTAAAAGGCCTCGGGGCGTCATGTCCGGCCAGCGGATCAAACTGTGTTATTTCTTAAATATTGTTAGGTGATAATGCGCGATAAGATGGTAATTGTGTACCTGGCTATGTCGCCTGGTATATGAATAGTGCCCCATGTTAGTTGAGTGGCTACTAAAACAAGAGATATCTACATTCAGTAGATATTGATTGCTGTCATTCTCCGGTGTGTTGAGTATGTCATAACTGGCTGTCAGGCTGGTAGTGTGAAACAGATGTGGGTCAAACCCTGATGGTGGCCAATGTTCCTTATAAATAGAGTATGTGATTTTACTAAACCAATATTGATTAGGCCTGAATGTGCCCTGCCCTGGATTTTTTACTGCGGGGTGGCAGTCAGCGTGTTCTTGTTAAATCTAGGTAGTGCCCAGGTTAGGGTAGGTGTGTGTGTGTGTGAAGATAAAGTGTTGGGGGTGTTGAACAGTATAACCAGAGATGATTCCAGATTGATAGACCGGTGTGCGGACTAGACAGGTTAAAACAAGTAAGGTAGTCAATCCTACCGTGAGAGGTGGGGTAAATCCTTGATCCACAAGGTGGTGTTAAAAACTATTGTGACAAGGTGACCGTGAAGGCAGGTGATTCTTGGGTTATGGATGGGTGTGAGGTTGCGTATAACACCCATTTATTATTGGGTGTAAAATTGGTGAACCACCTAATAAGAGGGACAGGGAAAAGAGGGGGGGGGGGGGGGGGAGAAAAAAAACAAAAAGGGGGGGGGGAAGAAATGAAGGAGAAAACAGGGGGGGGGAATTGGTGGACACGCAACAAGTGTAAATGTCGAGGTAAGGTGACGAGTGCGTAGTAAGCAAATTCATATGCTAGGTGGGTGTGAAAAAGTGGGTGGGTAAAGGGTGTGAGGCGTTGTAGCGTGTATAAATATGGGGGGAGAGATGGGAGGGAGAGGCACTACTGGTGAGGAAATACATGAAGGGTAATGTCTTAAGAGGCAATTAATGCCTATTGTTGGGGACGGGAGGACACATCAGGCAGCAAATAAAATGGATAGGTTGTTTCGGACATCGGACCATCATCCCTGGGTGAATAGAGTCAGGTGGATAAGTTAAAGGCGCCATAATTCATGCTTTCATTAAGGCCCATTGGTTTATATGTGTTAAGTTTGAATATCCACTCTGTCTCTTTCTTTACTAGTTCTTTGGTCAGATCCCCTCCTCTGATGCCTAGCTGAACTTTTTCCAGGCCAAAGACTCTGAGTTCTTTTTGAAAGTCTGTGTGGCAGGAGTAAAAGTGCCTGGCAACCGAGGTCAATTTCCTCATCCGTGTGAGATCATTGGCGGCATTCCGACAAGTTCCCACATGTTCCAGTATCCGTTCCTTAAATTTCCGGGTCGTCATCCCTATATACTTCAAGTTACAACTGCATTCAATGCAGTAGATCAGGCCTTGTGTGCTGCAGTTGAAAAACCGATATTGAGTTTATTTTGGCTATCTGTCCCCTCAGTGCCTGCTATGCCCCCAGTGCCAGATACATATGCCACCACAGTGCCAGCTATGCCCCCAGTGCCAGATACACATGTCCCCACAGTGCCTGCTATGCCCCCAGTGCCAGATACACATGTCCCCACAGTGCCTGCTATTCCCCAAATGCCAGATATGCCCCCAATGCCTGCTATGCCCCCAGTGCAGATACACATGTCCCCACAGTGCCTGCTATGCCCCCAGTGCCAGATACACATGTCCCCATAGTGCCTGCTATGCCCCCAGTGCCAGATATGCCCCCAGTGCCTGCTATGCCCCCAGTGCCAGATATGCTCCCAGTACAAGATACACATGTCCCACAGTGCCTGCTATGCCCCCAGTGCCAGATATGCCCCCAGTGCCTGCTATGCCCCCAGTGCCAGATATGCTCCCAGTGCAAGATACACATGTCCCCACAGTGCCTGCTATGCCCCCAGTGCCTGCTATGCCCCCAGTGCAGATACACATGTCCCCACAGTGCCTGCTATGCTCCCCAGTGCCAGATACACATGTCCCCACAGTGCCAGATATGCCCCCAGTGCCAGATACACATGTCCCCACAGTGCCTGCTATGCCCCCAGTGCCAGATTTGCCCCCAATGCAGATACACATGTCCCCACAGTGCCTGCTATGCCCCCAGTGCCAGATACACATGTCCCCACAGTGCCTGCTATGCCCCCAGTTCCAGATATGCCCCCAGTGCCTGCTATGCCCCCAGTGCCTGCTATGCCCCCAGTGCCAGATACAAATGTCCCCACAGTGCTCACCAGTCCCCACCCCACACCTGCGACCCGCTCACCGCGCTGCTGCTGCTCACTCTCCGGCGGCGGTGTCTCTCTTCAATTAGGTGCCAGTCCGTGAGCCAATCAAAGCTCGCGGTCCGGCAGCCAATCAGGAGCCTTAGCTGCTGGTCCGCGAGCTCTGATTGGCTCACGGGCCGGTGCCAAATTGAAGAGAGACACTGCCACCAGAGAGGCGTGCGTGTGTCTGGGGCTGGGGGCAGCGGTGGCCAGGAGCCGACCGAGCCGCATGCGGCAGATGAAAGAGTCGCATGCGGCTAGAGAGCCGCGGGTTGGCCACCACTGGCATATCTCTGGAATGATAATCTGTGGTTACAATTATATAAGAACTATGTATTACAGTCATATTTATTAGTACTCCTATCCTAGTCCTATTTCCTTTATTTGAACTATTTTCTCATATAATGGACGGTACTCAATTGTTTTGCGCAACCGATCTCCCATCTAAAGTGACGGGAGATCACGCGGTGCAACTCGGTTGTTGTTTTTTCACGCTAATCGTGTCCATAAAGTGCTGGATGCGATCCTGAAAAGTGCCGTTTGTGCGCCCAAACGGGTCACTTTTTGAGCATTTTAGCTCGCCATCCCCGGGGAGTGCGAGTTGAAATGCAGACGCTGGTAGCTATCATGCCCAAATGGAACTACAATTGAAAAGTTCAGTTGGGCGCCATCTAGTGGCTGCCAGCGGACAAAACATCTGAATTCCGCCCATAGTGTCTAGTAGTGACCTCCCCATTTGTTTAATAGCTATTCCACCATTGTGATTTATAATTGTTTGTAATTGTTCTTTGTTGGATAATTATAATAACGAGTTTAAGACTAAAAACAGCATGGTGATTGTGTGGGTTCCAACAAATTTTTGCGCTTTCCCTTTATTATAAATAATTTTTTAGAATTATATTAGCTATAGTGAATATAACCACAGACTATTAAATGTACAGAGGACTTTGACAAAACAGGTTATATACCATGTGGGACTATATATTCCAACCCGTTCTTGGTACTGGGAAGAGTTAATTTCGGACTTAATGTGATTGATACCTGCTTGGGATAAATAACAGTTCAAGACGACGGGGCAGCCACTTCTGGGGAAAAGGACGCTTTGCACCAATAGACTGAGAAACGCGTCAAGGCCTCTATCACCCCCAAGTGTGATGAGTATGGAAGTTGCGGACAAGCTCCACTGGTTCTCTATTCCACCGGGACTGCAAGCTGCCATGATCCCAGTGTATATAGCAGCCCTATGAGCAGAGGTGTAGCTAAGTGCCATGGTGCCCGGAGAAAGGTAATGTTTTGGCGCCCCCCTTCCCTGTACTGAATTAGGGGTCTAGCCAACATGTGGTGGCATGTTACATTTGAAAAGAAAAAATATTTAAAAATCCTAAATTGGTGACAGGGCTAGTTTTAGACCTTGTGGAGCTCAGGGTGAAAGTTTCCTTTGGGTGCACCAGATGTTTAAGATATGGACAGTGCGCGCCAAACGTGCGCAACTAAAATATAGGGGTGTGGCTTCATGGGGAAGGGGTGTGATCACAGAATAGTACTAATTCACAATACACCGCACAGTAGAGCTGCTTATACACTTCACGCCACACAGTAAATCTGCTTATACACGTTTCGCCACAGTAGAGCTGCTTACACACGTTACACCACATAGTACAGCCACTTATACACGTTACAACACAGTAGAACTGCTTATACAGTAGGGCAAAAAAGTATTTGGACAACCACCGATTGTGCAAGTTGACCCACTTAAAAAGATGAGAGAGGTCTGTAATTTCCATCATAGGTACACTTCAACTGTGAGAGACAGAATCTGAAGAAAAAAAAACTAGGAAATCACATTGTATGATTTTTAAACAATTTATTTGTATATTGCGGAAAATAAATATTTGGACACCTACCAAGCAGCAAGATTTCTGGCTCTCACAGACCTGTTACTTCTTTAAGAAGCTCTTCCATCCCCCACTCATTACCTCTATTAATGGCACCTGTTTGAACTGGTTTGTCTGTATAAAAGACACCTGTCCACACCCTCAAACAGTCAGACTGCTACCTCTCCACCAAGGCCAAGACCAGAGAGCTGTCTAAGGATACCAGGGACAAAATTGTAGAGCTGCACAAGGCTGGGATGAGCTACTCGACAATAGGCAAGCAGCTTGGTGAGAAGAGATCAACTGTTGGCGCAATTATAAAAAAAATGGAAGAAATACAAGATCACTGACAATCTCCCTCGACCTGGGGCTCCATGCAAGATCTCACCTCGTGGGGTATCAATGATCTTGAGAATGGTGAGGAATCAGCACAGGACTACACGGGGGGATCTGGTCAATGACCTCAAGAGAGCTGGGACCACATTCACAAAGGTTACCATTACTAACACACTACGTCGTTATGGATTGAAATCCTGCAGCGCCTGAAATGTCCCCCTGCTTAAGCCAGCACATGTCCAGGCCTGCCTAAAGTTTGCCAGTGACCATCTGGATGATCCAGAGGAGGATTGGGAGAATGTAATGTGGTCAGATGAGAGCAAAATCGAACTTTTTGGGATAAACTCCACTCGCCGTGTTTGGAGGGAGAATGAGTGGCATTTCAAGAACACCATACCCACTGTGAAGCATGGGGGTGGAAACATCATGCTTTGAGGCTGCTTTCTTGCAAAGGGCACAGGACTACTGATCTGTATTAAGGAGAGGATGAATGGGGCCATGTATTGTGAGATTTTGGGCAAAAACCTCCTTCCCTCAGTAAGAGCATTGAAGATGGAACGTGGCTGGGTCTTCCAGCATGACAATGACCCCAAACACACCGCCCGGGCAACTAAGGATTGGCTCCGTAAGAAGCATTTCAAGGTCCTGGAGTGGCCTACCCAGTCTCCAGACCTCAACCCAATAGAAAATTTGTGTAGGGAGTTGAAAGTCCGTGTTGCCAGGCGACAGCCCCAAAACATGACAGATCTAGAGAAGATCTGCAAGGAAGAGTGGGACAAAATACCTGCTACAGCAGAGGTTCTCAAACTCGGTCCTCGGGGGCCCACACAGTGCATGTTTTGCAGGTCTCCTCACAGAATCGCAAGTGAAATAATTAGCTCCACCTGTGGACCTTTTAAAATGTGTCAGTGAGTAATTAATACACCTGTGCACCTGCTGGGTTACCTGCAAAACATGCACTGTGTGGGCCCCCGAGGACCGAGTTTGAGAATCTCTGTGCTACAGTGTGTGTGAGTTTTTGACCTCTGTAGTTGCCAACCGAGGTTATATTACAAAGTATTGAGTTAAAATTTTTGATTGTCCAAATATTTATTTTCCACAAGAATATACAAATAAATTGTTTAAAAATCATACAATGTGATTTCCTAGTTTTTTTTCCAGATTCTGTCTCTCACAGTTGAAGTGTACCTATGATGAAATTACAGACTTCTCTCATCTTTTTAAGTGGGTCAACTTGCACAATCGGTGTCTTTCCAACTAGTTTTTTGCCCCACTGTACATGTTACGCCACACAGTAGAACTGCTTATATACGTTATGCCACAGTAGAGCTGCTTATATATGTTACGCCACAGTAGCGCTGCTTACACACGTTACGTCACAGTAGAGTCACTTAGAAACATTACGCCATAGTAGATCCCCATATACACGTTGCACCATGATAGAGCACCTTATACATGTTACGACATGGTAGAGCCGCAATAATAGTATTTAACTATTTACATGTTTAATTCAAATAAATTAAAAACACTATGTATGCCCTGACTGACCTGACCTCCCACATGCCCAATCCCTTAATAAAAATAATGCTCCAAATGTGACCTACCACAGACCTGATAACCCCCCAATCTCTCAATAAAAATAATGCCCCAAAACATAACACCCCCCCACCCCCACCCTGAGAATCTCCCTATGCCACAATGAAAATAATGCCCTAAAACAGCCCCCCCCCAACTTAAAATCCCAGCAATAGCTCAATGAAAATAATACCCTAGAACTGTCTTCCCAGAACTGATGATCCACTATGCCTCAATGCAAATAATGTCCCAGAATTGCCTGAGGGGCAGAGAGAGGTGCTGCAGCTGCCTGAGAGGCAGAGTGAGGTACTACAGCAGCAGCTGGAGCAGAGAGGTGCTGCAACATCGATGTAGAGAGAGGTGCTGCAGCACCCGGGGCAGAGAGAGGTGCTTCAGCATCTGAAGTAGAGACATGTGCTGCAGCTTCCAGGAAAAGGAGATTTATGGTAAGAACCAGAGGGAGGCCCGCCTCGTCATGCCGCAGGCTTCTCAGATTTGGAAGCCAACTGACGGGCAGCCCAGGCACATTTAGGCTTGGGCTTGGTGGTTTTGGAAGTGCGAGACTGTTTCGGGTACGCCTGACCCTTTGCTTTACCCGGAGGGCGAAAGGAATGAAAGGAAGTACTCTTAGCCTTGGGGGCCAAAGGAGAAGTACTAGGAAGACATGCAGTCTTAGCAGACGCCAAGTCAGCGACAAACTTGTTGCGACCCTCACCAAAGAGGATGTTTCCTTTAAACGGGAGCACCTCCAGGGTTTTTATAGAGTCCAAGTCCACCGACCAGGACCGTAACCAGAGAATACGGCGAGCCAAAATGGATGTCGTAGCAGCCTTGGCCGCCAGAACACCTGCATCTGAAACTGCTTCTTTAATGTAATGAGATGTCGTGACAATATAAGAGAGACATTGTCTGGCATGTTCAGAAAAATTGGACGGAAACTCAGCATCCATTTCCTGAGCCCACACCTAAATAGCTTCTACGGCCCCAGTAGCCGCAATGGTGGGCCTATGTGCAGCCCCTGCAACGGTATAACAAGATTTATGGTAAGAACTTACCTTTGTTTCTGCGAGGTACACTGGATTACACAGGGAATAATATCGGGGTGCAGAGTAGGATCTTGATCCGAGGCACCAACCGGCTAAAAGCTTTGACTGTTCCCAAGATGCTCAGCGCCGCCTCCTCTATAACCCCGCTTCCGTGCATAGGAGCTCAGTTTTGTCAACCAGTCCAATGCAGTAGCAGGTAAAAGAGACAACAACAGTTAGTAGCCACAGACACCACATTCTCACGACAGGAGAAGGTATCAGCGGCTAATGCCATACCAACCCAAAGAAGCTAAGTGCGTCAGGGTGGGCGCCCTGTGTAATCCAGTGTACCTCGCAGAAAGAGATTTAACAAGGGTAAGTTCTTACCATAAATCTCCTTTTCTGCGGCGGAGTACACCAGGGGTTCCACAGGGAATAACATTGGGGATGTCCTAAAGCAGTTCCTTATGGGAGGGGACGCACTGTAGCGGGCACAAGAACCCGGCGTCCAAAGGTAGCATCCTGGGAGGCGGAAGTATCGAAGGCATAGAACCTTATGAACATGTTCACTGAGGACCATGTAGCCGCCTTGCACAATTGTTCAAGGGTCGCACCACGGCCTGCCGCCCAAGTAGGTCCAACAGACTGAGTAGAATGGGCTTTGATGGTAGCAGGAGCTGGAAGGCCAGCCTGTACATAAGCATGTGCAATCACCATTCTAATCCATCTGGCAGAGGTCTGCTTGTTAGCAGGCCAGCCACCTTTGTGAAATCCAAACAGTACAAAGAGAGAATCAGACTTCCTAATGGAGGCTGTCCTCTTCACATAGATACAGAGTCCGTACCAAATCCAAAGACCGCTCTTTGGAGGATAAATCCAGAGAGACAAAGGCCGGAACCACAATCTCCTGGTTAAGGTGGAAAGAAGACACCACCTTGGGTAGATAACAGTGCCGTAACTAGACATTTTAGCGCTGTGTGCAAGAAATAGCATCGCCCCCCCCCCCAATATTTAAAACAGGGCCAGCGCGCATCGTAGGCGCGCGCCAAAACTGTAGGGGCATGGCTTCCAGGGAAAGGGGTGTGACCACAAAATAATACCAATTCATATTACGCTGCACAGTAGTCTCCAGTACTCAAATTACACCGCACAGTAGCGCCACTTACACACTTTACACCAGGTAGAGTCCCATTTTACACATTACTCCAGGTAGAGAAATATAAAATAACATTCTTGTTTTATACATCACTCACCACCCCAAGCTCTGTGACTGACGGCAGGTGGGGAAAAGGTCACCGGAGGTCACTGGGCTGCTGCTGCTGCACTGTGAGCTGGAATGCCTCCTCCTCAAACCCCTAGGTCATCATGTCTCTCCCTAGAGACACTGCAGGGGGGCGGAGCATCAGATCCAGGAGAAAGGTGGCGCTGTTATACAGGGGGAGCGAGAAGAAATGAGAGTGTTATACAGAGGGAGAGACAAGGAAGAGAGTGTTATACGAAGGGAGCGTGGAGGAAGGAGAGAGTGTTATACAGAGAGAGAGGAGGAAGAAGAGAGTGTTATACAGAGGGAGAGAAGAGGAAGAAGAGGGTGTTATAAAGAGGGAGAGAAGACGAAGGAGAGTGTTATACAGAGGGAGAGACGAGGAAGAGAGTGTTATACGGAGGGAGCGCGGAGGAAGGAGAGAGTGTTAAACGGAGGGAGCACAGAGAGGGTGTTATACAGAGGGAGAGAAGAGGAAGGAGAGAATGTTATACAGAGGTAGAGAGAAGGAAGGACAGGGTGTTATACAGAGGGAGCGAGGAGGAAGGAGAGTGTGTTATACAGAGGTAGAGAGAAGGAAGGAGAGGGTGTTATACAGATGAAACGAGGAGGAAGGAGAGGGTGTTATACAGGGGGAGAGATAAGATAGGGGAAAGTGTTATACAGGGTAAGAGATAAGGTAGGGGAGAGATAAGGTGGGGGAGAGTGTTATATGGTGGGAGAGATTTTATGGGGAGAATGTTATACAGGCGGAGAGATACGATAGGGGAGATTATACAGGGGGGAGATAAGATAGCGGAGAGTGTTATACAAGAAGGTGAGAGATAAGGTAGGGGATAGTGTTATATAGGGTGAGAGATACGGTAGGGGAGCGTGTTATACAGGGGGAGAGATAAGGTAGGGGAGAGTTACACAGGGGGAGAGATCAGATAGTGGGAGAGATAAGATAGGGGAAGAGTTACACAGAGTGAGAGATAAGATAGGGGGGAGAGTTACACAGGGGGAGAAATAAGGTAGGAGGAGTGATAAGGTAGGGGAAGTGTTACACAGGGGGAGAGATAAGGTAGGGCAGAGTTACACAGGGGGAGAGATAAGGTAGGGTGAGAGATAAGATAAGATAGGGGGAGAGTTAAACAGGGGGAGAGATAAGGTAGGGGGGAGAATTACACAGGGGGGGAGATAAGGTGGGGGGAGGGTTACACATGGGGAGAGATAAGGTAGTGAGGAGATTTACACATGGGGAGAGATAAGGTAGGGGGAAGTGTTACACAGGGGGAGAGATAAGATAGGGGGAGAGTTACACAGGGGGAGAGATAAGGCAGAGGGGGGAGAGTTACACAGGGGGAGAGATAAGGTAGAGGGGAGAGTGTTACACAGGAGGAGAGATAAGGTAGGGGGGAGAGTTACACAGGGAGAGAGATAAGGTAGAGGGGAGAGTGTTACACAGGGGGAGAGATAAGGTAGAGGGGAGAGTGTTACACAGGGGGAGAGATGAGGTAGAGGGAAGAGTGTTACACAGGGGGAGAGATAAGGTAGAGGGGAGAGTGTTACACAGGGGGAGAGATAAGAAAGATAAGAGAGAGGAGAGAGTGTTAATCAGAGGTAGAGATGAAGGCGAGAGCTGGAAGAGAGAGACTTACACACTTCCTGTCACCTCTGCTCCTCCGGAGTGTGGGCCTTCTGACTGTAACGTCTGCCTGCGCTTGGCTCCGCCCCCTGACAGCCAGAGAGCCCAGCTCCCAGCAGTGAGGGCTGTCTCTCTGTCTCCTCTCCTGCAGTGGTGCGCTGTGGGGCCGGCAACAGTAAGAGCGCGGGGGCAGCATCACATGCCCGACCCACGCTGACTGAGTGATGAAACAGGAAATAAACTACAGCTTCCTGCAGCAAGGGCTGCTGGGAGCTGTAGTTTATTTCCTGTTTCTTCACTCGTGCGGAGCTGCGGTGCGGTGGGCGCCTCCTGGGTCCTGGTAGATTTATTCTTATTGAGCGGCCGTGCAGGTGGTGATGCCAGATGGTGCGCCTACAGTGCATATGCGCTGTGGGCAAGGCACCATTGGCACACACCTAGTTACGGCCCTGGTAGATAACCAGGGCGCGTCCGAAGAACCGCCCGATAACAGTGAAAAATCAGATAGGGGGACCTACAAGATAAGGCACCCAAATCTGATACTCGTCTAGCAGAGGCAATAGCCAGCAGAAACAAGACCTTGCGGGAAAGCCACTTAAGGTCCGCAGATTCAAGAGGTTCAAACGGATACTCTTGCAAAGCCCCCAGAACCACCGACAAATCCCATGGAGCCACAGGAAGGACATAGGGAGGTTGAATCCGTAAAACACCCTGAGTGAATTTATGAACATCAGGCAATTTTTCTCTGAAACCATACCGACAAGGCAGAAATATGAACCTTGATGGAGGCCAGACGAAGGCCCAAGTCCAGGCCCTGTTGTAGGAAGGCTAAAAGATTGGCTGTAGTAAACTTGTAAACGTCATGATTGTTAGATGCGCACCAAGCAAAGTAAGAATTCCAGACCCTATGGTAAATCCAAGCAGAAGCCGACTTACGGGCCTTCAACATAGTTTGGATGACCGCCTCAGAAAATTCTTTGGCCCTCAGTACGGCAGCTTCAAGAGCCACGCCGTCAAAGCCAGTTGGGCCAAATCCTGGTAAACACAAGGGCCCTGAACGAGGAGGTCTGGTCGTTGCGGAAGCAGAAGAGGACGCGCTAGCGAGAGACCCTGTAGGTCTGAGTACCAATGCCGTCTGGGCCATGCTGGAGCTATTACAAGAAGGATTCCTCCTTACTTGAACTTCCTCACTACTCTGGGCAGGAGTGACACCGGAGGGAACATGTACGGCAGGCGAAAGGTCAATGGAATTTCCAGTGTGTCCACGAACGCCACTTGAGGATCCCTTGTTCTTGCTCCGAAGACCGGAACCTTGTGATTGTGTCGAAATGCCATCATGTCTACATCTGGTAGGCCCCACTTGTCCACTAGGAGTTTAAATACTTATGGATGAAGGCTCCACTCTTCGGCATGTACGTCCTGACGACTGCGGAAGTCCGCTTCCCAGTTGAGGACCCCGGAATGAACACTGCGGCTATGTCTGGCAGATGGCGTTCCGCCCATTGAAGAATCTTTGACACTTCCATCATTGTCATGCAGCTTCGAGTGCCGCATTGATGATTTATGTACGCCACCGTGGTGGCGTTGTCTGACTGTATTTGAACAGGCCTGTTCAGTACCAGATGCTGGGCCAGTTTCAGAGCATTGAACACTGCCCGCAATTCCAGAATGTTTATTGGGAGGAGACACTCCTCCCTGGTTCACCGACGCTGAAGAGAGTGTTGCTCCAACACCGCGCCCCAACCCCTCAGACTGGCATCCGTTGTCAAAAGGACCCAGTTGGAGATCCAGAAGGGACGACCCCTGCTCAATCGTTGGTCCTGCAGCCACCAGGTCAGTGACAGATGGACCTCCGGAGACAAGATAATTTGAGACCTGATCCGGTGAGGCAGGCCGTCCCACTTGGCAAGAATCAGTTTCTGCAGAGGGCAGGGCAGGAATGAAATTGAGCATACTCCACCATGTCGAAAGCCGACACCATGAGGCCTAGTACTTGCATCGCCGAGTGTATTGACACACGCAGACGAGAGAGGAAGCAATGTATCTTGCCCTGAAGCTTCAGGACTTTCTCCTGTGACAAAAACAACCTCTGGTTGTGTGTGTCCAACAACGCTCCCAGATGCACCATGCTCTGGGAAGGGACCAGGGATGATTTCATCCAGTTGATGAGCCACCCGTGGGCTTGCAGAAACTGGACCGTCAGATCCAAATGACGGAGGAGAACTTCTGGGGAATTGGCCAGGATCAGCAGGTCGTCCAGATACGTCAGGATCCGGATGCCCCGACGGCAGAGTGAAGCCGTCATAACTGCCATGACCTTGGTGAAATTCGCGGAGCCATGGTCAGACCAAACGGTAAGGCCCGGAATTGGTAATGGAGATTTCCAATAGCAAACCGCAGGTATTGCTAATGTGACATGACAATAGGGATATGCAGGTAAGCATCCTGTATATCCAGGGATACCATATAGTCCCCTGGTTCCAAAGCCAGGACAATAGAGCAAAGGGTCTCCATACGAAACTTGGAGACCCCCACAAACTTGTTCAAAGATTTGAGGTTGAAAATGGGCCGGGAGGAACCATTCGGTTTGGGGACTAGGAACAGCATTCAATAGTACCCCCTGCCCCTCTGAAACAGAGGCTCTGGCACTACCACTCCATTGTCCAGGAGGGATTGTACCACTAAACGGAGAGTTGTTGCCTTCACCTGATCCGAAGGGATGTCCGTCAGACAACAGCAAGGAGGGGGACGTGTCTTGAAGGATATAGCGTATCCGTGAGTGACGACTTCCCGTACCCAAGCATCTAAAGTGGTCTTCAACCATGAACCTGGGTGAACTGTAGAAGTCGGCCTCCCACCCTGGGATCCCCCAGAGGGAGGCCTGCCTCGTCATGCCGCAGGCTTCTCAGATTTGGAAGCAGACTGATGGGCAGCCCAGGCACGTTTAGGCTTGGGCTTGGTGGTTTTGGAAGTGCGAGACTGTTTCGGGTACGCCTGACCCTTTGCTTTACCCGGAGGGTGAAAGGAATGAAAGGAAGTACCCTTAGCCTTCGGGGCCAAAGGAGAAGTACTAGGTAGACATGCAGTCTTAGCAGACGCCAAGTCAGCGACAAACTTGTTGCGACCCTCACCAAAGAGGATGTTTCCTTTAAACGGGAGCACCTCCAGGGTTTTCATAGAGTCCAAGTCCACCGACCAGGACCGTAACCAGAGAATACGGCGAGCCAAAATGGATGTCGTAGCAGCCTTGGCCGCCAGAACACCTGCATCTGAAACTGCTTCTTTAATGTAATGAGATGCCGTGACAATATAAGAGAGACATTGTCTGGCATGTTCAGAAAAATTGGACAGAAACTCAGCCTCCATTTCCTGAGCCCACGCCTAAATAGCTTCTACGGCCCCAGTAGCCGCAATGGTGGGCCTATGTGCAGCCCCTGCAACGGTATAACAAGATTTATGGTAAGAACTTACCTTTGTTAAATCTCTTTCTGCGAGGTACACTGGGCTCCACAAGGATTAACATCGGGGTGTAGAGTAGGATCTTGATCCGAGGCACCAACAGGCTCAAAGCTTTTGACTGTTCCCAAGATGCACAGCGCCGCCTCCTCTATAACCCTGCCTCCATGCCAGTGAGCTCAGTTTCATTAACCAGCCCAATGCACTGTAGCGGGCACAAGAACCCGGTGTCCAAAGGAAGCATCCTGGGAAGCGGCAGTATCAAAGGCATAGAACCTAATGAACGTGTTCCTTGAGGACCATGTAGCCGCCTTGCACAATTGTTCAAGGGTCGCACCATGGTGGGCAGCCCAAGAAGGTCCAACCGACCGAGTAGAATGGGCTTTGATGGTAGCAGGAACCGGACGACCAGCCTGTACATAAGCATGTGCAATCACCATTCTAATCCATCTGGCCAAAGTCTGCTTGGAAGCAGGCCAGCCACGTTTGTGAAAACCAAACAACACAAAAAGAGAATCGGATTTCCTAACGGAGGAAGTTCTCTTCACATAGATGCGGAGAGACCGTACCACATCCAAAGACTGCTCTTTGGAAGACAACTCAGGAGAATTAAAGGCCGGAACCACAATCTCCTGGTTAAGGTGGAAGGAAGACACCACCTTGGGTAAATAACCTGGCCGTGTTCTAAGAAACGCCTGGTCACGGTAAAAAATTAAATAGGGAGACTTACAGGATAAGGCACCCAAGTCCGAGACCCTTCTAGCTGAAGCAATAGCCAGCAAGAAAAACACCTTAAGGGAAAGCCACTTAAGGTCAGTAGAGGTAAGAGGCTCAAACGGAGAAAACCACCGACAGATCCCAGGGGGCCACAGCTGGCACATAAGGAGGTTGAATCTACAACACACCCTGAGTGAATGTATGAACATCAGGCAGGGTAGTAATCTTTCTCTGAAACCAAACAGACAAGGCAGAGATATGAACCTTGAGGGAAGCCAGACGCAGGCCCAAGTCCAGGCCTTGTTGTAGAAAAGCCAATAGTTTGGCCGTTCTAAACCTGAAAAAGTCATGATTGTGAGACGCACACCAAGTAAAGTAAGCATTCCAGTCCCTATGGTATATTCGAGCAGAATCCGGCTTACGGGCCTTCAACATAGTTTGAACGACCGCCTCAGAAAAACCCTTAGCCCTCAGGACGGAAGCTTCAAGAGCCATGCCGTCAAAGCCAGACGGGCCAAATCCTGGTAAACACATGGGCCCTGAACGAGGAGGTCTGGTCGTTGTGGAAGTAGAAGGGGCCGATCCAACGAGAGGCCCTGTAGATTGGAGAACCAGTGCCACCTGGGCCACGCTGGAGCGACTAGACGTAGGTTTCCTCCTTCTTGCTTGAACTTTTGTATTACTCTGGGCAGGAGTGACACCGGAGGGAACACATACGGCAGCCGAAAGTTCCACGGGATTGACATGGCATCCACGAACGCCACTTGAGGATCCCTTGTTCTTGCTCCGAAGACCGGAACCTTGTGATTGTGTCGAGATGCCATCAGGTCCACATATGGGAGACCCCACTTGTCCACGAGAAGTTTAAACACCTCTGGATGTACGTGCACGTCCTGACGACTGAGATAGTCCGCCTCCCAGTTCAGAACGCCCCGGAATGAAAACTGCTGATATGGCCGGCAGATGGCATTCTGCCCACTGAAGAATTCTTGATACTTCCTTCATTGCCATGCGGCTTCGAGTACCGCCCTGATGAATGATATACGCCACCGTGGTGGCATTGTCCGATTGTACTTGAACAGGTCTGTCCTGTATTAGATGCTGGGCCATTGTCAACGCACTAAACACTGCCGCAGTTCCAGAATGTTTATCGGGAGTAGCAACTCCTCATTGGTCCACTGACCCTGAATAGAGTGTTGTTCCAACACCGCGCCCCAACCTCTCAGACTGGCATCCGTGGTCAGCAGGACCCAGTTGGATATCCAGAAGGGACGACCCCTGCTCAATTGTTGGTCCTGCAGCCACCAGCACAGTGACAGGCGGACCTCCGGAGATAGGGAGATCATGTGAGATCTGATCCGGTGAGGCAGGCCATCACACTTGGACAGAATCAACTTCTGCAGAGGGCGAGAATGGAATTGAGCATACTCCACAATGTCGAAAGCCGACACCATGAGACCTAGCACTTGCATCGCCGAATGAATCGACACTTGCGGACAGGATAAGAAGCAACGGATCTTGTCCTGAAGTTTCAGGACTTTCTCCCGAGACAAGAACAACCGCTGGTTGTGGGTGTCCAATAACGCTCCCAGGTGTACCATGCTCCGAGCCGGAACCAGGGAGGATTTCTTCCAGTTGATCAGCCACCCGTGGACTTTCATGCACTGGACCGTCAAATCGAGATGACACAGGAGAAGTTCTGGGGAACCTGCCAGGATCAACAAATCGTCTAGGTATGGTAGTATCCTGACCCCTTGACGGCGGAGTGTAGCCGTCATGACCGCCATAACTTTGGTGAAAACTCGTGGAACCGTTGTCAAACCATAGGGTAACACCCGAAATTGGTAATGAAGATTGCCCACCGCAAACCGCAGGTACTGCTGATGAGATAACGCAATAGGAATATGTAGGTAGGCATCCTGTATGTCCAGGGAGACCATATAGTCCCCAGGCTCCATAGCCAGAACAACAGAGTGCAGCGTTTCCATGTGGAACTTGGAGACCTGCACAAGGACTTCAGATTGAGAATGGGCCTCAAGGACCCGTTCGGTTTCGGGACTAGAAACAGCGGTGAATACAACCCCTTGCCCCTCTGGGTCAGAGGCACCTGTACCACCACTCCTGTGGACAGGAGGGAATGTACCACCAAGTGCAACGTGTTTGCTTTTGCCGGATCCAGAGGCACATCTGTCAGGCAAAATCGATGAGGGTGGCAATTTCTGGAAGGTATGGCGTAACCTCGAGCGGTGACTTCCCTCACCCAGGTATCTGAAGTGGTCTTCAACTATTCCTGGGCAAAACCTAGAAGTCGGCCCTCCACCCTGGGATCCCCCAGAGGGAGGCCCGTCCCATCATGTGGCAGGCTTGTCAGTTTTGGAAGCTGGCTGACGGGCGGCACAGGCACGCTTCGGTCTGGGCTTGGCAGGTCTGGAAGCACGAGCTTGCTTTGGGTATGCCTGACCTTTTGTTCTACCTGGAGTACAAAAGGGCAGAGGGAAAGTACTTTTATCCTTCTGTGCGGAAGGAGCCGTACTAGGTAGGCAAGCTGTTTTAGCAGTAGCCAGATCAGCCACAATCTTATTGAGGTCTTCTCCAAAGAGAATGTATCCCTTGAAAGGAAGCACCTCCAGGGTTTTCTTGGAATCCAAATCCATCGACCAGGATCTCAACCAAAGGATACGTCTGGCCAAAACGGATAACCACCTTCTTACTGTTAGGTTCCTGGTGCTCAGAACAAGGGAGATGTTATGAAGTGAGTCCAGAGCACCAGGACGTAATGCTGGGAAAGGGGAATGGAAAGGGAATAGCCCCTGGCGCCCTATCTCCGTTGTCTCGCCCGTGCTGTCAGTACACTCTTGCGAGACTATGGTTGCTTGAGCCCATGGCAGCTGCGTTTGAAGGGCGGATTACGTCTGCCCAACTCCGATGCCCCCTCAGGTCTTAATGAGAGACAAAGAGTGAACCGAGACAGGGTGATAACAAGGGGCCCTCTAACTAAACAACAAGGCCAGGGGCTACTAATAAACCTAAAACCAAAGTATGTGCGGCTTGCCGCCAAAGGAAAAGAACAACAAAGGAAATGCTGACCACACGCCGACACAATACTTTTGTATACCGGCGGTGACAGCATAAGCAGAACCCTCTGCAAAACTCCAGTGACAGAAATAATAACGGAATACAGCGGCCTAGGCCGACGGACGCGACAGAGCCGCTACTCACGGAACCGGTACGAATACTGGCAAACGGACAGGAACCCCCAATGCTGCCGACACAGACTCTCAGAACTGGAGGACAGGCAGAATCCCAAACGACAGACCGGTGGACACCAAGAAGCCAGAAACTCGACCAGGCACAGGCAAAGCCAGAGGACCTCAGGACAGGAACGACTCACGGCAGGACACGGGATCAGACACAGGAATCGACTTGGGAACTGACACAGGAATCGACACAGGAAGCAGCAAGTCAGACACTGCTAGACTGGAGCTCAGGAACTGGCAGGAACAAGCTCAGAACTCAAGCTGACTGGAAACTTAGAAATATCACCAGCGTCTGTGAATTGCACTGAGCCAGCATATAACAGAGAGGCCTAATTAATAATGTCATGCAGCTGCCCTGTTGCATGACTCCAAACTGACAAGATGCAATTAGCAGCCAGGTGAGGCTGAACACATGGGAACAAGCTGCAATTACACAGACTCACCAGCGGCAGCAACCAAGAGTATTCTTAAACAGAGCAACGGGAAATCCTGGCCTGCAAGACAACTTATAAACATAAAATAGGAATGAACCACTACCTGTGGTTCATAACAGTATCCCCTCCTTAAGGGTGAGCTCCGAGCACCCCATGACACCCACGGGGAACATAAACAGAAGTATAACATAAAATACCTAACCGACATGCAAAACAGGAATGAGCCACAGCCGTGGCTCATAACAGTACCCCCCCCCCTTGAGGAGGGGTCAAAGGACCCCAAAATACAGACTATCCAAAACAAGGGATTCAAAAAAAAAACCTGACACACTGGTCTAACAGACAAGAAAACAGAAACAAGCTGTAACAACAGCTTGTAACAGTGCCCTCCCCTTGACGGTGGCCACTGGACACAAGACAAGGAAAAAAATATATTATTTTTTTTATATCAAGGCAAGAGTCAAAAATTATTTCTTTTTCTTCTTCTTTTTACAAAGCTCTTTAGGTCTGACCAAGGTAATTCCCCAAACATTGTCTGAACTGATGGTACCACCCAGCAAGGCTGCATTCAAATCAGAGATAGGTTTCTTACCCTTGGGAGCTGAACTTTCTGGCAAAGTACTCCTATTAGAAGAAGAAGTCAGAAAAGCACATCCTGCAGTCAAAACAACGGGCTGAGACTCTTGTGCCGAGTTTACAGTATTTGGTGGACTCTCAGCAGACAAGACTGGTGACTTAGAGGAACCTGAACCAATTTCTTTGGAACCATATCTTTTAATAATTGCATCACTGAATGCTGTGGGATCCTGAAAAATGGGATCTTCAGCTTTCATTAGGCTGGTCGCCCACTCAAAAGGCTCTCCTCTAAAAGAATAAATCAGATAGAGCACAAGGTTCTCTAAAGTGATGCCCAGAAATGGTCTAGACAACATAATAATGTAATAGTGTTTGAAAAGCGCCAGAAATTGGGCAAAGTCCCCATCAAAGATTATGGATGTTGAGATATCAACAGAGTCAGGATCTGTTTCCTTCCCATCTGACTGACTGGAGTGCTTTGCTAGGACCTGGTCACTATTGACCTCACTCGAGGCCGAGACTCTCTGAACCCCACCCGGGGCAGTGACTTTCTGAACCCCACACGGGGCAGTGACTTTCTGAACCCCACCCGGGGCAGTGACTTTCTGAACCCCACACGGGGCAGTGACTTTCTGAACCCCACACGGGGCAGTGACTTTCTGAACCCCACACGGGGCAGTGACTTTCTGAACCCCACCCGGGGCAGTGACTTTCTGAACCCCACCCGGGGCAGTGTCTTTCAGGAACCCCGCTGGGGTCAGCACCACGGATTCTTTTACTGGGACCGAGCTGTCGGACTCCCCCACTGGGACCGAGCCATCGGCCTCCTTCACTGGGACTGAGTCATTGGCCTCCCTCTCTGAGTCGATAATTATCGAAACTTCTCCCGGGACTATGACTTCCGGGACTTTTGCTGAGGCTATAACCTTCAGCACCTCCACTAACGCTACGCCTCTTAAGTTCTTTCCTGGGGAAGCGACCTCTAGACCCTTCTTAGAGGCTGCGTCTCTCGAGACCCCACTTGGGGATGTTACTTCAAAGATCCCTTCTGGGGTTTTGCTTCTCGAGTTCCCTTCTAGAACTATGGTTTCAGATACCCTTTCTGGGGTTGCGCTCTTCAAGTCCCTACCTGGGGTAACAGCTTCTGAGACCCCTTCTGGTATGGAAACCTGAGCTATAATATTTGATGTCCCTCTATAAGCTAGAGCATCGGGTACCGCTCCAGCACTCTGGGCATCGGGTACCGCTACAGCACTCTGGGCATCGGGTACCGCTCCAGCACTCTGGGCATCGGGTACCGCTCCAGCACTCTGGGCATCGGGTACCGCTCCAGCACTCTGGGCATCGGGTACCGCACCAAGATCCTGAGCATCGGGCACCTCTCCAGGACCCTGGGCAATGGGCACCACTCCAGGACCCTGGGCAACGGGCACCACTCCAGGACCCTGGGCAATGGGCACCACTCCAGGACCCTGGGCAACGGGCACCACTCCAGGAACCTGGGCAACGGGCACCACTCCAGGAACCTGGGCATCGGCACCACTCCAGGGACTTGCAACTCTGCTTCAACAGGAACCTCAAGAGAGGAGAGAAACATTCTCTTTTGATTCCTGAATCTATAATGGGGCTCCCTTGCCCAAGGACCCCAATTATAGGACAGAGAGCTTTTTAGTGTGGGTTGTGTGACAAGTACCTCTGCCACAGTAGAGACAGGAGTAGGTCTTGTATCCTGACTCAACTTGGCCAGAGGGCAAGACTCGTCACCACACTTTGGCTTGCGCAACTCACAGGTCTGCAGATAGTGGCCTACACCCCCACAATATAGGCATAAGTTTAAGTTTCTGCGACGCAGACGCTCCTCTTCTGAGAGCCTGTGCCGCAGAAAACTTTTAAACCTTTTCTCTTCAATTAAACCAGAGGATTCTCTTGTCACCATACTGTGAACAAGAGTCTCTTTAGAGATAGATGTACTCTCAACGACTTCTGGCAAGATGAGCAAGATCTTAGTCAGAAGGTTTTGCAGTTGCTTTAGGGATTGCTGCAAAACTTCTAGTCGCTCTGGTCTCAAAGCACTGAAAGCAGAGTTCAGGGCTGCGAGAGATGCCTGCAGGGCTTGCATAGTAGACATAGGAGGATTTAAAACTAGACAAGACAAGACAAGACAAGGCAAGACTAGACAAGGCAAGACTAGACAAGGCAAGACTAGACAAGGCAAGACTACATTTTTAAACTAGACAAAACAAGACTGTTTTTTTTTTTTTTTTAAATACCGGACTGGATTCCGCACACTGAGTTCTAGACAGGACTGGATTCTAAACACCGGATTGGATTCTGCACACTGAATTCTAGACAGGACTGGATTCTAAACACCGGATTGGATTCTGCACACGGAATTCTAAACAGGACTGGATTCTAAACACCGGATTGGATTCTTCACACTGAATTCTAGACAAGACTGGATTCTAAACACCGGATTGGATTCTGCACACTGAATTCTAGACAGGACTGGATTCTAGACTAGACACTGGACTGGGCCAAAAAAGAAAAAAAAGTTTTATTTCTTTTTTGTGGTTGGGCTGGTGATAATGTTAGGTTCCTGGTGCTCAGAACAAGGGAGATGTTATGAAGCGAGTCCAGAGCACCAGGACGTAATGCTGGGAAAGGGGAATGGAAAGGGAATAGCCCCTGGCGCTCTATCTCCGTTGTCTCGCCCGTGCTGTCAGTACACTCTTGCGAGACTATGGTTGCTTGAGCCCATGGCAGCCGCGTTTGAAGGGCGGATTACGTCTGCCCAACTTCGATGCCCCCTCAGGTCTTAATGAGAGACAAAGAGTGAACCGAGACAGGGTGATAACAAGGGGCCCTCTAACTAAACAACAAGGCCAGGGGCTACTAACAAACCTAAAACCAAAGTATGTGCGGCTTGCCGCCAAAGGAATAGAACAACAAAGGAAATGCTGACCACACGCCGACACAATACTTTTGTGTACCGGCGGTGACAGCATAAGCAGAACCCTCTGCAAAACACCAGTGACAGAAATAATAACGGAATACAGCGGCCTAGGCCGACGGACGCGGCGGAGCCGCTACTCACGGAACCGGTACGAATACTGGCAAACGGACAGGAACCCCCAATGCTACCGACACAGACTCTCAGAACTGGAGGACAGGCAGAATCCCAAACGACAGACCGGTGGACACCAAGAAGCCAGAAACTCGACCAGGCACAGGCAAAGCCACAGGACCTCAGGACAGGAACTCCTCACGGCAGGACACGGGATCAGACACAGGAATCAACATGGGAACTGACACAGGAATCGACACAGGAAGCAGCAAGTCAGACACTTCTAGACTGGAGCTCAGGAACTGGCAGGAACAAGCTCAGAACTCAAGCAGACTGGAAACTTAGAAATATCACCAGCGTCTGTGAATTGCACTGAGCCAGCATATAACAGAGAGGCCTAATTAATAATGTCATGCAGCTGCCCTGTTGTATGACTCCAAACTGACAAGATGCAATTAGCAGCCAGGTGAGGCTGAACACATGCGAACAAGCTGCAATTACACAGACTCACCAGCGGCAGCAACCAAGAGTATTCTTAAACAGAGCAACGGGAAATCCTGGCCTGCAAGACAACTTATAAACATAAAATAGGAATGAACCACTACCTGTGGTTCATAACACTTACGCTTAAACCTATCCGGTTTCTTGGAGACAGCTTCAGGCTCAGAATCATCAGACACTTGAAGAATGAGCCGTATCGCCTCAATCAAATCCGAGACATCCACATATGATTTCCCCTCCCCATCTGAAACATCAGCGTCAGTGTCTGGGGGGGTCAGTATATGCACCGTCCTCCTCAGAGGACGTGTTGGTTAAAGCCATAGATTGGGAGGAGGTAATGGCCCTTTTAGAAGACAACTTAGTCTTATGCGGGCGAGAGTGACCCTTAGATTTAGACATGGATCGGCTCAAATGCTGTAACTGAGTGGAAAGCTGGTCCGCCCATGGCGGGTTCACAGCAGGGAACATAAACTGTGGTAGTGGCAGAGGTGGATCCACAGGGGGCGTCAATTTAGTCACAAGTGTGTTTAACAATGTGGAGAATGTAGCCCAAGATGCGTCCTGTGATGCCCCAAGCGCTACCGACCCACTGGGGGGTAAGGAACCCTGAACTTGAACTCTCAGCTGCCAAATTATCCTCCATTACGTCTGCGGCCTCACTACCATGCAGTGTGGGAGAGGCCCCAACGTCGTTGCCACGTCTAGCAGACATAACTATGTGCACAATAATGGGCAACCCAGTACAAAGTATAGCAGCGCTATACTTAGCAAGAACTCTCAGAAAAGAAGCCTAAGATGGCACAGACCGGGAGTTCAATAGATATAGAATATATGGGGACTATAAATCACAAGTAAAAATACCCCGTCAGTATATCTTGTGATAGAAATCCTATATTATTTATGGAAAAAACCCTGAAACACTTGGCCCCCACAGGTATAGTAATATAGGAATAGCACGCTGAGTGAAATACCCTGCAATAAGGCAACCATGCAGCAGCTACATGCACACACAAATATAGTCACAAGTGTACCATGCAGAAATTATGTACCATAAACTGCACTGGACTGGCAATACAAAGTAATACTCAGTATGGCTATATGTGATAACTATAGATATAACAAACACAGTAAGCACTGGATGTATATCACAGGGTGTATGTACCACACAACCTTGAATGTATGCACTCTTTCTTAACTAACACAGTCCCAGTGACAGGTAGAATACTCAAGTGTCCTGTAGGAAGCACAGCACTGGCAGTCAGGCGGTTCCACAGAGGAGGATTTGCCCCAGCAATCCCAGGAACAGCAAGGCTTTATCTGTAATGGCCGCTGACCAGGAGTGAAGGAGAAGGAAGCAGCTACAGGGCGGGAACATTGTATAAATGGCACCCTGGGGCTGGGGGGAGGGGCCTCAGGTCCAGCCTGCTCCCCCTGTTGGCATCCCCACCGGGTGTGCGGGCAGAACAACAAAACGGGGAACTGGTACTAAATCCCCCTGACCTGTGCCCAAAATAATACCTGGTGGCTAGTGGAGCAGCTGCCCAGTACTCAGTGTCCACGCCAGCGCCCGTGCGGCCTGCCTCCTACGGCCGCGCTGGATCGCGGTAAAGTGCGGCACAAGAGCCCCTTACCTCCCCCTTGTTTGCAGCCCCGCGATCCGGGAGACAGTGGCGTGTGTGTGACTCACATTTAGGAAGAAGCCTGCGTCTCCGCTGCAGTGACCCGGCAACCCCGGCGTGGGAGTTTCCAGTGCTGCTGGGGGTGATGGAGCTGCAAGCTGGAAAGTCTCTGAGACTTTGCCAGCAGCAGCCCTTGAAGTCTTCATACAGATTCCTCTGTTCAGTCTTAGTAAAATAAACTCTGAAAAGGCTGCTTAAGGCAGCCACCTGTAAAGTGCCTGCACATACTGCAAGGCACCAACTTACAAACTGAGCTCACTGGCATGGAGGCAGGGTTATAGAGGAGGCGGCACTGTGCATCTTGGGAACAGTCAAAAACTTTGAGCCTGTTGGTGCCTCGGATCAAGATCCTACTCTACACCCCGGTGTTAATCCTTGTGGAGCCCAGTGTACCCCGCAGCAGAAAGACAGCTTTTCAGCAGCCCTCCACACGCTTATCCGTCGGCTCCTTGAGAGAAGTGACGGTAGTGACAGGCAGAGCAGATGACACCACCAGCCAAGCGATTTGCGAGTCCACCGGCGGTGGTGTTTCCCAATTTTTACTCAATTCTGCCGCAAGGGGATAGCGGGCTAGCATCTTCTTGTGCAGGGGTGAATTTCTTTCCCGGGTTCTCCCAGGATTCCTGACGTATGTGAACCAAGTGGTCAGAATGAGGTAAAACCAATTTAGTAACCTTCTGACGTTTGAACCTGTCCAGTTTCTTAGATGTAGTAGCAGACTCAGGATCATCATCAATCTGAAGAATGAGCCTGACAGCCTCCAAGAGATCAGGAACATCCACCTGTGAAACAGATTCCCCATCAGAAACGTCATGATCAGAGTCTGTGGGGTCAGTATACACGCCATCTTCATCGGAAGAGGTATCCGGAACATGCGTGGATTGAGAGGTAGTAACAGCCCACTTAGAGAACTTCTTAGGTGTAATCTTAGGCGGGCGAGGGTCAGGAATATGTTTATCCAAAGAGTTATTCAAGTGCTGTAACTGAGTGGATTAACCGCAGGGACCATATAAGGCTGATAATGCACAACGGGTACCATTGGGGGCGCAAGTCTAGTTACCAGCGTAGTCAGTAAATTAGAAAAGGCAGCCCAAGGCGGGCCCTGATGTGTACCCGTTGTTACAAACTGACTGGGGGGTACAGAACCCCCAAAACCTGAACCCTCCACAGCCATGTTACCCTCATATGCATCTGGGACATCATAACCGCGCACGGCGGAATCAGCCCCAGACTTATCGCCCCCTGTAGCTGACATAATATGAAAGCATACCTCCCAACTTTGTGTTTCTCTAAAGAGGGACACACGCGCGTTCCCGGAAAAGGGGTGTGGTCTAAAAAAGGGGGCGTGGCTTCACGGGAGGATCACGTTCGCGAGCCACACCCCCGTTTTCGTCACTGAGGGGGTATGCCTAGCGCTCTGTGAGCCGCTGGCATGCCCCCTCTCCCTCTGACTCCCCTGAATAGACGCTGTGCGCATGCACACAGCGTCTATTCAACGCTGCTCTGCTAAGCAGGGCAGCGACAGACAGAGACTCCCAACTGCCCCCCCACCGCGGGACACTGCGGCCCGCGGGTGGGACAGCGGGAGAGTCCCCAAAAAACGGGACTGTCCCGCGAAAATCGGGACAGTTGGGAGGTATGTGAAAGCGTAAACCACGGGCGACACAGTACAATATCAGGAGATAGAATACCTAACACAAACCCCCCATGCAGTGTGACAGCACAAACAGAGGATTTCGGAGGTAAAATGTGACTGAAAAACACAGAGAAAAATACAAATGACGTATATCATGTGAAATACCTGTATTATCTAATAACCCTGAGGCACAGAGCCTCCTCAGGTTACAGAATATAAGGATAGCAGTATGAGTGAGATACACGGAGTAGAAATCACATAGCAGCTATACGCACACACACACAGTCACATGTACAATGCAGGAATTATGACAAACAATAAAACTGCACTGGACTAGCAATACTATCCACTGAGTAAAGCTATTTATATAAACAGATATATCAATGCACAGTAAAACTGGATGAATATCACAGGGTACTAGTACTAAATAACCCTGAAGTATACACTTGTTCTTAACTAACACTGTCTAAACGACATGTAGAATACTTCAGTGTCCTGTAAATGCACAGCACTGATGATGCAGGCGGCTTTACAGAGGAGGCATCACCCTGCAGTCCCAGAATCAGCGCAGCTGTGAGTAATGGCGCCCAAGCGCTGACAGGGAGTGAGGGAAACCGAGAGATGCAGCCCAGGGCGGGAACATTTACTCTAAATGGCGCCCAGGGGCTGGGGGAGGGGCTACAGGCCAGAGCATTATCCCCTTGCTGGACTTCACCACTGGGTGCTGCGGGCCTTAATAAAATGGATTATAGCCTAATTCGACCTGTGCCCTTGCCCTGTTGGTCTAGTGGGGTCCCTGTACGGCCACAGTGCCCACGCCAGGGCATGCGGCCCGCCTCCTAATGGCCGCGCCGGATCGCGATTTCCAGCGGGTCCCGCCTGGGGGACCCTCTTACCTCCTCCCTGAGTGCGGCCACGCGATCCCGGAGAACTTCGGTTAGTGTATGTGCCCTGGGTGAAGAACCAGAGCCTCCGCTGTAAGTACCCGGCAACCAGGGACGCGGGAGTATACAGCGCCGCTGGGGGAGGTGATGGAGCTGCAGCAGGAGATATCAGAATGATATCTAGCACTAGAGTGCCCCTGCTGCAGCCCTTGAAGTCAGGGCCGTCTTAACAGCAGTGTAGGCCCCTGGGCACAGCAGTGCACTGGGCCCCCTACCCATCCTCCAGCGATACATCGGTAGGGGTGGGGGTGCTATCAGCGACAGCTTTGATGTCCCGCTGGCGGTAGGGCGTGTTCTGTCTTCAGCTCAGCATGTAGGACCTGGAGCAGTAATTTCTGCTAATTACTCCTTTACTGCACAGATGGGGCTAAACTGTAGAAGGGGGCATTGGGCTGAATGAAATGGCCCTGGTACATGAATTCCAGGGTGATAGGAGGTGTTTAATACGTAGGGGAGGAGAGGATAGTGGAGTGGGCTTAATATTTATCATTTTCCTGTGGGATGGCAGCTTGCTTGACTGCAGATATCTCAAGTTCCTGAAAATATATTTCTTAGCTTTGAATGGGATAAAAAACTAGAGAGTTCCGCCTTTCAGAAGGTTCTGGGGACTTGGAAATCAGAGTTCAGGAGCAAGAGAAATTCACCAACGAAAATCTAAAACTGCATATTAGACGTGTGGAGCTGGAGCAGGGACCAGCTGCTTGAAGTCTGAGATCTCTGGTTCTGGGCATAGTAGAGACAACCTGCCAATGTCTTCTAAAAGGGGAGAGTCTCAGCTTTTGGGTTATATCCTCATAAAAACTCAAAGTCAGACAGAACCCGAGATATGTGGCTGGGAAGAGCAATTAACTGGCTTGGATGGGGACCACTGCTTTCCAGTTGGATATCTCCGGTTCCCCAAGGCCGATTTTAAAAAATCTGGTACCCCTGGAAAGAGGGGACCCTCAGCTATCAGTCTAGGGCCCTTATACTCTTGGGGCCCTTGGGAAAGAGCCCATTGAGCCCATATGAAAAGACGGCCCTGCTTGAAGTCTTCTATCTTCTTTAAAATAGCTCTTCTTAGGGCTGCTGGAGCAGCCCTGCCTGCACTGCAGGCACCAACTTACAAACTGAGCTCCTGTGCACGGAGGTATGGTTATAAAGGAGGCAGCGCTGAGCATCTTGGGAACAGTCAAAGCTTTTAGCCTGTTGGTGTCTCGGATCAAGATCCTACTCTACACCCCGATGTTATTCCCTGTGGAATACCAGTGTACCCTGCTGCAAAGAGAGAGATGTTGCAAAAGCTGGGGCAGAGAGAGATTATGCAGCAACTGGGGCAGAGAGAGGTGCTGCAGCAGCTGGGCTAGACAGAGAGAGGTGCTGCAGCAGGGGATGAAGAGAGTGGTGCTGCAGGACAGAAGTAACCCTGTTGCACAGCAATAAGTACACAGTGAACCATATAAAAAGGACATGTGCCGGCTTTCAGTATATCCTGCTGTCGCCTCTGGCCTAGTCTCAGAGTGCAAGTCAGTGTGTGTCCCCTCTGCTCCTCCTGCTCTGCGACTGGCTGTACAGTAGTCTGCGGTATAGCAGGGCGAGGGGAAGGGGAGCGGGGGGGGGGGGGGGCGCTGGGGTGGAGAGCGCACCCTCTATCTTTTCTGGCAAGCCACCCTCGCTAAACCTCTGCCTTTGAGACAGCAAAGCACTGCAACAGCCTGGCTTTAACATCAGCACCGCTAAGAGAACATCACGGTCCACCCAGCTAGACAACAGCCTCCTGGCAGATCCGTGAGCCGCAGTGCCGGTAACCTGTATAATAATGTATTAATAGAGCCCTTGGAGAGGGACTGTATCAAATCCCTCTGGTTACGGCTAAAAGCCGTGTGGTAAGAAGTTGGCTAACTCCGACTAACAAACACACATAAGGCTTTGCAGATAAGTGCTTTATTAAAACCTTGGCTGTGAGAACTATCTATGCCTAAACTAATATTAAGCTGTCTAAATGAATACTAATCATTACAGACTAATTACACCAATCTGCAGGCTTAATGCTGCTTTGAATTAAATTATGGGCGGCTACTAACTGCATGCTGTTGCTTGATCTGGATAGGGTGGAAATAGATCCTATGGCAAGCGCAGTGAGCCACCGAGCCTGCAGTGTGGTGAGAGCAGCGAGCCTGCAAGGGGACTCTTTGCGCTCACCCCACTGCCGGCATTCTGGCGGGCGGGATGCCGCTGTTGGGATGACAGCCAGCATCCCGTCAGCTGGTAAATCATACTGAATCCATATATAAACATTACTTACAGAATTATATATATTGTGCTGTCAGCCAGTCTACAGGGACTGGAGCCCGCAGTTAATTGGCTGGGCTCCAGATACGCTGTGATACAGCTGTTGTAGCATGCAGAATCAGCGTTCACCGAAGGGTGCCATCTTACAGTCCAGCAGCAGCGGGTGCACTGTTGTTTGCTGCAGTGCAGGCTGAGAGGTACCAGGCGGGAGCCGCACTGTTCCCTATTGCAGGTGTTAGCAGAGCTTCTGGGACAGAGCTGCTTTATTCTGCGGCAGCAGTAAATGCGCCGCACAGCTCCGTTGGAAGAGCAGCAGTCACACTTGGATCCTGCTGCGAACCAGACAAGTGCTGCTGTACATGCAGCTGCTCCTTCATAGCTTGAAACCCAGAGGCAGGCATCTCCGCTGAGTTACACCCCTGCAAGCAGCGCTCCTTCTTTTGTGTTTGAGATTGCTACATACATAGTACACTAATACCCCTTTCACGTCGCACAAATAACCCAGTATCGACAATCTGCAATCTAATTTGCAGTGTAAAAATAAAGCAGCCAGTATTTACCCTGCACAGAAATAAAATAACCCACCCAAATCTAACTCTATCTGCACATGTTATATCTGCCTCCCCTGCAGTGCACATGGTTTTGCCCAACTGCTAAAAAAAATCCTGCTGCGATCAACTTGGAATTACCCCCATAGTTTCTAAGGGGCATTATCCCACATACTGTTATGAGTAGGTTAAATGTTAAGTCTGGCACATATAGACATTGTTTTTTATATTTATGATCATGGTGTGTTGTATATGCATTGATAAGCTTTGGATGGCTGCACTATACACTTGGTTTAAATAACCTGTTGTCGTTTGTATCTTGGGGGTAGATTTACTAACGATGAATACACACTTACCTAATTTTTTCCCTCCTGAGCGATATAGTTTACTATATCGCCCAGTGTGTATGCAGCTGACAATGGCCGAAGCACGGCCCTGCGTGTTGTTTGTTGTTAACGACCCTCGGTGTCGACCGTACAAGCAGCTCAATTTGGACTCATCGTCCAAAGATGCATGTACAGCCCGGCCGCAGTCGCTCACGGAGCACATCGCCTAGTGTGTACCCACCTTATAACAAAAGTTATGTTACTCATAGCAGCCACAGAAATGTAGCAATAGAGAAATGATAGCTAGATACTGATTGGTTGCTATGAGCAACAACATTATTTGGCCAGGGAATAATTGTATGTGTATGTTCATATGGGATCCGGTCTCTAAGTCGACAATGTCTAGGTCGACCACTATTGGTCGATAGTAACTAGGTCGACAGGGTGTCTAGGTCAACAGGGTCTTTAGGTCGACAGGTCAAAAGGTCGACATGAGTTTTAAAAAAAATAAATCTTTTTTTGAACCTTTTCATACTTAACGATCCACGTGGACAACGATTGGAATGGTAATCTGTGCCGAGTGAAGCGAGGCACCTTGCCCGAAGCATGGCGAGCGAAGCGAGCCATGGAGGGGACACGGTGCACTAATTGGGGTTCCCGGTCACTCTACGAAGAAAACGACACCAAAAAACCATAAAAAACTCATGTCGACCTTTTGACCTGTCGACCTAGACATTGTCGACCTTCAATACCACACCCGTTCAAATGTTTGAGAAAGATCAATAATTTAAAAAAAACCTGCATTTACCACATCAGCTAAATTCAAGTTTGCATGGTTAACAACTGGTACATGCGTGTTAATGAGTAAACTTCTTTTCAGCAGTGAGTGCAGGATCTGATATGTACTCTCTTTCCAGGCTTCATATTTGTTATCCTCATATGCCTTCATTCTTCTTGCCACTTCCAAATATTTTGCCTTTGCCTGAGAAACAACAGAAACACATATAAGAACAGATTGCAATTGTCCAACGGTGGTGATAATGGGTGATCAGTGGGGGCAGGGCCGAAACTAGGGTTGCTCTCACCCGGGGCAAGATAGTAAATTTGCGCCCCCCCGCAAAGTAAAAAAAAAAAAAAAAAGTATAATTAAAATACAATTTTATATATATATATATATATATATATATATATAAAATCCCACACGTTACACCACAGAGGAGCCTCTGCCACACTACAGCCGCTTATGCACGTTACACCACAGAGGAGCTGCGTATACACATTAGATAGATTATATAGGGGGCACACTATCACACATATGGTGCAGGTCCCAGGGGAACTCTGACACTCACACACAGACCAGGGGCACCCTGACACAAAAACAGATTGTATATGACCACATTGACACACACACGGTATAGGGACCAGATGTACACTGACACACACACAAAATATATAGGGACCAGATGTACACACACACACACACACACACACACACACACACACACACACACACACACTGTATAGGGACCAGATGCACACTGACACACACACACACACACACACACACAACACACACACACACACACACACACACACACACACACACTGTATAGGGACCAGACGCACACTGACACACACTGTATAGGGACCACAGGAACACTGACACACACACACACACACACACACACACACACACACACTGTATAGGGACCAGAGGAACAATGACACACACACAAACACATACACATTGTAGAGGGGGAGCTGTCTGCCAGGTAGAGAAACATACCTCATAATGGGGGAGATGTACTAAGCCTGAAAAGTGATAAATATCACTGTGATAAAGCACCAGCCAATCGGCTCCTAACTGCCATGTCACAGGCTGTGTTTGAAAAATGACAGTTAGGAGCCGATTGGCTGGTGCTTTATCACAGTGATATTTATCACTTTTCAAGCTTAGTACATCTGGCCCAATAAATCTCTCTCTGTCACAGCTGCCCCTCGTTCACAGTCCACGCTGCTGCGTTGTGTGCCTCCCCCTGTTCCCAGTCATGGGGGAGGGCTGTGGGCTCAGGGCTGCTGGAGACATGCTGTCTCCGTGAAAGCTCCCCTGTCAGAGGAGCCTGCAGAGTCCAGTGCGGAATGCTGCAGCGTCAGTGACAGTGACTCATTCACTGTCACTGACTGACTGCAGCCGCCAGCCAGTGTGCTCTCATCAGTCCCAGGCTCGGCTCTGCTCAACCGCGCCGGCCAGACTACTGTCTCCGTCCTCTCTCCCTCACCTCCGCGGCAACCAGAGATTTTGGCTGCAGAAACAGCCTCCCTAGCGCCCCCACATTCCAGCGCCCGGGGCGCGTGACCCCCTAGCCCCCCCTTAGTTACGGCCCTGGTGGGGGTAATTCCAAGTTGATTGCAGCAGGAAATTTTTTAGCAGTTGGGCAAAACCATGTGCACTGCAGGGGGGGCAGATATAACATTTGCAGAGAGAGTTAGATTTGGGTGGGTTATTTTGTTTCTGTGCAGGGTAAATACTGGCTGCTTTATTTTTATACTGCAATTTAAATTGCAGATTGAACTCACCACACCCAAATCTATCTCTCTCTGCACATGTTATATCTGCCCCCCCTGCAGTGCACATGGTTTTGCCCAACTGCTAAAAAATTTCCTGCTGCGATCAACTTGGAATTACCCCCTGTATGTACTAAGAGATCATAGGCTGATTCTGAGTTGAGGGCAAAGGAAAAATAAACACTTAATTTTTACACCTGGAACAAACCATTTTTTTAATGCAAGGGGTGCAATTTTTTCATGCAGGGTAAATACTGGCAGCTTGCTATGTAGCCCACACATACTGGGCAGCTTTATTTTTATACTTCACAATTTAGATTAGCGTTTGGACATGCCCCTCTGCACATTTTACTTCTGCTTCCCCTGCAGAGTTGGGATGTGACCATCTGCATCTCTCTGCACATTTTACTTGTGCTTCACCTGCAGTTTGGACACGCCCCTCTGCATCTCTCTGCACATTTTACTTCTGCTTCCCCTGCAGAGTTTGGACATGCCCCTCTGTATCTCTTTGCACATTTTACTTCTGCTTCACCTGCAGAGTTTGGACATGGCCCTCTGCACATTTTATTTTTGCTTCCCCTGCAGAGTTTGTACATGCGCCTCTGCATCTCTCTGCACATTTTAGTTCTGCTTAACCTGCAGAGTTTGGACATGCCCCTCTGCATCTCTCTGCACATTTTACTTCTGCTTCCCCTGCAGAGTTGGGATGTGACCATCTGCATCTCTCTGCACATTTTACTTGTGCTTCACCTGCAGTTTGGACACGCCCCTCTGCATCTCTCTGCACATTTTACTTCTGCTTCCCCTGCAGAGTTTGGACATGCCCCTCTGTATCTCTTTGCACATTTTACTTCTGCTTCACCTGCAGAGTTTGGACATGGCCCTCTGCACATTTTATTTTTGCTTCCCCTGCAGAGTTTGTACATGCGCCTCTGCATCTCTCTGCACATTTTAGTTCTGCTTAACCTGCAGAGTTTGGACATGCCCCTCTGCACATTTTAGTTCTGCTTAACCTGCAGAGTTTGGACATGCCCCTCTGAACTTTTTAGTTTTGCTTCCCCTGCAGAGTTCAGACATGCCCCTCTGCATCTCTCTGCACATTTTATTTCTGCTTCTCCTGCAGAGTTCGGACATGCCCCTCTGCATCTCTCTGCACATTTTATTTCTGCTTCCCCTGCAGAGTTCGGACATGCCCCTCTGCATCTCTCTGCACATTTTATTTCTGCTTCTCCTGCAGAGTTTGGGCATGCCCCTCTGCCTCTCTTTGCACATTTTACCTCTGCTCCACCTGCAGTGCAACATGATTTTACCAAAGTGCAAAGTTATTTACTTTTTTTGCTTGTTCCCAACTCACAAGCAGACACATTATGGCTATCAATATATTATATAAAGGGTTTTCCATTTTTTGGGACACCACCACTGTTTAGTGGTTCCCTGTAAAGTAATTCAGTGGTGGTTCTTCAAGAGATACAACACAGATTTATTGGGAGTGATTCTGAGTCAGTAAATTTTACAATGTAAGGGCTGCAAATATAGATTTTTATTTTGTTACACGATGGATACATACTGGCTGCTTTTGCAAGTAGCATGCTGGTAATCCATGCTTTTACATACCTCCCAACTGTCCCAATTTCCATGGCACAGTCACGATTTTTTGGGACTGTCCTGCTGTCCCACACGTGGGGTGCAGTGTCCCGTGGTGGGGGGATGGGGCAGTTGGGAGGCTCCTGTCATCGCTGTCCTGCTTAGCAGAGCAGCGGAGAATAGACGCTGTGCGCAAGCTATGGGCATTTTAGTCCATTTAAAAACCATCAACTTTTTTACAAGGTCTAGGACAGTTAATTGTTTAGATCTGAGCAATAAATTACTAGTGTTTCATCACAGAAAACCATAAAGTTAGTCAGATCATGAGTGAAATTGTATTGTAGGGAGCAAATACTGTGATTACACTCAAGGTATGCATGTTCTCCAGAGTCTCCTACATGCCTTGATGGATCTGGACCAAACTTGGTACACATACCCTTCATTGTCCAACTTGAAATACAGGTGGGGTTTCAAATGAAAAAACCCAGGGCCCCAATCTTGAAAATGCATATAGAAAAAGTATTGGTCTATTTCTGTTGTCTGTCTGTGAGGTCATGCTGTGATGTCATAATGGTGGCAACTGCCTATATCAGGAATTTGCTGCTGTCCTTTCTCATACTCCTCCAGAGACACTCATAGCTCACCAGCAGTAGGCGATATCACCGAAAAAGCTACTTACATAAGGTTAGTGACTTGGATTGTTATTAATGAGTCAGAGGAAAATATAAATTATCAACAGATATACAAACCCTTCATCATCCTACTTAAAATACTGGGATTCAACTACCATGAATTAGTGACATGCAGTGAGGTAGGTGAGGCAGAGCCTTTCCTGTCATACTAACGTATACGCCAGAGTTTTCATTAAACAAAGTATATGAAAAATACAAAGAATATATTATAAAGATCTTCTTTATATTATTCTAATAATTTTATAGTCTGGAGTAAAAAGTCTATGGCAAGTGAGGCACTGCCTACCTTTTCCGCACATTTCTGATCAAAACTCAGTAAATCTCCAGCAATATATACTGCTGCACCTGTGTATAATGCCCACATGAACCCCTTCGCCCATTTATTGTGTGTTATTAAATCTGGCTGTGGAACTAGCCAATGTGTATCCTGAGCCATTTACCTCACCGCACGTCCCTGGTATGTATGTATGTACGTATGTATGTATGTATGTATGTATGTATGTTCTTCATCATAGACTCCTACATGGCTTGATGGTTCTGAACCAAACTTGGTACACAAACCCTTCATAATCCAACTTAAAATTCTAGTTTCAAGTTAAAAAAATCCACCCATTGCGTGGCCAGGGCCCATATCACAAAAATACATATAGAAAATGCATTGGTCGGTTTGTGTGTCTGTGTGGTTAGCTAGTCCTGACCAGTCTGGTGGAGTCTGTGAAGTCATGCTGTGATGTCATAATGGTAACAACTGCCTACATCAGGACTTTGTTGCAGCTGCTGCTGCCCTTTCTCATACTCCTCCAGAGCCCTAGAAACACACAGCTCACAAGCAGGCGATATCACCGGAAAAGCTACTCATATAAGGTTAGTGATTGGACAAAGACTTAGTGCAATGCGGAGGCAGCAGACTTGGAGTGTGATTAAGGAGAGTCAAAGGAAGATAGTAATTACTGACAATTACACAAACCCTTCATTATCCAACTTCAAATACTGGCAGGGTTTCCACTAATAAAACCCCCCACCCTTTTTGGGGAAAGGACCATATCTATCTATCTATCTATCTATCTATATATCTATATATATATATCTATATATATATATATATAAAACCTTTTTCAAGACAGGCTGTACATCAAATTTAAGAAGTTCAACAGTCACTTGGGTGTATAATACATCTGTGGCTCACTTAGCGACCATCTTTGAAATCACATCTTCCTCACATAGAGCAGAGTAATGAACATTCAAAATAGATTACACTGATCATCTCCATGTTTAAGACCAGATGCAGCCACCAATGCTTCAAGATCATAAACATAAGCTTTGCTCAAACAGCTTCAGTCTGCTTGTGGCTGCACACAATGTGTGCTCTATGTGAGGAAGATGTGATTTCAAAGATGGTTGCTAAGTGAAATTATTTAAAGTAAGAGTGCACCCTCCACCGAGTGGAATGTGCGATATCCAAGTGGACCGGACCACGGCCTATTGGGAGCACCCGTCAAAGTGATCTAGCATGAGATGAGAGTGCGGGACATTGTGTGGGTATATCTATCTATAGTATATACATATTTATGTATGTATGTAGGTACAAACTTCCCAAAGTGGTAATAATATAGGATACCAGAAGACAAAGTAGGAAGTTGGGGTTGGTCGGACCTTGCGGCAGATAGCGCCAACCAAAATTGTGATCCAGAGAGCCTGTTCTGGGCCTTTCACTGGATTTGGAAGAAGAATTTTATGGCTTAAATACTCTAATCTTGTCACTTTGGTCCAACTCAACTCTTGCTTTATCCATTGTTGCCACCCCCCACCCAGTTGAATCAAATTTCTCATTCACCTACAATGCACTTGAGTACGCTTCTCCATCCTACATCTTCACCTTCTCCACACACACTCCATCTCTCCACTACTTTAACAACCAGTTATTCTTATTCCTCTTGATTCCACTTCAGTCTTTATGATTTTTCTCCCGCTGTTATGGTATGTCATTATACTCTCAGACTTTCCCCTAGTTTCTCAACTTTTAAAGCTAACTTATTAAATTAAGGCCATCATCCCTCATCTTAACTCTCCAGGATCCAAATCTTATCCATTTTTTTCTCCACATCCACCAATTATTACGTAGAATGTAAGCTCTAGTAAGCAGATCCTTCTCTTTCTCTTTTCTCTAAGTAATTATATAATTTCTAAGTTGTAAGTATATAATAGTTTTTATATCAATTTGTGTTTCTGTCTGAAATCTTGTTGAATGTTCTATGCCTATGTATGGTATTGCAGAACCCTTATGTTGTCTTATAGATAAAAGTATTAAAGACGACAGAAGAAGATAGAAGAAAGCGACAGAAGAAGACAACGACAGAAGAAGACAACGATGACAGAACAAGAAAGAAGAAGCAGGAAATAGAGAGACAAAAAAGAAAGAAAAGAAGCAGAAAAAAAAGCACGAAAAAGAAAGAAAAATTAAAGAAAAATGAAAGAAGAAAGAAAAAAGAAAGCAGAAAGATAAAGTTAAGAAGAAAGAAAATAATGTTTCTATGCCTATGTATGGTATTGCAGAACCCTTATATTGTCTTATAGATAAAAGTATTAAAGATGACAGAAGAAGATAGAGGAAAGCGACAGTAGAAGACAACGACAGAAGAAGACAATGATGACAGAACAAGAAAGAAGAAGCAAGAAAAAGAGAGACAAAAAAAGAAAGAAAAATGAAAGAAAGAAAGAAAGAAAAATGAAAGAAAGTATTAAAGACGACAGAAGATAGAAGAAAGCATCAGAAGACAACAACAGAAGAAAACAACCGATGACAGACAGAACAAGAAAGAAGAAGCAAGATAGAGACAAAAAAAAAGAAGCAGAAAAAAGCATGAAGAAAAATAAAGAAGAATGAAAGAAAGATTAATGAAAGAAGCAGAAAGATAAAGGTAAGAAGATAGAAAATAATGTTTATATGCCTATATATGGTATTGCAGAACCCTTATGTTGTCTTATAGATAAAAGTATTAAAGACGACAGAAGAAGATAGAGGAAAGCGACAGCAGAAGACAACGACAGAAGACAACGATGACAGACAGAACAAGAAAGAAGAAGCAAGAAAAAGAGAGACAAAAAAGAAAGAAAGAAAGAAAGAAAGAAAAGAAAAAAGCAGAAAAAAATCATGAAGAAAAAGAAAGATAAAGGTAAGAAGAAAGAAAATAATGTTTCTATGCCTATGTATGGTATTGCAGAATCCTTATGTTGTCTTATTGATAAAAATATTAAAGACGAAAGAAGAAGATAGAAGAAGGCAACAGAAGAAGACAACAACAGAAGACAACGATGACAGACAGAACAAGAAAGAAGAAGCAAGAAAAAGAGACAAAAAAGAAAGAAGCAGAAAAAAAGCATGAAGAAAAAGAAAGAAAAATGAAAGAAAGAAAATGAAAGAAGAAAAAAGAAAGATGCAGAAAGATAAAGGTAAGAAGAGAGAAAATAATGTTTCTATGCCTATGTATGGTATTGCAGAACGCTTATGTTGTTTTATTTATAAAAGTATTAAAGATGACAGAAGAAGATAGAATTAAGTGACAGAAGAAGACAACGACATAAGAAGACAACGATGACAGACAGAACAAGAAAGAAGAAGCAAGAAAAAGAGAGACAAAAAAGACAGAAAGAAAAGCAGAAAAAAAGCATAAAGAAAAAGCAAGAAAAATGAAAGCAGAAAGAAAAATGAAAAAAAGAAAAAAAGAAAGAAGCAGAAAGCTAAAGGTAAGAAGAAAGAAAATAATGTTTCTATGGCTATGTATGGTATTGCAGAACCCTTATGTTGTCTTATAGATAAAAGTATTAAAGGCGACAGAAGAAGATAGAGGAAAGCGACAGAAGAAGACAACAACAGAAGACAGCGATGACAGACAGAACAAGAAAGAAGAAGCAAGAAAAAGAGAGACAAAAAAGAAAAAAAGAAAGAAAGAAAGAAAGAAAGAAAGAAAAGAAAAAGCAGAAAAAAATCATGAAGAAAAAGAAAGAAAAATTAAAGAAGAAAAATGAAAGAAAAATGAAAGAAGAAAGAAAGAAAAAGAAAGAAGCAGAAAGATAAAGGTAAGAAGAAAGAAAATAATGTTTCTATGCCTATGTATGGTATTGCAGAACCCTTATGTTGTCTTATTGATAAAAGTATTAAAGACGAAAGAAGATAGAAGAAAGCAACAGAAGAAGACAACGACAGAAGACAACGATGACAGACAGAACAAGAAAGAAGAAGCAAGAAAAAGAGAGACAAAAAAGAAAGAAGCAGAAAAAAGCATGAAGAAAAAGAAAGAAAAATGAAAGAAAGAAAATGAAAGAAGAAAAAAGAAAGATGCAGAAAGATAAAGGTAAGAAGAGAGAAAATAATGTTTCTATGCCTATGTATGGTATTGCAGAACCCTTATGTTGTTTTATTTATAAAAGTATTAAAGATGACAGAATAAGATAGAATTAAGTGACAGAAGAAGACAACGACAGAAGAAGACAATGATGACAGACAGAACAAGAAAGAAGAAGCAAGAAAAAGAGAGACAAAAAAGACAGAAAGAAAAGAAGCAGAAAAAAAGCACAAAGAAAAAGAAAGAAAAATGAAAGAAGAAAAATGAAAAAAAGAAAAATAGAAAGAAGCAGAAAGCTAAAGGTAAGAAGAAAGAAAATAATGTTTCTATGGCTATGTATGGTATTGCAGAACCCTTATGTTGTTTTATAGATAAAAGTATTAAAGACGACAGAAGAAGATAGTAGAAAGCGACAGAAGAAGACAACGACAGAAGACAATGATGACAGACAGAACAAGAAAGAAGAAGCAAGAAAAAGAGAGACAAAAAAAGAAAAATTGAAAGAAAGAAAGAAAGAAAGAAAAGAAAGAAGCAGAAAAAAAGTATAAAGCAAAAGAAAGAAAGAAAGAAAATGAAAGAAGAAAGAAAAAAGAAAGAAGCAGAAAGATAAAGTTAAGAAGAAAGAAAATAATGTTTCTATGCCTATGTATGGTATTGCAGAACCCTTATATTTTCTTATAGATAAAAGTATTAAAGACGACAGAAGATAGAGGAGAGCGAGAGAAGACAACGACAGAAGAAGACAACGATGACAGAACAAGAAAGAAGCAAGAAAGAGAGAGACAAAAAAAGAAAGAAAAATGAAAGAAAGAAAGAAAAATAAAAGAAAGTATTAAAGACGACAGAAGATAGAAGAAAGCGTTAGAAGACAACGACAGAAGAAAACAACCGATGACGACAGAACAAGAAAGAATAAGCAAGATAAAGAGAGACAAAAAAAGAAAGAAGCAGAAAAAACCTGAAGAAAAAGAAAGAAAAATGAAAGAAGAAAGAAAGAAAAAAGAAAGAAGCAGAAAGATAAAGGTAAGAAGAAAGAAAATAATGTTTCTATGCCTATGTATGGTATTGCAGAACCCTTATGTTGTCTTATTGTTAAAAGTATTAAAGACGAAAGAAGATAGAAGAAAGCAACAGAAGAAGACAACGACAGAAGACAACGATGACAGACAGAACAAGAAAGAAGAAGCAAGAAAAAGAGAGACAAAAAAGAAAGAAGCAGAAAAAAGCATGAAGAAAAAGAAAGAAAAATGAAAGGAAGAAAATAAAAGAAGAAAGAAGCAGAAAGATAAAGGTAAGAAGAGAGAAAATAATGTTTCTATGCCTATGTATGGTATTGCAGAACCCTTATGTTGTTTTATTTATAAAAGTATTAAAGATGACAGAAGAAGATAGATCTAAGTGACAGAAGAAGACAACGACAGAAGAAGACAACGATGACAGACAGAACAAGAAAGAAGAAGCAAGAAAAAAAGAGACAAAAAAAGACAGAAAGAAAAGAAGCAGAAAAAAAGCATGAAGAAAAAGACAGAAAAAAGGAAAGAAGAAAAAAAGAAAAATGAAAGAAAGAAAAAAAGAAAGAAGCAGAAAGCCAAAGGTAAGAAGAAAGAAAATAATGTTTCTATGGCTATGTATGGTATTGCAGAACCCTTATGTTGTCTTATAGATAAAAGTATTAAAGACGACAGAAGAAGATAGAAGAAAGCGACAGAAGAAGACAACGACAGAAGACAATGATGACAGACAGAAAAAGAAAGAAGAAGCAAGAAAAAGAGAGACAAAAAAAGAAAAATAGAAAGAAAGAAAGAAAGAAAGAAAGAAAGAAAGAAAGAAAGAAAGAAAGAAAGAAAGAAAGAAAGGAAAGAAGCAGAAAAAAAGCACGAAGCAAAAGAAAGAAAAATGAAAGAAAGAAAATGAAAGAAGAAAGAAAGATAAAGTTAAGAAGAAAGAAAATAATGTTTCTATGCCTATGTATGGTATTGCAGAACCCTTATATTGTCTTATAGAAAATTGTTTTACAGAAGACTCTTGTGTGGGTGCACTCTTGTATTGAGTTGTTTATAGGAAAATATTAAAACATAACTTTTATTATCTAGTTAATTTAAAATAAATCCACACTTACTTAGTCCACCACAATTAGACATAAGCTATAATGATACATATATATGCCTCAGCCCGCCCGCATCTCGGAGAGATAACATATATAATTGATGTGGCTGATTAGTGTAAAAGGCTGGAGCGAGTATGAGCAAAAGCCAGTCGATTCGTAAATTGGAAAAATTGGAAATGTTCTGGTTAGTCTATGCTAATAGACTTAAGGAGGGATGTAGATACTATAACTCTACACCCTGATCCTATCCCACCAGCACAAGCTCAGCTTGTGTTCATTAGACCTCAAAGGGTCAATGAACTGGACTGTTGTAGGGAGTATAGATCCTGGATTGTATTGAAACTAATCAGATCTATGAAGTATCAGGGAAGGCAGTACCTAAATCCTGGATTGTATTGAAAACAAATCAGATCTGTGAGGTATCAGGGCAGGCGGTACTTAAGAAGAGTATTCAGTATCAGGTAAAGAGATGAACGAGAGAGATGATTTGCGAAAAAAAGTGGTGATCCTGCTGGTGGTATATAGTCGAGAAAGGTCATGAATTACAACACCGGGTATTCTCTGGGGTCCCCCTCACAGATACTGGCCCAGCCCACCACCGTTTTGCTTCCAAGATCGGACGAGATCGGGCTCTGTCGGTGGGGTATGGTAGTAATTTCTCGGGCCCTCTATAACCGACTTACCAATGAGAGTGCACCTAAGGAAGATTGGGAGAGAAGATAGAAAATGTAGCGGATCTGCTGTCTACGTTAGATGAGAGTCCGCGGATAAAATTGAGAGGAAAAATAGAAAGAGAAGGTGGAAAAGCGGAGAGAGGAATAAATTAGGTCTGGCACTGGTTTCAGTATTGATATCGAACCGGAGCTATGTCAAATTGAGTTTGTTGTGCATAGGACAAAAAGATTGGCAATAATAAATATTAAATATGTTGGGCCGACACATACAGGGATAAGCCAGAAAAATTCACGATATTGGGTATGTTGAGCAATAACCCTCTTTCCCAGCGGAATCAAATTGAGGGGGGGCACAATGGCCCTACTAGGTGCTAATTACACCACTTGCTATTACACATGCATATATTGAATCCCTATGCAAAAATATTCAGAGAAAGGTTATCAAAGCCAAAAAACAATCAGTGTCCATGTGCGCTGGTGGCTAAAAAATGTAGTAGCCAGACAAAAACAGTCTCTGCCCAGATCTCTGGGCCACCCTAAATACGGTAAAAGTTGGTGGAAAAGGAATTACATATACGCAGGACTGGTAGTCAGTATTGCACAATCTATTAGTGAAAGCTTATTAATCGGAAAGAGTGTCTGGGGGGGTCAGTATATGCACCGTCCTCCTCAGAGGACGTGTTGGTTAAAGCCGTAGATTGGGAGGAGGTAATGGCCCTTTTAGAAGACAACTTAGGCTTATGCGGGCGAGAGTGACCCTTAGATTTAGACATGGATCGGCTCAAATGCTGTAACTGAGTGGAAAGCTGGTCCGCCCATGGCGGGTTCACAGCAGGGACCATAAACTGTGGTAGTGGCAGAGGTGGATCCACAGGGGGCGTCAATTTAGTCACAAGTGTGTTTAACAATGTGGAGAATGTAGCCCAAGGTGGGTCCTGTGATGCCCCAAGCGCTACCGAACCACTGAACTTGAACTCTCAGCTGCCAAATTATCCTCCATTACGTCTGCGGCCTCACTACCATGCAGTGTGGGAGAGGCCCCAACGTCGTTGCCACGTCTAGCAGACATAACTATGTGCACAATAATGGGCAACCCAGTACAAAGTATAGCAGCGCTATACTTAGCAAGAACTCTCAGAAAAGAAGCCTAAGATGGCACAGACCGGGAGTTCAATAGATATAGAATATATGGGGACTATAAATCACAAGTAAAAATACCCCGTCAGTATATCTTGTGATAGAAATCCTATATTATTTATGGAAAAAACCCTGAAACACTTGGCCCCCACAGGTATAGTAATATAGGAATAGCACGCTGAGTGAAATACCCTGCAATAAGGCAACCATGCAGCAGCTACATGCACACACACAAATATAGTCACAAGTGTACCATGCAGAAAATATGTACCATAAACTGCACTGGACTGGCAATACAAAGTAATACTCAGTATAGCTATATGTGATAACTATAGATATAACAAACACAGTAAGCACTGGATGTATATCACAGGGTGTATGTACCACACAACCTTGAATGTATGCACTCTTTCTTAACTAACACAGTCCCAGTGACAGGTAGAATACTCAAGTGTCCTGTAGGAAGCACAGCACTGGCAGTCAGGCGGTTCCACAGAGGAGGATTTGCCCCAGCAATCCCAGGAACAGCAAGGCTTTATCTGTAATGGCCGCTGACCAGGAGTGAAGGAGAAGGAAGCAGCTACAGGGCGGGAACATTGTATAAATGGCGCCCTGGGGCTGGGGGGAGGGGCCTCAGGTCCAGCCTGCTCCCCCTGCTGGCATCCCCACCGGGTGTGCGGGCAGAACAACAAAACGGGGAACTGGTACTAAATCCCCCTGACCTGTGCCCAAAATAATACCTGGTGGCTAGTGGAGCAGCTGCCCAGTACTCAGTGTCGATGCCAGCGCACGTGCGGCCTGCCTCCTACGGCCGCGCTGGATCGCGGTAAAGTGCGGCACAAGAGCCCCTTACCTCCCCCTTGTCTGCGGCCCCGCGATCCGGGAGACAGTGGCATGTGTGTGACTCACATTTAGGAAGAAGCCTGCGTCTCCGCTGCAGTGACCCGGCAACCCCAGCGTGGGAGTTTCCAGTGCTGCTGGGGGTGATGGAGCTGCAAGCTGGAAAGTCTCTGAGACTTTGCCAGCAGCAGCCCTTGAAGTCTTCATACAGATTCCTCTGTTCAGTCTTAGTAAAATAAACTCTGTTTAGGAGAAAAAGAAGAGGGGATTCTGTATTGTCGACGCACAGAAAAATTTATTAATTCTAAAAAATAGCCTTTATTAGATATGTATTAAAATATGAATATGATTAATTCATTCCCAACTACAGTGAAACATAGAATTAAAATCACAGACAAACAGGTAAGTGAATCTAAACAAAAGATTGAAAATGTGTAAATAAAGATTTTAAAAAGCGTGTCCACGTGTGTTTGCAAGTATGTCTTAGTATTCGGGGGTTACTATATTGGTACAGACACCATCAATGTTTCTACATCCATCCAATGTTATTCGGCCACTGTCAACATCAACAGTGTCGGTACATACATATAATGTCGACCACTATTTGAATCTAAGATGTCTGTGTCTATTGTTTTGAATTCCAAACACTTTGGGATCGTATATAAGGTGAAACTTCAAGTTCCTCACTTTTGTTATTTATGGTGACTATAGGTCATCTGTGGATATACTCACAGATCTGATCCTCTTAGAATCTATTTCTGATATATTGAGAGCCTCTCACATTGGCTGTCAATATTATTGGGGTATCTATGCATGAAAACATACAGCTTCAGAGAGTATATTATTCCCTGCTTATATAAAGAACAACTGTCTTATACAGTGATGTTATTTGTATATATGGTGTCCACCTGTGTTACACAGATTTCAAAGATACTGCTTGTGTTAGGGGTGTTGCAGCCCCAATTGTACTAGTTAGAGAACAACTGTCTTATACAGTGATGTTATTTGTATATATGATGTCCACCCGTGTTACACAGATTTCAAGGATACTGCTTGTGTTAGGGGTATTGCAGCCCCAATTGTACTTCCAAAGCAGACCGTTTATCAATACGGTTTATTCCTTATACATCAAATATTAGCCATGGTGTCCAACTATATTACACATATTTCACAGATACTGCTTATATTAGGGGTATTGCAGCCCCAATTATACTTCCAAAACAGACCGTTTATCAGTACGGTTTATTCCTTATGCTTCAGATATTAGCCATACCATTTAGCTGATGATGTTATTATACTGTATAATAGTTTTAGTTTTTAAATTTTAAACAAGCTGATTCTCATGCATAGTACTCTCAATTAACAATAAGGGATAGGTCTTATTTACTTATATAAGTAAAGGGGTGATCAGAAATTATCAAAAATTATCAGAGAATATAGTGACCCATATATATATTCATTAGATCCACATTTATTAAACTCAGAATGATGTGTGTTTTGTTACAGATATTTAATGGTGTTTATCATTGGATAGAGTTTTGGATTTACACTGTGCCCCAAATTCTAAGGTGTCTATCGTTGTTGGTAGTTATAGCATCACAATATATTTAATATATATTAATGAAATTTGTGAGCTATTCATGCACTGCTTTTAGCAGTAGTCACTTCAGACTGTTGAGTCTGTCTATTAGTGTGACAGAATTTTGCTACAATGTATGCACTTAAAGTATCTTATTCAGAGCATGCAGCTGCTATGCTCCTGAATGTTGCCAATTGTTGCAGTGTGATACTATTGTAACATAGGCTACTTTATCAGTACTTGCTTCAAATGGCTGTTAAAATCTGTACTATTGCAGCTACACTATTGTTCATATAGATTATAGTAGTGTAAACGCTTGGTATTCACAATGCTTTTACAGCTACATACATTCTATCCTATAGGCTCTGACTGTCTTAATCGTGGCAGTCTATGTAAGCAGGTCTGGATATGACATGCAGGTATGAGCATGTGTCACTGTACTTAATACAGATAGCTGCAATCTATTGTGCCTGATTTTCTTTATTCATTAAACTGCCAGCTGACGTCTCATGTCAATTTATATAATTGCATCATAGCTTTCTGACTGTCTTTAATCGTGGCAGTCTATGTAAGCAAGTCTGGATGTGACATACATATATAACTGTGTTTGATACAGATGGCTACAGTCTATTGAGCCTATTTTTTCTTATCAATAAACTACCAGCTAACGTCTCTAATCAATTAGTATAGTTGCATCATAGCTTCAAACACTAAAAACGCGTGGACACGCTGTGCCCTACACGCGTGTTTCACTGCACTTATGGCAGCTTCGTCAGGGAGCAACAAGAGCGCTTTCCCGTGGACATGTTTAAATCAGATTCGTGCTGCCCAATCAGCATTATGAGTTCAAAGCTCCAATGCCGCCTGCCAATCATATTGCGGCTACGGCCCGGAGCGTCATATGCCGCTTACCAATCAAAGTGCGGCTATGACTCAACGCGTCACATATATCCGCCCGCCAATCAGATGTTTTCCTGTTCGGGCATGTGACGTCCTCGTCCAATCGTGGCGTCTAGATATAAACAATGTTATGTCGATTTGGAACGGGGTTTCTCTCTCATTATGCCCCGGTATCTGTATGAGAAATAATTCTATCTTTATGCCGGTATGAGTTCTTAAGTATTATGTGAAATATAAATCCCACTATTTTCCTCCACCTCACATTAGCCGGGTAATCATATCCTACGTATTCAGGTTTTAGCATTTTCATTTCTTCTTTGAAAATAAATTAAATGAATGCATGTTTCCGGGTCAGTCCTTTTTCTTTATTATTTTAGACCCTGTCACATGCACTGTATATAATCTATATCCCGCTTTCATATGGCATTTAGATGTCTCTAATATACATACATCCGCATATATATATAGATAGAGTTAGGGGTTCAAGTCCCCGTCGGGCTATAGATTATTGGTAAATTCTTTACATAGAAGACTTGATCTTTCAAGGGTCCGGTATATTAAAAGTTAGTATTACTGTAAAATGAATTCTCGGATTTTAGAGTGATCAGGCTTATTCCACACTTCATATCCATACATGTATGACATATGTGTTTGTTCACCTATCATGTAGATTGCACAATAGTATATGCCCGTCAGATTATAGTAATGAAACCATATTTATTTGATTCATACGCTGATGTCATAAATTATATTGTTCGGCATTGAATTCCGTGTATAGAACCTCCTAAGTATTTTCAAATATCTAATTATATGTTGAATATTAATAAATAAAACTGATAATCAGTATTAAAAAGGCTGAGTGATGGTAGTGCCACTAGGGAAAGTGATACAGTGAACATGGTAGATAATAAGAAGAGAAGATATATATATATATATATATATATATATATACATATATATATATATAAGAAGATTTAGTGCTGGCCGTGCTACAGAAGGATGTGACCAAATGGTAGTGTAAATATCTAAAATGATATATCGATGTGATGGGGTAGTAATGTAATTGTGACAATAATTATTATGAAAAATAAAAACGCAACTAGATAAATAAAAAGTGAACAAACAAAAGTGAAAAAACAAATAACACACACTAGTGATGGTGAAAAGGTATCAGGACATCTATATATAATTTAATATAATTGTGATACTTTCTACACTGTAATATTGAGTATAGGAGGAGTTAAATGTCAAAGGGATTGTGTATCTCTCAATAAAACAATCCTTAGATATTCAATATGTACCGTACATATATCTCTTATAATAGAATTGCCTTGCTTTGTTCTTACAAACATGGGTTCAATTCACAAAGGGAATATAGCTATTTGACTCATTCATCCCATGCGGGTATACACTATTAAGCAGGAAAATCATTTTGGTTTCAAATTTCAGTAATTCCTGATCTAGATCTCCCCCTCTGATGCCAAGTTGTATATGTTTGATCCCAAAGGCTTTGAGGCCTGTTGGGTCTCCATTGTGATGGTTTAGAAAATGTCTGGCTACAGGTGGTAAGGGTTTAAACCTAGTTAGATCTTTTTTGGCATTCCGGATACTGCCAATATGCTCTAAAAGTCTAACTTTCAAAGGTCGTGACGTCTTTCCGATGTATTTTTTACTACAGGGGCATTCGAGATGGTAAACCGTGCCTATTGATGTGCAGGTGATTTTGGAGGATATAATCCATTTCTTTCCATATTTATCTGTGAATTGTTTCGTAGGGATCATAAACTTACAGGCCTTGCAATTACCGCAAGGAAATGACCCTTTCTTTCTCACATCATTTGATATAAGTGGGGAAAGATGGCTGTGTACTACCTTATCCCTCAAGTTGGGTGATCTTCGCCAACTGGTTAATGGTTTATCAGGAAGCAGCCTGGCTAAATCTTCATCAGTATGAAGGACAGGCCAGTGTCTGGTTAGAATGGTGTTAATTTCCCTCCAGTACGTATTGAAGGTTCCTACATATCTAATGGGTTCTTCTTTTTTGCATTTGATTCTTGGCGTTAATAGGGAGTCTCGCTGGTAGGTCTCAACTTCCTTAATAGATTTTTTAATCAATCTATTGCTGTATCCTCTCTTTTTGAAGCGTTCACTTAACTCGTTCTGCCTTAATCGAAAGGTATCTTCAGTGGAACAGTTCCTTTTAGTTCTTAAGAGTTCCCCTTTAGGAATGCCTTTAATAGTTGCTGGGAGGTGGGAACTTGTTGAATGCAGTAAACTGTTGGTAGCTGTGGGTTTTCTGTAAAGATCTGTTAAGATATTCCCATCCTCATCAATCTGGATGGTTATATCTAAAAAGTTGATAGATCTTTGACTGGCTTCCAACGTTAGCTTTAGATTGAGATGATTGATATTCAGAATATCAATGAATTCCCGCAGCTCTCTGGAGGGGCCTTCCCACAATATCAGGATATCGTCAATGTACCTCAGATATACCAGAATGTTATTGGTATATCTCTCCAACGATTCCTGGAAGACCACCTCCCTTTCCCACCACCCCAGGTAGAGGTTGGCGTACGTGGGGGCACATGCTGTCCCCATCGCCGTCCCTCTAACCTGGAGGTAATGGCGCTCATTACAGGTGAAATAGTTGTGGGAAAGTAAAAATTCCAGCAATTCAACAAGAAAGTCATTTCGTTCGTTTTGAGCCTCCATATTGAGAAAATATTTGGTGGCTGCAATGCCATGTTTATGGTTTATGCTTGTATAGAGACTCTCCACATCACATGTCACAAGCCACACCCCCGGGCTGACATTCAAGTTGTTTAATTTGTTCAGGACATCCATTGTATCTCGTACATACGAAGGAAGGGTGGTGACGTGTTTACGTAGATAATGATCTACGAAGATGCTGGCATTTTCCGTCAGACTGCCCATCCCTGAAAGGATTGGTCTTCCTGGAGGTTTTCTCTCATTTTTATGTATCTTCGGCAGTAAGTAAAGTGTCGGTGTTTTAGGTTTGGTCATTTTCAAAAATTCCCAATCTTTTTTGGTTATGACGTTGTTGTTATATGCCCTCTGAACAAGATTGTTATATTGTTGAAGATACTGATTATCAGTTTTATTTATTAATATTCAACATATAATTAGATATTTGAAAATACTTAGGAGGTTCTATACACGGAATTCAATGCCGAACAATATAATTTATGACATCAGCGTATGAATCAAATAAATATGGTTTCATTACTATAATCTGACGGGCATATACTATTGTGCAATCTACATGATAGGTGAACAAACACATATGTCATACATGTATGGATATGAAGTGTGGAATAAGCCTGATCACTCTAAAATCCGAGAATTCATTTTACAGTAATACTAACTTTTAATATACCGGACCCTTGAAAGATCAAGTCTTCTATGTAAAGAATTTACCAATAATCTATAGCCCGACGGGGACTTGAACCCCTAACTCTATCTATATATATATGCGGATGTATGTATATTAGAGACATCTAAATGCCATATGAAAGCGGGATATAGATTATATACAGTGCATGTGACAGGGTCTAAAATAATAAAGAAAAAGGACTGACCCGGAAACATGCATTCATTTAATTTATTTTCAAAGAAGAAATGAAAATGCTAAAACCTGAATACGTAGGATATGATTACCCGGCTAATGTGAGGTGGAGGAAAATAGTGGGATTTATATTTCACATAATACTTAAGAACTCATACCGGCATAAAGATAGAATTATTTCTCATACAGATACCGGGGCATAATGAGAGAGAAACCCCGTTCCAAATCGACATAACATTGTTTATATCTAGACGCCACGATTGGACGAGGACGTCACATGCCCGAACAGGAAAACATCTGATTGGCGGGCGGATATATGTGACGCGTTGAGTCATAGCCGCACTTTGATTGGTAAGCGGCATATGACGCTCCGGGCCGTAGCCGCAATATGATTGGCAGGCGGCATTGGAGCTTTGAACTCATAATGCTGATTGGGCAGCACGAATCTGATTTAAACATGTCCACGGGAAAGCGCTCTTGTTGCTCCCTGACGAAGCTGCCATAAGTGCAGTGAAACACGCGTGTAGGGCACAGCGTGTCCACGCGTTTTTAGTGTTTGAAGCTATGATGCAACTATACTAATTGATTAGAGACGTTAGCTGGTAGTTTATTGATAAGAAAAAATAGGCTCAATAGACTGTAGCCATCTGTATCAAACACAGTTATATATGTATGTCACATCCAGACTTGCTTACATAGACTGCCACGATTAAAGACAGTCAGAAAGCTATGATGCAATTATATAAATTGACATGAGACGTCAGCTGGCAGTTTAATGAATAAAGAAAATCAGGCACAATAGATTGCAGCTATCTGTATTAAGTACAGTGACACATGCTCATACCTGCATGTCATATCCAGACCTGCTTACATAGACTGCCACGATTAAGACAGTCAGAGCCTATAGGATAGAATGTATGTAGCTGTAAAAGCATTGTGAATACCAAGCGTTTACACTACTATAATCTATATGAACAATAGTGTAGCTGCAATAGTACAGATTTTAACAGCCATTTGAAGCAAGTACTGATAAAGTAGCCTATGTTACAATAGTATCACACTGCAACAATTGGCAACATTCAGGAGCATAGCAGCTGCATGCTCTGAATAAGATACTTTAAGTGCATACATTGTAGCAAAATTCTGTCACACTAATAGACAGACTCAACAGTCTGAAGTGACTACTGCTAAAAGCAGTGCATGAATAGCTCACAAATTTCATTAATATATATTAAATATATTGTGATGCTATAACTACCAACAACGATAGACACCTTAGAATTTGGGGCACAGTGTAAATCCAAAACTCTATCCAATGATAAACACCATTAAATATCTGTAACAAAACACACATCATTCTGAGTTTAATAAATGTGGATCTAATGAATATATATATGGGTCACTACATTCTCTGATAATTTTTGATAATTTCTGATCACCCCTTTACTTATATAAGTAAATAAGACCTATCCCTTATTGTTAATTGAGAGTACTATGCATGAGAATCAGCTTGTTTAAAATTTAAAAACTAAAACTATTATACAGTATAATAACATCATCAGCTAAATGGTATGGCTAATATCTGAAGCATAAGGAATAAACCGTACTGATAAACGGTCTGTTTTGGAAGTATAATTGGGGCTGCAATACCCCTAATATAAGCAGTATCTGTGAAATATGTGTAATATAGTTGGACACCATGGCTAATATTTGATGTATAAGGAATAAACCGTATTGATAAACGGTCTGCTTTGGAAGTACAATTGGGGCTGCAATACCCCTAACACAAGCAGTATCCTTGAAATCTGTGTAACACGGGTGGACATCATATATACAAATAACATCACTGTATAAGACAGTTGTTCTCTAACTAGTACAATTGGGGCTGCAACACCCCTAACACAAGCAGTATCTTTGAAATCTGTGTAACACAGGTGGACACCATATATACAAATAACATCACTGTATAAGACAGTTGTTCTTTATATAAGCAGGGAATAATATACTCTCTGAAGCTGTATGTTTTCATGCATAGATACCCCAATAATATTGACAGCCAATGTGAGAGGCTCTCAATATATCAGAAATAGATTCTAAGAGGATCAGATCTGTGAGTATATCCACAGATGACCTATAGTCACCATAAATAACAAAAGTGAGGAACTTGAAGTTTCACCTTATATACGATCCCAAAGTGTTTGGAATTCAAAACAATAGACACAGACATCTTAGATTCAAATAGTGGTCGACATTATATGTATGTACCGACACTGTTGATGTTGACAGTGGCCGAATAACATTGGATGGATGTAGAAACATTGATGGTGTCTGTACCAATATAGTAACCCCCGAATACTAAGACATACTTGCAAACACACGTGGACACGCTTTTTAAAATCTTTATTTACACATTTTCAATCTTTTGTTTAGATTCACTTACCTGTTTGTCTGTGATTTTAATTCTATGTTTCACTGTAGTTGGGAATGAATTAATCATATTCATATTTTAATACATATCTAATAAAGGCTATTTTTTAGAATTAATAAATTTTTCTGTGCGTCGACAATACAGAATCCCCTCTTCTTTTTCTCCTAAACAGTCTTGATAAACTGTAGTTGACTGCACCCCCTAATTTCAATTCATATTGTGTATAATATAAAATAGGGGTTATACAAGTGAGTGTATGGTGATGAATCATATACATTCACTCAAGATCATTATAACACTGATTGTTTGAGTGTGCGGATATCCAGTTCTGTGTACAATTTTACTGGTCGCCTTGACCAGTCTTTTTTTGTATCTAGCACCTCTAAACTTAATAGATTACTCAAAATTCCTTGAATTTTTCATTAGAGCGCTCACCCATAAATCATGTCTACATTTAGTCTCACTCGAGATCTGGAAAATAGACGAGATAAATTGAAAAACGACATTGACTCCATTTTCAATTCTAATCTCAGTCAACTGGACCTAAATGATCCCAACTGGACTGAGGATCTATATAATTTAAAAACAGCCCTTATGAAACAAAGTAAAACCAGTTGGAACAGAAGCACTTTTGAAAACTACTTACGGAATAAATTAATTCCGAGAGGTCTAAGACCTAAACTATTTCCTGCTTATGAGCTAGCGAATGATACACTTAAAAAAGAATGGGAGGGAGTCCTGACTCAATGTTCCAATGACCTAATTAAGATTCTCATGAAGCATGACGAAATAATACTCACCCAATTGAACCAGGAAATTACCATACTAGGAGAAAAATTGAAGAACTTTGAATCGTTAGAACAGTTTCAGTTAAGATATGAAAAATATAGGAAGGATGTAGAAGAGTATGAGAAAGACATAATTGAAAAGAAACGTAGGAAATTTCAGAGGGACAAAAATGATTACGCATCAAACAGAGTGTTTAAATGGAATATACCTACCCAGCGTTATAGAACCAACCGATCCAGTAATTACTCTACCTCTGAGATGGATTCATCAGAAAGTGAAGGCCCAAATACCGGAACCATCAAAAAGACTTTTAAACGGGATTTTTTAGAGAAGGGCCCAAAATACTCCAGAGCCACACAAAATACAGAGGGCGAAAAATCAGGAGAGGCCAGGGGAGGAAGAAGAAAGAGAGATACCCTAGACTGGCGAGAGGAACCCAGGGAGAGGAGACAATACAGGAAGTAACCTCTCAAGTTGGCTTATATTCAGAAGAGATAACGGATGAATTAAAAATCGTCAATTTAACGGAAAGAACTCTGACCAACAACCAAATATCTGTTCTTAGTAGAGGATTATCCTTCTCCCCTACACGAAAACCAGACCGCTTCGAATGTGAAAAGGATCTTCAATTATTTACTAGGAAGATTTTGTTGAAAAAATTCTTCTCCAGTCAGGGGAGTAGAAATGCCAACCCCTCAACAAGCAATATGGACACTGATGATCTCATGACCCTACAAATTTTGGAAGAACTCTCTGCTGAATCCAATCTAACCCAAATTAATGACAAAGAGGTGGAAGATAGATCACGGATAACTAGAAAATCCAAATTCCTTCCAGACATGAAGATTTGTCCTCAAATAGAAGTCTTTCTCAGACTTGTGTCCAAAGACTTAGACTCACTATGTTCATCTAACAAATATCACATTGATAATCTAAATACAGAAGAAAGATCGGCACTCAAGGAGATCACAGAGTGGCAAGATACCATAATAAAGCCCTCAGATAAAGGGGGCAATATAGTATTATGGCCAAGAAATCTATATTTAGAAGAACTAGAGAGACAGCTGGGGGACACAAGCTGTTACAAAAAACTCTATTTTAATCCCACAAATACGTATCTTCAACAATATAACAATCTTGTTCAGAGGGCATATAACAACAACGTCATAACCAAAAAAGATTGGGAATTTTTGAAAATGACCAAACCTAAAACACCGACACTTTACTTACTGCCGAAGATACATAAAAATGAGAGAAAACCTCCAGGAAGACCAATCCTTTCAGGGATGGGCAGTCTGACGGAAAATGCCAGCATCTTCGTAGATCATTATCTACGTAAACACGTCACCACCCTTCCTTCGTATGTACGAGATACAATGGATGTCCTGAACAAATTAAACAACTTGAATGTCAGCCCGGGGGTGTGGCTTGTGACATGTGATGTGGAGAGTCTCTATACAAGCATAAACCATAAACATGGCATTGCAGCCACCAAATATTTTCTCAATATGGAGGCTCAAAACGAACGAAATGACTTTCTTGTTGAATTGCTGGAATTTTTACTTTCCCACAACTATTTCACCTGTAATGAGCGCCATTACCTCCAGGTTAGAGGGACGGCGATGGGGACAGCATGTGCCCCCACGTACGCCAACCTCTACCTGGGGTGGTGGGAAAGGGAGGTGGTCTTCCAGGAATCGTTGGAGAGATATACCAATAACATTCTGGTATATCTGAGGTACATTGACGATATCCTGATATTGTGGGAAGGCCCCTCCAGAGAGCTGCGGGAATTCATTGATATTCTGAATATCAATCATCTCAATCTAAAGCTAACGTTGGAAGCCAGTCAAAGATCTATCAACTTTTTAGATATAACCATCCAGATTGATGAGGATGGGAATATCTTAACAGATCTTTACAGAAAACCCACAGCTACCAACAGTTTACTGCATTCAACAAGTTCCCACCTCCCAGCAACTATTAAAGGCATTCCTAAAGGGGAACTCTTAAGAACTAAAAGGAACTGTTCCACTGAAGATACCTTTCGATTAAGGCAGAACGAGTTAAGTGAACGCTTCAAAAAGAGAGGATACAGCAATAGATTGATTAAAAAATCTATTAAGGAAGTTGAGACCTACCAGCGAGACTCCCTATTAACGCCAAGAATCAAATGCAAAAAAGAAGAACCCATTAGATATGTAGGAACCTTCAATACGTACTGGAGGGAAATTAACACCATTCTAACCAGACACTGGCCTGTCCTTCATACTGATGAAGATTTAGCCAGGCTGCTTCCTGATAAACCATTAACCAGTTGGCGAAGATCACCCAACTTGAGGGATAAGGTAGTACACAGCCATCTTTCCCCACTTATATCAAATGATGTGAGAAAGAAAGGGTCATTTCCTTGCGGTAATTGCAAGGCCTGTAAGTTTATGATCCCTACGAAACAATTCACAGATAAATATGGAAAGAAATGGATTATATCCTCCAAAATCACCTGCACATCAATAGGCACGGTTTACCATCTCGAATGCCCCTGTAGTAAAAAATACATCGGAAAGACGTCACGACCTTTGAAAGTTAGACTTTTAGAGCATATTGGCAGTATCCGGAATGCCAAAAAAGATCTAACTAGGTTTAAACCCTTACCACCTGTAGCCAGACATTTTCTAAACCATCACAATGGAGACCCAACAGGCCTCAAAGCCTTTGGGATCAAACATATACAACTTGGCATCAGAGGGGGAGATCTAGATCAGGAATTACTGAAATTTGAAACCAAAATGATTTTCCTGCTTAATAGTGTATACCCGCATGGGATGAATGAGTCAAATAGCTATATTCCCTTTGTGAATTGAACCCATGTTTGTAAGAACAAAGCAAGGCAATTCTATTATAAGAGATATATGTACGGTACATATTGAATATCTAAGGATTGTTTTATTGAGAGATACACAATCCCTTTGACATTTAACTCCTCCTATACTCAATATTACAGTGTAGAAAGTATCACAATTATATTAAATTATATATAGATGTCCTGATACCTTTTCACCATCACTAGTGTGTGTTATTTGTTTTTTCACTTTTGTTTGTTCACTTTTTATTTATCTAGTTGCGTTTTTATTTTTCATAATAATTATTGTCACAATTACATTACTACCCCATCACATCGATATATCATTTTAGATATTTACACTACCATTTGGTCACATCCTTCTGTAGCACGGCCAGCACTAAATCTTCTTATATATATATATATGTATATATATATATATATATATATATATATATCTTCTCTTCTTATTATCTACCATGTTCACTGTATCACTTTCCCTAGTGGCACTACCATCACTCAGCCTTTTTAATACTGATTATCAGTTTTATTTATTAATATTCAACATATAATTAGATATTTGAAAATACTTAGGAGGTTCTATACACGGAATTCAATGCCGAACAATATAATTTATGACATCAGCGTATGAATCAAATAAATATGGTTTCATTACTATAATCTGACGGGCATATACTATTGTGCAATCTACATGATAGGTGAACAAACACATATGTCATACATGTATGGATATGAAGTGTGGAATAAGCCTGATCACTCTAAAATCCGAGAATTCATTTTACAGTAATACTAACTTTTAATATACCGGACCCTTGAAAGATCAAGTCTTCTATGTAAAGAATTTACCAATAATCTATAGCCCGACGGGGACTTGAACCCCTAACTCTATCTATATATATATGCGGATGTATGTATATTAGAGACATCTAAATGCCATATGAAAGCGGGATATAGATTATATACAGTGCATGTGACAGGGTCTAAAATAATAAAGAAAAAGGACTGACCCGGAAACATGCATTCATTTAATTTATTTTCAAAGAAGAAATGAAAATGCTAAAACCTGAATACGTAGGATATGATTACCCGGCTAATGTGAGGTGGAGGAAAATAGTGGGATTTATATTTCACATAATACTTAAGAACTCATACCGGCATAAAGATAGAATTATTTCTCATACAGATACCGGGGCATAATGAGAGAGAAACCCCGTTCCAAATCGACATAACATTGTTTATATCTAGACGCCACGATTGGACGAGGACGTCACATGCCCGAACAGGAAAACATCTGATTGGCGGGCGGATATATGTGACGCGTTGAGTCATAGCCGCACTTTGATTGGTAAGCGGCATATGACGCTCCGGGCCGTAGCCGCAATATGATTGGCAGGCGGCATTGGAGCTTTGAACTCATAATGCTGATTGGGCAGCACGAATCTGATTTAAACATGTCCACGGGAAAGCGCTCTTGTTGCTCCCTGACGAAGCTGCCATAAGTGCAGTGAAACACGCGTGTAGGGCACAGCGTGTCCACGCGTTTTTAGTGTTTGAAGCTATGATGCAACTATACTAATTGATTAGAGACGTTAGCTGGTAGTTTATTGATAAGAAAAAATAGGCTCAATAGACTGTAGCCATCTGTATCAAACACAGTTATATATGTATGTCACATCCAGACTTGCTTACATAGACTGCCACGATTAAAGACAGTCAGAAAGCTATGATGCAATTATATAAATTGACATGAGACGTCAGCTGGCAGTTTAATGAATAAAGAAAATCAGGCACAATAGATTGCAGCTATCTGTATTAAGTACAGTGACACATGCTCATACCTGCATGTCATATCCAGACCTGCTTACATAGACTGCCACGATTAAGACAGTCAGAGCCTATAGGATAGAATGTATGTAGCTGTAAAAGCATTGTGAATACCAAGCGTTTACACTACTATAATCTATATGAACAATAGTGTAGCTGCAATAGTACAGATTTTAACAGCCATTTGAAGCAAGTACTGATAAAGTAGCCTATGTTACAATAGTATCACACTGCAACAATTGGCAACATTCAGGAGCATAGCAGCTGCATGCTCTGAATAAGATACTTTAAGTGCATACATTGTAGCAAAATTCTGTCACACTAATAGACAGACTCAACAGTCTGAAGTGACTACTGCTAAAAGCAGTGCATGAATAGCTCACAAATTTCATTAATATATATTAAATATATTGTGATGCTATAACTACCAACAACGATAGACACCTTAGAATTTGGGGCACAGTGTAAATCCAAAACTCTATCCAATGATAAACACCATTAAATATCTGTAACAAAACACACATCATTCTGAGTTTAATAAATGTGGATCTAATGAATATATATATGGGTCACTATATTCTCTGATAATTTTTGATAATTTCTGATCACCCCTTTACTTATATAAGTAAATAAGACCTATCCCTTATTGTTAATTGAGAGTACTATGCATGAGAATCAGCTTGTTTAAAATTTAAAAACTAAAACTATTATACAGTATAATAACATCATCAGCTAAATGGTATGGCTAATATCTGAAGCATAAGGAATAAACCGTACTGATAAACGGTCTGTTTTGGAAGTATAATTGGGGCTGCAATACCCCTAATATAAGCAGTATCTGTGAAATATGTGTAATATAGTTGGACACCATGGCTAATATTTGATGTATAAGGAATAAACCGTATTGATAAACGGTCTGCTTTGGAAGTACAATTGGGGCTGCAATACCCCTAACACAAGCAGTATCCTTGAAATCTGTGTAACACGGGTGGACATCATATATACAAATAACATCACTGTATAAGACAGTTGTTCTCTAACTAGTACAATTGGGGCTGCAACACCCCTAACACAAGCAGTATCTTTGAAATCTGTGTAACACAGGTGGACACCATATATACAAATAACATCACTGTATAAGACAGTTGTTCTTTATATAAGCAGGGAATAATATACTCTCTGAAGCTGTATGTTTTCATGCATAGATACCCCAATAATATTGACAGCCAATGTGAGAGGCTCTCAATATATCAGAAATAGATTCTAAGAGGATCAGATCTGTGAGTATATCCACAGATGACCTATAGTCACCATAAATAACAAAAGTGAGGAACTTGAAGTTTCACCTTATATACGATCCCAAAGTGTTTGGAATTCAAAACAATAGACACAGACATCTTAGATTCAAATAGTGGTCGACATTATATGTATGTACCGACACTGTTGATGTTGACAGTGGCCGAATAACATTGGATGGATGTAGAAACATTGATGGTGTCTGTACCAATATAGTAACCCCCGAATACTAAGACATACTTGCAAACACACGTGGACACGCTTTTTAAAATCTTTATTTACACATTTTCAATCTTTTGTTTAGATTCACTTACCTGTTTGTCTGTGATTTTAATTCTATGTTTCACTGTAGTTGGGAATGAATTAATCATATTCATATTTTAATACATATCTAATAAAGGCTATTTTTTAGAATTAATAAATTTTTCTGTGCGTCGACAATACAGAATCCCCTCTTCTTTTTCTCCTAAACAGTCTTGATAAACTGTAGTTGACTGCACCCCCTAATTTCAATTCATATTGTGTATAATATAAAATAGGGGTTATACAAGTGAGTGTATGGTGATGAATCATATACATTCACTCAAGATCATTATAACACTGATTGTTTGAGTGTGCGGATATCCAGTTCTGTGTACAATTTTACTGGTCGCCTTGACCAGTCTTTTTTTGTATCTAGCACCTCTAAACTTAATAGATTACTCAAAATTCCTTGAATTTTTCATTAGAGCGCTCACCCATAAATCATGTCTACATTTAGTCTCACTCGAGATCTGGAAAATAGACGAGATAAATTGAAAAACGACATTGACTCCATTTTCAATTCTAATCTCAGTCAACTGGACCTAAATGATCCCAACTGGACTGAGGATCTATATAATTTAAAAACAGCCCTTATGAAACAAAGTAAAACCAGTTGGAACAGAAGCACTTTTGAAAACTACTTACGGAATAAATTAATTCCGAGAGGTCTAAGACCTAAACTATTTCCTGCTTATGAGCTAGCGAATGATACACTTAAAAAAGAATGGGAGGGAGTCCTGACTCAATGTTCCAATGACCTAATTAAGATTCTCATGAAGCATGACGAAATAATACTCACCCAATTGAACCAGGAAATTACCATACTAGGAGAAAAATTGAAGAACTTTGAATCGTTAGAACAGTTTCAGTTAAGATATGAAAAATATAGGAAGGATGTAGAAGAGTATGAGAAAGACATAATTGAAAAGAAACGTAGGAAATTTCAGAGGGACAAAAATGATTACGCATCAAACAGAGTGTTTAAATGGAATATACCTACCCAGCGTTATAGAACCAACCGATCCAGTAATTACTCTACCTCTGAGATGGATTCATCAGAAAGTGAAGGCCCAAATACCGGAACCATCAAAAAGACTTTTAAACGGGATTTTTTAGAGAAGGGCCCAAAATACTCCAGAGCCACACAAAATACAGAGGGCGAAAAATCAGGAGAGGCCAGGGGAGGAAGAAGAAAGAGAGATACCCTAGACTGGCGAGAGGAACCCAGGGAGAGGAGACAATACAGGAAGTAACCTCTCAAGTTGGCTTATATTCAGAAGAGATAACGGATGAATTAAAAATCGTCAATTTAACGGAAAGAACTCTGACCAACAACCAAATATCTGTTCTTAGTAGAGGATTATCCTTCTCCCCTACACGAAAACCAGACCGCTTCGAATGTGAAAAGGATCTTCAATTATTTACTAGGAAGATTTTGTTGAAAAAATTCTTCTCCAGTCAGGGGAGTAGAAATGCCAACCCCTCAACAAGCAATATGGACACTGATGATCTCATGACCCTACAAATTTTGGAAGAACTCTCTGCTGAATCCAATCTAACCCAAATTAATGACAAAGAGGTGGAAGATAGATCACGGATAACTAGAAAATCCAAATTCCTTCCAGACATGAAGATTTGTCCTCAAATAGAAGTCTTTCTCAGACTTGTGTCCAAAGACTTAGACTCACTATGTTCATCTAACAAATATCACATTGATAATCTAAATACAGAAGAAAGATCGGCACTCAAGGAGATCACAGAGTGGCAAGATACCATAATAAAGCCCTCAGATAAAGGGGGCAATATAGTATTATGGCCAAGAAATCTATATTTAGAAGAACTAGAGAGACAGCTGGGGGACACAAGCTGTTACAAAAAACTCTATTTTAATCCCACAAATACGTATCTTCAACAATATAACAATCTTGTTCAGAGGGCATATAACAACAACGTCATAACCAAAAAAGATTGGGAATTTTTGAAAATGACCAAACCTAAAACACCGACACTTTACTTACTGCCGAAGATACATAAAAATGAGAGAAAACCTCCAGGAAGACCAATCCTTTCAGGGATGGGCAGTCTGACGGAAAATGCCAGCATCTTCGTAGATCATTATCTACGTAAACACGTCACCACCCTTCCTTCGTATGTACGAGATACAATGGATGTCCTGAACAAATTAAACAACTTGAATGTCAGCCCGGGGGTGTGGCTTGTGACATGTGATGTGGAGAGTCTCTATACAAGCATAAACCATAAACATGGCATTGCAGCCACCAAATATTTTCTCAATATGGAGGCTCAAAACGAACGAAATGACTTTCTTGTTGAATTGCTGGAATTTTTACTTTCCCACAACTATTTCACCTGTAATGAGCGCCATTACCTCCAGGTTAGAGGGACGGTGATGGGGACAGCATGTGCCCCCACGTACGCCAACCTCTACCTGGGGTGGTGGGAAAGGGAGGTGGTCTTCCAGGAATCGTTGGAGAGATATACCAATAACATTCTGGTATATCTGAGGTACATTGACGATATCCTGATATTGTGGGAAGGCCCCTCCAGAGAGCTGCGGGAATTCATTGATATTCTGAATATCAATCATCTCAATCTAAAGCTAACGTTGGAAGCCAGTCAAAGATCTATCAACTTTTTAGATATAACCATCCAGATTGATGAGGATGGGAATATCTTAACAGATCTTTACAGAAAACCCACAGCTACCAACAGTTTACTGCATTCAACAAGTTCCCACCTCCCAGCAACTATTAAAGGCATTCCTAAAGGGGAACTCTTAAGAACTAAAAGGAACTGTTCCACTGAAGATACCTTTCGATTAAGGCAGAACGAGTTAAGTGAACGCTTCAAAAAGAGAGGATACAGCAATAGATTGATTAAAAAATCTATTAAGGAAGTTGAGACCTACCAGCGAGACTCCCTATTAACGCCAAGAATCAAATGCAAAAAAGAAGAACCCATTAGATATGTAGGAACCTTCAATACGTACTGGAGGGAAATTAACACCATTCTAACCAGACACTGGCCTGTCCTTCATACTGATGAAGATTTAGCCAGGCTGCTTCCTGATAAACCATTAACCAGTTGGCGAAGATCACCCAACTTGAGGGATAAGGTAGTACACAGCCATCTTTCCCCACTTATATCAAATGATGTGAGAAAGAAAGGGTCATTTCCTTGCGGTAATTGCAAGGCCTGTAAGTTTATGATCCCTACGAAACAATTCACAGATAAATATGGAAAGAAATGGATTATATCCTCCAAAATCACCTGCACATCAATAGGCACGGTTTACCATCTCGAATGCCCCTGTAGTAAAAAATACATCGGAAAGACGTCACGACCTTTGAAAGTTAGACTTTTAGAGCATATTGGCAGTATCCGGAATGCCAAAAAAGATCTAACTAGGTTTAAACCCTTACCACCTGTAGCCAGACATTTTCTAAACCATCACAATGGAGACCCAACAGGCCTCAAAGCCTTTGGGATCAAACATATACAACTTGGCATCAGAGGGGGAGATCTAGATCAGGAATTACTGAAATTTGAAACCAAAATGATTTTCCTGCTTAATAGTGTATACCCGCATGGGATGAATGAGTCAAATAGCTATATTCCCTTTGTGAATTGAACCCATGTTTGTAAGAACAAAGCAAGGCAATTCTATTATAAGAGATATATGTACGGTACATATTGAATATCTAAGGATTGTTTTATTGAGAGATACACAATCCCTTTGACATTTAACTCCTCCTATACTCAATATTACAGTGTAGAAAGTATCACAATTATATTAAATTATATATAGATGTCCTGATACCTTTTCACCATCACTAGTGTGTGTTATTTGTTTTTTCACTTTTGTTTGTTCACTTTTTATTTATCTAGTTGCGTTTTTATTTTTCATAATAATTATTGTCACAATTACATTACTACCCCATCACATCGATATATCATTTTAGATATTTACACTACCATTTGGTCACATCCTTCTGTAGCACGGCCAGCACTAAATCTTCTTATATATATATATATGTATATATATATATATATATATATATATATATCTTCTCTTCTTATTATCTACCATGTTCACTGTATCACTTTCCCTAGTGGCACTACCATCACTCAGCCTTTTTAATACTGATTATCAGTTTTATTTATTAATATTCAACATATAATTAGATATTTGAAAATACTTAGGAGGTTCTATACACGGAATTCAATGCCGAACAATATAATTTATGACATCAGCGTATGAATCAAATAAATATGGTTTCATTACTATAATCTGACGGGCATATACTATTGTGCAATCTACATGATAGGTGAACAAACACATATGTCATACATGTATGGATATGAAGTGTGGAATAAGCCTGATCACTCTAAAATCCGAGAATTCATTTTACAGTAATACTAACTTTTAATATACCGGACCCTTGAAAGATCAAGTCTTCTATGTAAAGAATTTACCAATAATCTATAGCCCGACGGGGACTTGAACCCCTAACTCTATCTATATATATATGCGGATGTATGTATATTAGAGACATCTAAATGCCATATGAAAGCGGGATATAGATTATATACAGTGCATGTGACAGGGTCTAAAATAATAAAGAAAAAGGACTGACCCGGAAACATGCATTCATTTAATTTATTTTCAAAGAAGAAATGAAAATGCTAAAACCTGAATACGTAGGATATGATTACCCGGCTAATGTGAGGTGGAGGAAAATAGTGGGATTTATATTTCACATAATACTTAAGAACTCATACCGGCATAAAGATAGAATTATTTCTCATACAGATACCGGGGCATAATGAGAGAGAAACCCCGTTCCAAATCGACATAACATTGTTTATATCTAGACGCCACGATTGGACGAGGACGTCACATGCCCGAACAGGAAAACATCTGATTGGCGGGCGGATATATGTGACGCGTTGAGTCATAGCCGCACTTTGATTGGTAAGCGGCATATGACGCTCCGGGCCGTAGCCGCAATATGATTGGCAGGCGGCATTGGAGCTTTGAACTCATAATGCTGATTGGGCAGCACGAATCTGATTTAAACATGTCCACGGGAAAGCGCTCTTGTTGCTCCCTGACGAAGCTGCCATAAGTGCAGTGAAACACGCGTGTAGGGCACAGCGTGTCCACGCGTTTTTAGTGTTTGAAGCTATGATGCAACTATACTAATTGATTAGAGACGTTAGCTGGTAGTTTATTGATAAGAAAAAATAGGCTCAATAGACTGTAGCCATCTGTATCAAACACAGTTATATATGTATGTCACATCCAGACTTGCTTACATAGACTGCCACGATTAAAGACAGTCAGAAAGCTATGATGCAATTATATAAATTGACATGAGACGTCAGCTGGCAGTTTAATGAATAAAGAAAATCAGGCACAATAGATTGCAGCTATCTGTATTAAGTACAGTGACACATGCTCATACCTGCATGTCATATCCAGACCTGCTTACATAGACTGCCACGATTAAGACAGTCAGAGCCTATAGGATAGAATGTATGTAGCTGTAAAAGCATTGTGAATACCAAGCGTTTACACTACTATAATCTATATGAACAATAGTGTAGCTGCAATAGTACAGATTTTAACAGCCATTTGAAGCAAGTACTGATAAAGTAGCCTATGTTACAATAGTATCACACTGCAACAATTGGCAACATTCAGGAGCATAGCAGCTGCATGCTCTGAATAAGATACTTTAAGTGCATACATTGTAGCAAAATTCTGTCACACTAATAGACAGACTCAACAGTCTGAAGTGACTACTGCTAAAAGCAGTGCATGAATAGCTCACAAATTTCATTAATATATATTAAATATATTGTGATGCTATAACTACCAACAACGATAGACACCTTAGAATTTGGGGCACAGTGTAAATCCAAAACTCTATCCAATGATAAACACCATTAAATATCTGTAACAAAACACACATCATTCTGAGTTTAATAAATGTGGATCTAATGAATATATATATGGGTCACTATATTCTCTGATAATTTTTGATAATTTCTGATCACCCCTTTACTTATATAAGTAAATAAGACCTATCCCTTATTGTTAATTGAGAGTACTATGCATGAGAATCAGCTTGTTTAAAATTTAAAAACTAAAACTATTATACAGTATAATAACATCATCAGCTAAATGGTATGGCTAATATCTGAAGCATAAGGAATAAACCGTACTGATAAACGGTCTGTTTTGGAAGTATAATTGGGGCTGCAATACCCCTAATATAAGCAGTATCTGTGAAATATGTGTAATATAGTTGGACACCATGGCTAATATTTGATGTATAAGGAATAAACCGTATTGATAAACGGTCTGCTTTGGAAGTACAATTGGGGCTGCAATACCCCTAACACAAGCAGTATCCTTGAAATCTGTGTAACACGGGTGGACATCATATATACAAATAACATCACTGTATAAGACAGTTGTTCTCTAACTAGTACAATTGGGGCTGCAACACCCCTAACACAAGCAGTATCTTTGAAATCTGTGTAACACAGGTGGACACCATATATACAAATAACATCACTGTATAAGACAGTTGTTCTTTATATAAGCAGGGAATAATATACTCTCTGAAGCTGTATGTTTTCATGCATAGATACCCCAATAATATTGACAGCCAATGTGAGAGGCTCTCAATATATCAGAAATAGATTCTAAGAGGATCAGATCTGTGAGTATATCCACAGATGACCTATAGTCACCATAAATAACAAAAGTGAGGAACTTGAAGTTTCACCTTATATACGATCCCAAAGTGTTTGGAATTCAAAACAATAGACACAGACATCTTAGATTCAAATAGTGGTCGACATTATATGTATGTACCGACACTGTTGATGTTGACAGTGGCCGAATAACATTGGATGGATGTAGAAACATTGATGGTGTCTGTACCAATATAGTAACCCCCGAATACTAAGACATACTTGCAAACACACGTGGACACGCTTTTTAAAATCTTTATTTACACATTTTCAATCTTTTGTTTAGATTCACTTACCTGTTTGTCTGTGATTTTAATTCTATGTTTCACTGTAGTTGGGAATGAATTAATCATATTCATATTTTAATACATATCTAATAAAGGCTATTTTTTAGAATTAATAAATTTTTCTGTGCGTCGACAATACAGAATCCCCTCTTCTTTTTCTCCTAAACAGTCTTGATAAACTGTAGTTGACTGCACCCCCTAATTTCAATTCATATTGTGTATAATATAAAATAGGGGTTATACAAGTGAGTGTATGGTGATGAATCATATACATTCACTCAAGATCATTATAACACTGATTGTTTGAGTGTGCGGATATCCAGTTCTGTGTAAAATAAACTCTGAAAAGGCAGCTTAAGGCAGCCACCTGTAAAGTGCCTGCACATACTGCAAGGCACCAACTTACAAACTGAGCTCACTGGCATGGAGGCAGGGTTATAGAGGAGGCGGCACTCTGCATCTTGGGAACAGTCAAAAACTTTGAGCCTGTTGGTGCCTAGGATCAAGATCCTACTCTACACCCCGGTGTTAATCCTTGTGGAGCCCAGTGTACCCCGCAGCAGAAAGACAGCTTTTCAGCAGCCCTCCACACGCTTATCCGTCGGCTCCTTGAGAGAAGTGACGGTAGTGACAGGCAGAGCAGATGACACCACCAGCCAAGCGATTTGCGAGTCCACCGGCGGTGGTGTTTCCCAATTTTTACTCAATTCTGCCGCAAGGGGATAGCGGGCTAGCATCTTCTTGTGCAGGGGTGAATTTCTTTCCCGGGTTCTCCCAGGATTCCTGACGTATGTGAACCAAGTGGTCAGAATGAGGTAAAACCAATTTAGTAACCTTCTGACGTTTGAACCTGTCCAGTTTCTTAGATGTAGTAGCAGACTCAGGATCATCATCAATCTGAAGAATGAGCCTGACAGCCTCCAAGAGATCAGGAACATCCACCTGTGAAACAGATTCCCCATCAGAAACGTCATGATCAGAGTCTGTGGGGTCAGTATACACGCCATCTTCATCGGAAGAGGTATCCGGAACATGCGTGGATTGAGAGGTAGTAACAGCCCACTTAGAGAACTTCTTAGGTGTAATCTTCGGCGGGCGAGGGTCAGGAATATGTTTATCCAAAGAGTTATTCAAGTGCTGTAACTGAGTGGATTAACCGCAGGGACCATATAAGGCTGATAATGCACAACGGGTCCCATTGGGGGCGCAAGTCTAGTTACCAGCGTAGTCAGTAAATTAGAAAAGGCAGCCCAAGGCGGGCCCTGATGTGTACCCGTTGTTACAAACTGACTGGGGGGGTACAGAACCCCCAAAACCTGAACCCTCCACAGCCATGTTACCCTCATATGCATCTGGGACATCATAACCGCGCACGGCGGAATCAGCCCCAGACTTATCGCCCCCTGTAGCTGACATAATATGAAAGCATACCTCCCAACTTTGTGTTTCTCCAAAGAGGGACACACGCGCGTTCCCGGAAAAGGGGTGTGGTCTAAAAAGGGGGCGTGGCTTCACGGGAGGACCATGTTCGCGAGCCACGCCCCGTTTTCGTCACTGAGGGGGCATGCCTAGCGCTCTGTGAGCCGCTGGCATGCCCCCTCTCCCTCTGACTCCCCTGAATAGACGCTGTGCGCATGCACACAGCGTCTATTCAACGCTGCTCTGCTAAGCAGGGCAGCGACAGACAGAGACTCCCAACTGCCCCCCCACCGCGGGACACTGCGGCCCGCGGGTGGGACAGCGGGACAGTCCCCAAAAAACGGGACTGTCCCGCGAAAATCGGGACAGTTGGGAGGTATGTGAAAGCGTAAACCACGGGCGACACAGTACAATATCAGGAGATAGAATACCTAACACAAACCCCCTATGCAGTGTGACAGCACAAACAGAGGATTTCGGAGGTAAAATGTGACTGAAAAACACAGAGAAAAATACAAATGACGTATATCATGTGAAATACCTGTATTATCTAATAACCCTGAGGCACAGAGCCTCCTCAGGTTACAGAATATAAGGATAGCAGTAGGAGTGAGATACACGGAGTAGAAATCACATAGCAGCTATACGCACACACACACAGTCACATGTACAATGCAGGAATTATGACAAACAATAAAACTGCACTGGACTAGCAATACTATCCACTGAGTAAAGCTATTTATATAAACAGATTATATCAATGCACAGTAAAACTGGATGAATATCACAGGGTACTAGTACTAAATAACCCTGAAGTATACACTTGTTCTTAACTAACACTGTCTAAACGACATGTAGAATACTTCAGTGTCCTGTAAATGCACAGCACTGATGATGCAGGCGGCTTTACAGAGGAGGCATCACCCTGCAGTCCCAGAATCAGCGCAGCTGTGAGTAATGGCGCCCAAGCGCTGACAGGGAGTGAGGGAAACCGAGAGATGCAGCTCCAGGGCGGGAACATTTACTCTAAATGGCGCCCAGGGGCTGGGGGAGGGGCTACAGGCCAGAGCATTATCCCCTTGCTGGACTTCACCACTGGGTGCTGCGGGCCTTAATAAAATGGATTATAGCCTAATTCGACCTGTGCCCTTGCCCTGTTGGTCTAGTGGGGTCCCTGTACGGCCACAGTGCCCACGCCAGGGCATGCGGCCCGCCTCCTAATGGCCGCGCCGGATCGCGATTTCCAGCGGGTCCCGCCTGGGGGACCCTTTTACCTCCTCCCTGAGTGCGGCCACGCGATCCCGGAGAACTTCGGTTAGTGTGTGTGCCTTGGGTGAAGAACCAGAGCCTCCGCTGTAAGTACCCGGCAACCAGGGACGCGGGAGTATACAGCGCCGCTGGGGGAGGTGATGGAGCTGCAGCAGGAGATATCAGAATGATATCTAGCACTAGAGTGTCTCTGCTGCAGCCCTTGAAGTCTGGGCCGTCTTAACAGCAGTGTAGGCCCCTGGGCACAGCAGTGCACTGGGCCCCCTACCCATCCTCCAGCGATACATCGGTAGGGGTGGGGGTGCTATCAGCGACAGCTTTGATGTCCCGCTGGCGGTAGGGCGTGTTCTGTCTTCAGCTCAGCATGTAGGACCTGGAGCAGTAATTTCTGCTAATTACTCCTTTACTGCACAGATGGGGCTAAACTGTAGAAGGGGGCATTGGGCTGAATGAAATGGCCCTGGTACATGAATTCCAGGGTGATAGGAGGTGTTTAATACGTAGGGGAGGAGAGGATAGTGGAGTGGGCTTAATATTTATCATTTTCCTGTGGGATGGCAGCTTGCTTGACTGCAGATATCTCAAGTTCCTGAAAATATATTTCTTAGCTTTGAATGGGATAAAAAACTAGAGAGTTCCGCCTTTCAGAAGGTTCTGGGGACTTGGGAATCAGAGTTCAGGAGCCAGAGAAATTCACCAACGAAAATCTAAAACTGCATATTAGACGTGTGGAGCTGGAGCAGGGACCAGCTGCTTGAAGTCTGAGATCTCTGGTTCTGGGCATAGTAGAGACAACCTGCCAATGTCTTCTAAAAGGGGAGAGTCTCAGCTTTTGAGTTATATCCTCATAAAAACTCTAAGTCAGACAGAACCCGAGATATGTGGCTGGGAAGAGCAATTAACTGGCTTGGATGGGGACCACTGCTTTCCAGTTGGATATCTCCGGTTCTCCAAGGCCGATTTTAAAAAATCTGGTACCCCTGGAAAGAGGGGACCCTCAGCTATCAGTCTAGGGCCCTTATACTCTTGGGGCCCTTGGGAAAGAGCCCATTGAGCCCATATGAAAAGACGGCCCTGCTTGAAGTCTTCTATCTTCTTTAAAATAGCTCTTCTTAGGGCTGCTGGAGCAGCCCTGCCTGCACTGCAGGCACCAACTTACAAACTGAGCTCCTGTGCACGGAGGCAGGGTTATAAAGGAGACAGCGCTGAGCATCTTGGGAACAGTCAAAGCTTTTAGCCTGTTGGTGTCTCGGATCAAGATCCTACTCTACACCCCGATGTTATTCCCTGTGGAATACCAGTGTACCCTGCTGCAAAGAGAGAGATGTTGCAAAAGCTGGGGCAGAGAGAGATTATGCAGCAACTGGGGCAGAGAGAGGTGCTGCAGCAGCTGGGCTAGACAGAGAGAGGTGCTGCAGCAGGGGATGAAGAGAGTGGTGCTGCAGGACAGAAGTAACCCTGTTGCACAGCAATAAGTACACAGTGAACCATATAAAAAGGACATGTGCCGGCTTTCAGTATATCCTGCTGTCGCCTCTGGCCTAGTCTCAGAGTGCAAGTCAGTGTGTGTCCCCTCTGCTCCTCCTGCTCTGCGACTGGCTGTACAGTGGTCTGCGGTATAGCAGGGCGAGGGGAAGGGGAAGGGGAGGGGGGGCGCTGGGGTGGAGAGCGCACCCTCTATCTTTTCTGGCAAGCCACCCTCGCTAAACCTCTGCCTTTGAGACAGCAAAGCACTGCAACAGCCTGGATTTAACATCAGCACTGCTAAGAGAACATCACGGTCCACCCAGCTAGACAACAACCTCCTGGCAGATCCGTGAGCCGCAGTGCCGGTAACCTGTATAATAATGTATTAATAAAGCCCTTGGAGAGGGACTGTATCAAATCCCTCTGGTTACGGCTAAAAGCCGTGTGGTAAGAAGTTGGCTAACTCCGACTAACAAACACACATAAGGCTTTGCAGATAAGTGCTTTATTAAAACCTTGGCTGTGAGAACTATCTATGCCTAAACTAATATTAAGCTGTCTAAATGAATACTAATCATTACAGACTAATTACACCAATCTGCAGGCTTAATGCTGCTTTGAATTAAATTATGGGCGGCTACTAACTGCATGCTGTTGCTTGATCTGGATAGGGTGGAAATAGATCCTATGGCAAGCGCAGTGAGCCACCGAGCCTGCAGTGTGGTGAGAGCAGCGAGCCTGCAAGGGGACTCATTGCGCTCACCCCACTGCCGGCATTCTGGCGGGCGGGATGCCGCTGTTGGGATGACAGCCAGCATCCCGTCAGCTGGTAAATTATACTGAATCCATATATAAACATTACTTACAGAATTATATATATTGTGCTCTCAGCCAGTCTACAGGGACTGGAGCCCGCAATTAATTGGCTGGGCTCCAGCTACGCTGTGATACAGCTGTTGTAGCATGCAGAATCAGCGTTCACCGAAGGGTGCCATCTTACAGTCCAGCAGCAGCGGGTGCACTGTTGTTTGCTGCAGTGCAGGCTGAGAGGTACCAGGCGGGAGCCGCACTGTTCCCTATTGCAGGTGTTAGCAGAGCTTCTGGGACAGAGCGGATTTATTCTGCGGCAGCAGTAAATGCGCCGCACAGCTCTGTTGGAAGAGCAGCAGTCACACTTGGATCCTGCTGCGAACCAGACAAGTGCTGCTGTACATGCAGCTGCTCCTTCATAGCTTGAAACCCAGAGGCAGGCATCTCCGCTGAGTTACACCCCTGCAAGCAGCGCTCCTTCTTTTGTGTTTGAGATTGCTACATACATAGTACACTAATACCCCTTTCACGTCGCACAAATAACCCAGTATCGACAATCTGCAATCTAATTTGCAGTGTAAAAATAAAGCAGCCAGTATTTACCCTGCACAGAAATAAAATAACCCACCCAAATCTAACTCTATCTGCACATGTTATATCTGCCTCCCCTGCAGTGCACATGGTTTTGCCCAACTGCTAAAAAAAATCCTGCTGCGATCAACTTGGAATTACCTCCATAGTTTCTAAGGGGCATTATCCCACATACTGTTATGAGTAGGTTAAATGTTAAGTCTGGCACATATAGACATTGTTTTTTATATTTATGATCATGGTGTGTTATATATGCATTGATAAGCTTTGGATGGCTGCACTATACACTTGGTTTAAATAACCTGTTGTCGTTTGTATCTTGAGGGTAGATTTACTAACGTGTCTAAAGATGAATACACACTTACCTAATTTTTTCCCTCCTGAGCGATATAGTTTACTATATCGCCCAGTGTGTATGCAGCTGACAATGGCCGAAGCACGGCCCTGCGTGTTGTTTGTTGTTAACGACCCTCGGTGTCGACCGTACAAGCAGCTCAATTTGGACTCATCGTCCAAAGATGCATGTACAGCCCGGCCGCAGTCGCTCACGGAGCACATCGCCTAGTGTGTACACACCTTATAACAAAAGTTATGTTACTCATAGCAGCCACAGAAATGTAGCAATAGAGAAATGATAGCTAGATACTGATTGGTTGCTATGAGCAACAACATTATTTGGCCAGGGAATAATTGTATGTGTATGTTCATATGGGATCCGGTCTCTAAGTCGACAATGTCTAGGTCGACCACTATTGGTCGATAGTAACTAGGTCGACAGGGTGTCTAGGTCAACAGGGTCTTTAGGTCGACAGGTCAAAAGGTCGACATGAGTTTTTAAAAAAAATAATCTTTTTTTGAACCTTTTCATACTTAACGATCCACGTGGACAACGATTGGAATGGTAATCTGTGCCGAGTGAAGCGAGGCACCTTGCCCGAAGCATGGTGAGCGAAGCGAGCCATGGAGGGGACACGGTGCACTAATTGGGGTTCCCGGTCACTCTATGAAGAAAACGACACCAAAAAACCATAAAAAACTCATGTCGACCTTTTGACCTGTCGACCTAGACATTGTCGACCTTCAATACCACACCCGTTCAAATGTTTGAGAAAGATCAATAATTAAAAAAAAAACTGCATTTACCACATCAGCTAAATTCAAGTTTGCATGGTTAACAACTGGTACATGCGTGTTAATGAGTAAACTTCTTTTCAGCAGTGAGTGCAGGATCTGATATGTACTCTCTTTCCAGGCTTCATATTTGTTATCCTCATATGCCTTCATTCTTCTTGCCACTTCCAAATATTTTGCCTTTGCCTGAGAAACAACAGAAACACATATAAGAACAGATTGCAATTGTCCAACGGTGGTGATAATGGGTGATCAGTGGGGGTAATTCCAAGTTGATTGCAGCAGGAAATTTTTTAGCAGTTGGGCAAAACCATGTGCACTGCAGGGGGGGCAGATATAACATTTGCAGAGAGAGTTAGATTTGGGTGGGTTATTTTGTTTCTGTGCAGGGTAAATACTGGCTGCTTTATTTTTATACTGCAATTTAGATTGCAGATTGAACTCACCACACCCAAATCTATCTCTCTCTGCACATGTTATATCTGCCCCCCCTGCAGTGCACATGGTTTTGCCCAACTGCTAAAAAATTTCCTGCTGCGATCAACTTGGAATTACCCCCTGTATGTACTAAGAGATCATAGGCTGATTCTGAGTTGAGGGCAAAGGAAAAATAAACACTTAATTTTTACACCTGGAACAAACCATTTTTTTAATGCAAGGGGTGCAATTTTTTTCATGCAGGGTAAATACTGGCAGCTTGCTATGTAGCCCACACATACTGGGCAGCTTTATTTTTATACTTCACAATTTAGATTAGCGTTTGGACATGCCCCTCTGCACATTTTACTTCTGCTTCCCCTGCAAAGTTGGGATGTGACCATCTGCATCTCTCTGCACATTTTACTTGTGCTTCACCTGCAGTTTGGACACGCCCCTCTGCATCTCTCTGCACATTTTACTTCTGCTTCCCCTGCAGAGTTTGGACATGCCCCTCTGTATCTCTTTGCACATTTTACTTCTGCTTCACCTGTAGAGTTTGGACATGGCCCTCTGCACATTTTATTTTTGCTTCCCCTGCAGAGTTTGTACATGCGCCTCTGCATCTCTCTGCACATTTTAGTTCTGCTTAACCTGCAGAGTTGGGATGTGACCATCTGCATCTCTCTGCACATTTTACTTGTGCTTCACCTGCAGTTTGGACACGCCCCTCTGCATCTCTCTGCACATTTTACTTCTGCTTCCCCTACAGAGTTTGGACATGCCCCTCTGTATCTCTTTGCACATTTTACTTCTGCTTCACCTGCAGAGTTTGGACATGGCCCTCTGCACATTTTATTTTTGCTTCCCCTGCAGAGTTTGTACATGCGCCTCTGCATCTCTCTGCACATTTTAGTTCTGCTTAACCTGCAGAGTTTGGACATGCTCCTCTGCACATTTTAGTTCTGCTTAACCTGCAGAGTTTGGACATGCCCCTCTGAACATTTTAGTTTTGCTTCCCCTGCAGAGTTCAGACATGCCACTCTGCATCTCTCTGCACATTTTATTTCTGCTTCTCCTGCAGAGTTCGGACATGCCCCTCTGCATCTCTCTGCACATTTTATTTCTGCTTCCCCTGCAGAGTTCGGACATGCCCCTCTGCATCTCTCTGCACATTTTATTTCTGCTTCTCCTGCAGAGTTTGGGCATGCCCCTCTGCCTCTCTTTGCACATTTTACCTCTGCTCCACCTGCAGTGCAACATGATTTTACCAAGGTGCAAAGTTATTTACTTTTTTTGCTTGTTCCCAACTCACAAGCAGACACATTATGGCTATCAATATATTATATAAAGGGTTTTCCATTTTTTGGGACACCACCACTGTTTAGTGGTCCCCTGTAAAGTAATTCAGTGGTGGTTCTTCAAGAGATACAACACAGATTTATTGGGAGTGATTCTGAGTCAGTAAATTTTACAATGTAAGGGCTGCAAATATAGATTTTTATTTTGTTACACGATGGATACATACTGGCTGCTTTTGCAAGTAGCATGCTGGTAATCCATGCTTTTACATACCTCCCAACTGTCCCAATTTCCATGGCACAGTCACGATTTTCTGGGACTGTCCTGCTGTCCCACACGTGGGGTGCAGTGTCCCGCGTTGGGGGGATGGGGCAGTTGGGAGGCTCCTGTCATCGCTGTCCTGCTTAGCAGAGCAGCGGAGAATAGACGCTGTGCGCATGCTATGGGCATTTTAGTCCATTTAAAAACCATCAACTTTTTTACAAGGTCTAGGACAGTTAATTGTTTAGACCCGAGCAATAAATTACTAGTGTTTCATCACAGAAAACCATAAAGTTGGTCAGATCATGAGTGAAATTGTATTGTAGGGAGCAAATACTGTGATTACACTCAAGGTATGCATGTTCTCCAGAGTCTCCTACATGCCTGGATGGATCTGGACCAATCTTGGTACACAAACCCTTCATTGTCCAACTTGAAATACAGGTGGGGTTTCAAATGAAAAAACCCAGGGCCCCAATCTTGAAAATGCATATAGAAAAAGTATTGGTCTATTTCTGTTGTCTGTCTGTGAGGTCATGCTGTGATGTCATAATGGTGGCAACTGCCTATATCAGGACTTTGCTGCTGTCCTTTCTCATACTCCTCCAGAGACACTCATAGATCACCAGCAGTAGGCGATATCACAGAAAAAGCTACTTACATAAGGTTAGTGACTTGGATTGTGATTAATGAGTCAGAGGAAAATATAAATTATCAACAGATATCCAAACCCTTCATCATCCTACTTAAAATACTGGAAGGGATTCAACTACCATGAATCAGTGACATGCAGTGAGGTAGATGAGGCAGAGCCTTTCCTGTCATACTAACGTATACGCCAGAGTTTTCATTAAACAAAGTATATGAAAAATACAAAGAATATATTATAAAGATCTTCTTTATATTATTCTAATAATTTTATAGTCTGGAGTAAAAAGTCTATGGCAAGTGAGGCACTGCCTACCTTTTCCGCACATTTCTGATCAAAACTCAGTAAATCTCCAGCAATATATACTGCTGCACCTGTGTATAATGCCCACATGAACCCCTTGGCCCATTTATTGTGTGTTATTAAATCTGGCTGTGGAACTAGCCAATGTGTATCCTGAGCCATTTACCTCACCGCACGTCCCTGGTATGTATGTATGTATGTATGTATGTATGTTCTTCATCATAGACTCCTACATGGCTTGATGGTTCTGAACCAAACTTGGTACACAAACCCTTCATAATCCAACTTAAAATTCTAGTTTCAAGTTAAAAAAAAATCCACCCATTGCGTGGCCAGGGCCCATATCACAAAAATGCATATAGAAAATGCATTGGTTTGTTTGTGTGTCTGTGTGGTTAGCTAGTCCTGACCAGTCTGGTGGAGTCTGTGAAGTCATGCTGTGATGTCATAATGGTAACAACTGCCTACATCAGGACTTTGTTGCAGCTGCTGCTGCCCTTTCTCAAACTCCTCCAGAGCCCTAGAAACACACAGCTCACAAGCAGGCGATATCACCGGAAAAGCTACTCATATAAGGTTAGTGATTGGACAAAGACTTAGTGCAATGCGGAGGCAGCAGACTTGAAGTGTGATTAAGGAGAGTCAAAGGAAGATAGTAATTACTGACAATTACACAAACCCTTCATTATCCAACTTCAAATACTGGCAGGGTTTCCACTAAAAAAAAACCCCACCCTTTTTGGGGAAAGGACCATATCTATCTATCTATATTATATATATATATATATATATATATATATATATATATAAAAAACCTTTTTCAAGACAGGCTGTACATCAAATTTAAGAAGTTCAACAGTCACTTGGGTGTATAATACATCTGTGGCTCACTTAGCGACCATCTTTGAAATCACATCTTCCTCACATAGAGCAGAGTAATGAACATTCAAAATAGATTACACTGATCATCTCCATGTTTAAGACCAGATGCAGCCACCAATGCTTCAAGATCATAAACATAAGCTTTGCTCAAACAGCTTCAGTCTGCTTGTGGCTGCACACAATGTGTGCTCTATGTGAGGAAGATGTGATTTCAAAGATGGTTGCTAAGTGAAATTATTTAAAGCGAGAGTGCACCCTCCACCGAGTGGAATTTGCGGTATCCAAGTGGACCGGACCACGGCCTATTGGGAGCACCCGTCAAAGTGATCTAGCATGAGATGAGAGTTCGGGACATTGTGTGGGTATATCTATCTATAGTATATACATATTTATGTATGTATGTATGTATGTAGGTACAAACTTCCCAAAGTGGTAATAATATAGGATACCAGAAGACAAAGTAGGAAGTTGGGGTTGGTCGGACCTTGCGGCAGATAGCGCCAACCAAAATTGTGATCCAGAGAGCCTGTTCTGGGCCTTTCACTGGATTTGGAAGAAGAATTTTATGGCTTAAATACTCTAATCTTGTCACTTTGGTCCAACTCAACTCTTGCTTTATCCATTGTTGCCACCCCCCACCCAGTTGAATCAAATTTCTCATTCACCTACAATGCACTTGAGTACGCTTCTCCATCCTACATCTTCACCTTCTCCACACACACTCCATCTCTCCACTACTTTAACAACCAGTTATTCTTATTCCTCTTGATTCCACTTCAGTCTTTATGATTTTTCTCCCGCTGTTATGGTATGTCATTATACTCTCAGACTTTCCCCTAGTTTCTCAACTTTTAAAGCTAACTTATTCAATTAAGGCCATCATCCCTCATCTTAACTCTCCAGGATCCAAATCTTATCCCTTTTTTTCTCCACATCCACCAATTATTACGTAGAATGTAAGCTCTAGTAAGCAGATCCTTCTCTTTCTCTTTTCTCTAAGTAATTATATAATTTCTAAGTTGTAAGTATATAATGGTTTTTATATCAATTTGTGTTTCTGTCTGAAATCTTGTTGAATGTTCTATGCCTATGTATGGTATTGCAGAACCCTTATGTTGTCTTATAGATAAAAGTATTAAAGACGACAGAAGAAGATAGAGGAAAGCGACAGTAGAAGACAACGACAGAAGAAGACAACGATGACAGAACAAGAAAGAAGAAGTAAGAAAAAGAGAGACAAAAAAGAAAGAAAAGAAGCAGAAAAAAAAGCATGAAAAAGAAAGAAAAATTAAAGAAAAATGAAAGAAGAAAGAAAAAGGAAAGCAGAAAGATAAAGTTAAGAAGAAAGAAAATAATGTTTCTATGCCTATGTATGGTATTGCAGAACCCTTATATTGTCTTATAGATAAAAGTATTAAAGACGACAGAAGAAGATAGAGGAAAGCGACAGTAGAAGACAACGACAGAAGAAGACAATGATGACAGAACAAGAAAGAAGAAGCAAGAAAAAGAGAGACAAAAAAAGAAAGAAAAATGAAAGAAAGAAAGAAAGAAAGAAAGTATTAAAGACGACAGAAGATAGAAGAAAGCATCAGAAGACAACAACAGAAGAAAACAACCGATGACAGACAGAACAAGAAAGAAGAAGCAAGATAGAGACAAAAAAAAGAAGCCGAAAAAAGCATGAAGAAAAAGAAACAAAAATGAAAGAAAGAAAGATTAATGAAAGAAGCAGAAAGATAAAGGTAAGAAGATAGAAAATAATGTTTATATGCCTATATATGGTATTGCAGAACCCTTATGTTGTCTTATAGATAAAAGTATTAAAGACGACAGAAGAAGATAGAGGAAAGCGACAGCAGAAGACAACAACAGAAGACAACGATGACAGACAGAACAAGAAAGAAGAAGCAAGAAAAAGAGAGACAAAAAAGAAAGAAAGAAAGAAAGAAAGAAAGAAAGAGAAAGAAAGAAAGAAAGAAAAGAAAAAAGCAGAAAAAAATCATGAAGAAAAAGAAAGAAAAATGTAAGAAGAAAAATGAAAGAAGAAAGAAAGAAAAAAGAAAGAAGCAGAAAGATAAAGGTAAGAAGAAAGAAAATAATGTTTCTATGCCTATGTATGGTATTGCAGAACCCTTATGTTGTCTTATTGATAAAAATATTAAAGACGAAAGAAGAAGATAGAAGAAAGCAACAGAAGAAGACAACAACAGAAGACAACGATGACAGACAGAACAAGAAAGAAGCAAGAAAAAGAGACAAAAAAGAAAGAAGCAGAAAAAAAGCATGAAGAAAAAGAAAGAAAAATGAAAGAAAGAAAATGAAAGAAGAAAAAAGAAAGATGCAGAAAGATAAAGGTAAGAAGAGAGAAAATAATGTTTCTATGCCTATGTATGGTATTGCAGAACCCTTATGTTGTTTTATTTATAAAAGTATTAAAGATGACAGAAGAAGATAGAATTAAGTGACAGAAGAAGACAACGACATAAGAAGACAACGATGACAGACAGAACAAGAAAGAAGAAGCAAGAAAAAGAGAGACAAAAAAGACAGAAAGAAAAGCAGAAAAAAAAAGCATAAAGAAAAAGCAAGAAAAATGAAAGCAGAAAGAAAAAAGAAAAAAAGAAAGAAGCAGAAAGCTAAAGGTAAGAAGAAAGAAAATAACGTTTCTATGGCTATGTATGGTATTGCAGAACCCTTATGTTGTCTTATAGATAAAAGTTTTAAAGATGACAGAAGAAGATAGAGGAAAGCGACAGAAGAAGACAACAACAGAAGACAGTGATGACAGACAGAACAAGAAAGAAGAAGCAAGAAAAAGAAAGAAAGAAAGAAAGAAAGAAAGAAAGAAAGAAAGAAAAGAAAAAGCATAAAAAAATCATGAAGAAAAAGAAAGAAAAATTAAAGAAGAAAAATTAAAGAAAAATGAAAGAAGAAAGAAAGAAAAAAGAAAGAAGCAGAAAGATAAAGGTAAGAAGAAAATAATGTTTCTATGCCTATGTATGGTATTGCAGAACCCTTATGTTGTCTTATTGATAAAAGTATTAAAGACGAAAGAAGATAGAAGAAAGCAACAGAAGAAGACAACGACAGAAGACAACGATGACAGACAGAACAAGAAAGAAGAAGCAAGAAAAAGAGAGACAAAAAAGAAAGAAGCAGAAAAAAGCATGAAGAAAAAGAAAGAAAAATAAAAGAAAGAAAATGAAAGAAGAAAAAAGAAAGATGCAGAAAGATAAAGGTAAGAAGAGAGAAAATAATGTTTCTATGCCTATGTATGGTATTGCAGAACCCTTATGTTGTTTTATTTATAAAAGTATTAAAGATGACAGAATAAGATAGAATTAAGTGACAGAAGAAGACAACGACAGAAGAAGACAACGATGACAGACAGAACAAGAAAGAAGAAGCAAGAAAAAGAGAGACAAAAAAGACAGAAAGAAAAGAAGCAGAAAAAAAGCATAAAGAAAAAGAAAGAAAAATGAAAGAAGAAAAATGAAAGAAAGAAAAATAGAAAGAAGCAGAAAGCTAAAGGTAAGAAGAAAGAAAATAATGTTTCTATGGCTATGTATGGTATTGCAGAACCCTTATGTTGTTTTATAGATAAAAGTATTAAAGACGACAGAAGAAGATAGTAGAAAGCGACAGAAGAAGACAACGACAGAAGACAATGATGACAGACAGAACAAGAAAGAAGAAGCAAGAAAAAGAGAGACAAAAAAAGAAAAATTGAAAGAAAGAAAGAAAAGAAAGAAGCAGAAAAAAAGTATGAAGCAAAAGAAAGAAAGAAAATGAAAGAAGAAAGAAAAAAGAAAGAAGCAGAAAGATAAAGTTAAGAAGAAAGAAAATAATGTTTCTATGCCTATGTATGGTATTGCAGAACCCTTATATTTTCTTATAGATAAAAGTATTAAAGACGACAGAAGATAGAGGAGAGCGAGAGAAGACAACGACAGAAGAAGACAACGATGACAGAACAAGAAAGAAGCAAGAAAGAGAGAGACAAAAAAAAGAAAGAAAAATGAAAGAAAGAAAAATAAAAGTGTCACTGACCTGGTTTGGGAGTGTTGTGGACTCGGGGCTTCTTCCGATGACCGGGAAGAGGAACCGCCACTGGGTCGTAGTAGAGATGGCCGGATGTAGGTCTTCCTCATGCAGGACTAAGACGGCAGGCGGGAGGCCCAGAGGAATTCTTGAAGGTCTCCTGTAAGACAAGACTTGTAGAAATACTGAAGGCTGGGGTACTGAGATATTGGAGACACTGTGGTATTGGAGGCACTGAGGTGCTGGGAGTACAGGGAGTGCAGGGAGGCCCTTGGAGGCATGGAGGTGCTTGGAGGCACGAAGGTGCTTGGGGGCACGGAGGTGTTTGGAGACACCGAGGTGCTTGGAGGGATGAGGTGCTTGGAGGCACGAGGTGCTTGGAGACACGGAGGTAACTGGAGGCACGGAGGTGCTTGGAGGCACGGAGGTGCTTGGAGGCACGGAGGTGCTTAGAGGCACGGAGGTGTTTGGAGACACCGAGGTGTTTGGAGGGATGAGGTGCTTGGAGGCACGAGGTGCTTGGAGGTAACTGGAGGCACGGAGGTGCTTGGAGGCACGGAGGTGCTTGGAGGCACGGAGGTGCTTGGAGGCACGGAGGTGTTTGGAGGGATGAGGCACTTGGAGGCACGAGGTGCTTGGAGGTAACTGGAGGCACGGAGGTGCTTGGAGGCACGGAGGTGCTTGGAGGCACGGAGGTGCTTGGAGGCACGGAGGTGCTTGGAGGCACAGAGGTGCTTGGAGGCACGAGGTGCTTGGAGGCACGGAGATAATTGGAGGCACAGAGATAATTGGAGGCACGGAGATAATTGGAGGCACGGAGGTAATTGGAGGCACGGAGGTGCTTGGAGGCTCAGGATGCTTGGAGGCACAGGATGCTTGGAGGCTCAGGATGCTTGGAGGCACAGGATGCTTGGAAGCACAGGATGCTTGCAGGGACGAGGGAGCTCTGGAATCACAGCTTCCGCAGGAGAAACGAAGATACTCAGGCACCGGATCTCTGCCTGGTATCTGATTTTAAATTCCCCGTCCTAGCCTGATTGGCGGAGCAGGCAGGTGACGTCAGACCTGCTCCGCCTCCTTGCCCTCGCTTGTGATGGCGGCGTCCTTGCTTCCGGGAAGCCGCCGGAGAGCAGCGCCGACCCGCTGCTGAAGCCGGAGACCGTCAGGGGAAGAGAGGCGCCGGGCAGACCAGGCCACCCGCAGGGACAAGCGCGGTCGCCGCTGCCCGAGGTTCGTGACAGTACCCCCTCCTCCAGGAGTGGCCCCTGGACACTTCCCGGGCTTAGTCGGATGTCTGGAGTGGAAGATCCGAATCAGACGAGGAGCCGTTACTTCAGTAGCCCCAATCCAACTTCTCTCCTCAGGACCATAACCCTTCCAGTCCACCAAGTACTGTAATTTTTTATGAAGATAACGAGAGTCAAGAATAGTTTTGATTTCAAACTCCGCTCCAGCTTCTGCCACTACGGACGTTGGCCTAGGGAGTGCTGAGTGGAACCGATTCAGAATGAGGGGACGGAGTAGAGAAACATGAAAGGCGTTAGGTATTCGAAGATGGGCAGGCAAACCCAGTTTACAGACCACAGGATTTAAGACTTGTAGCACAGGGTAAGGACCGATGAACCTTGGAGCGAATTTCATGGAGGGCACCTTCAACCGGAGATTCCGTGTGGACAGCCATACCCTGTCCCCAACTTTATATTGAGGTGCGGCTTGCCGTTTCTTATCTGCGAAGAACTTGTACCGAACAGAAACCTGCTTAAGATTAGCATGAACCTTTCTCCAAATTTGTCCAAAGTGTCGTAGAGTGGACACTACAGCAGGAACCTCTATTATCGGAAGGCTTGGAAATTCCGGAACACGGGGATGGAACCCGTAGTTGACGAAAAATGGTGATTCCCCAGTGGAAGAATGAAACAAATGGTTATGGGCAAACTCCGCCCAAGGCAACAACTCCACCCAGTTGTCCTGTGAAGGAGAGAGATACAAACGAAGAAAAGTCTCTAGATCTTGATTGACTCGTTCCGTTTGCCCATTAGTTTGGGGATGATAAGCAGACGAAAACTTAAGTTTAATGTGTAGAGTTGAACAAAGGGCTTTCCAAAACCTGGCGGTGAACTGTACTCCACGGTCAGAAACAATCTCTTGTGGCAACCCATGCAAACGAAAATGTTCTCGGATAAACAATAGAGCCAGTTTCGGTGCTGTCGGGAGACCAGTCAAGGGCACAAAGTGTGCCATCTTCGAAAAACGGTCAACGATAACCCAAACGGTGTTGCAACCCTTGGAACAGGGCAAGTCAGTGATGAAGTCCATGGAAATGTGAGTCCAGGGTCTCACAGGGATAGGCAGAGGACGAAGTAACCCTGCAGGAGGCAGACGAGGAGATTTATGTTGTGTACATTGGGGACACGAATTAACGCAATCTTGTACATCCTTCCTCATGGTGTTCCACCAGTAAGACCTTTGCAGAAACTTGTACATCTTCTGAGCGCCGGGATGACCGGAAAACTTGGAGTTATGGGCCCACAGTAGTATTCCTGGGCGGAATCTAGCTGGCACGGACATTCTTCCAGGAGGAGGAGCTGGAGTAGTTAAAGCAGCAGAGACAGAAACTGGATTCAGAATTAAACCCCGCTCCGGAGGTTCATCCTCGTCTGTGGGAACTTGTGAACGAGAAAGCGCATCTGCTTTAATATTGAGAGTCCCGGCCCGGTACTTGATAATGAACGAGAATCGGGAAAAGAAAAGTGCCCATCTCGCCTGGCGAGGATTCAAGCATTGTGCGGATTTGATGTACAGCAAATTCTTGTGATCCGTGTAGATGGTAAACACATGTTTAGCCCCTTCTAGAAGATATCTCCATTCTTCCAAGGCAGATTTGATTGCCAAGAGTTCCTGGTCTCCAATAGTGTAATTTCGTTCGGCTGGAGAGAATTTACGAGAATGGAAGCCACACGGATGTAATTTTTTATCAGAGGAATACTGGGAGAGAACAGCCCCAACCCCGACTGAAGATGCATCAACTTCTAAGAAGAAGGGTTCCTCGAAATTTGGTTGTTGGAGAACTGGAGCCGTCATGAAAGCTAACTTTAAGCGAGAAAAAGCTACAATGGCTTCCGGAGGCCACAAACTAGGATTAGAACCCTTCCTCGTCAGGGCAGTAATGGGCGCAACAATGGTGGAGAAACCCTTAATGAATTTCCTGTAGTAGTTCGCAAAGCCCAGGAACCTTTGTATTGCTTTCAGGGAAAGAGGCTGAGTCCAGTCACGAATGGCCGACAACTTTTCCGGATCCATGCGAAGCTCCGTCCCCGAGATGACATAACCGAGGAACGGAATAGATGTTACTTCAAAGGTACATTTGGAAAGCTTGGCGTAGAGATGATTCTCTCGTAAACGGTGTAGCACCTCTTTGACTTGAGTCCTGTGTTCGACAAGATTCTTGGAAAAAATCAGTATGTCGTCCAGATATACCACAACGCTCTGATACAGCATATCACGAAAGATTTCGTTGACGAACCCCTGGAAAACCGCGGGAGCATTACTAAGACCAAACGGCATCACCAAGTATTCGTAATGCCCATCTCGGGTATTAAAGGCAGTCTTCCATTCATCCCCCTCTCGGATGCGTATAAGATTGTAAGCTCCTCTCAAGTCGAGTTTTGAAAAAATGCGGGCACCACGAACCCTATCAAATAACTCTGTGATTAGTGGCAAGGGGTATTTATTCTTAATAGTAATGTCGTTTAGGCAGCGGTAGTCGATGCATGGTCTCAACCCCCCGTCCTTTTTCTTCACGAAAAAGAAGCCTGCACCGGCAGGGGAGGAAGAGGGGCGAATGAATCCCTTGAGCATATTGGACTTAATATACTCCGACATGGCTTGAGTCTCGGGAAGAGACAGAGGATATGTGCGACCACGAGGTGGCGTCTTCCCTGGGACAAGGTCAATAGGGCAGTCCCAAGGCCTGTGAGGTGGTAACAGGTCAGCAGCTTGTTCCGAAAATACGTCCTTGTACCCTTGATATGCCTCCGGAATGTGCTCTTCATCCGTTTTGGAGGTAACACGGAGCGGACAAACAGGAGTAAGACAATTAGTGTGACAAAAGGGACTCCAGGACAGAATTTGTGACGACTTCCAGTCGATGTGGGGATTATGACTTTTCAGCCAAGGCATTCCAAGAACCAGATCATGAGGCATTTCTGGGATTACCAAGAGTTCCAAATCTTCCTGATGTAGAGCCCCGACCTGCAGCTTAACTGGCCCCGTGCGCCACATTATAAGACCTTTGGAAATTCTAGTCCCGTTGATAGCCGTCAGTGAAATTGGCCGCTCAATAGGCCGTAACTTTAAACCCAAACTTTGGGCACAGAAAGAAGAAACGAAGTTCCCTGCAGCTCCGGAATCCAATAGGGCTTCACAAGACCTGGAGACTGAATTGGAGACTAGAGTTACTGGAAGCAAGCAGTCCGAAGTTGGAGAAGCTTTTGTCGTAACTCCCAGCTTGACTCCTCCGGAACAAGCTAGGCCTGCCCGTTTCCCGGACGGGCTTTACAAGATTTAAGAAAATGATCTGCGGCTCCACAGTAAAGGCAGAGTTTATCCTCACGACGACGCTGTCGTTCTTCCGGAGACAGTCGGGAGCGGTTAATTTGCATGGGCTCATCTGAGCTGGGTGAGGCCACCGGCCTAGGAGTAGGATTCCGGAACCTGGAACGATCCGAACGACTACGTTCTCTTCCACGCTCCTGCATCCGAAGATCCACCTTGACGCAAAGGGAAATCAAATCTTCTAATGGATCCGGCAGATCTCTAGTAACCAGCTCATCTTTCAGCCGGTCGGAAAGACCGTTCCAGAAGGCAGCTCTCAGGGCGTCATTATTCCAGCGTAGTTCGGAAGCAATGGTCTGGAAATGAACCACGTACTGGCCCACGGAACGGGCGCCCTGCCGAACACGGAGCAAATCGGAAGAAGCAGTGGTCATTCTGCCGGGCTCGTCGAAAATCCTTCGAAAGGACGAGATGAAGTTGGTGTAGTTGGAAACCATGGGATCAGATCGTTCCCATAATGGAGACACCCAATCCAAAGCAGAACCTTCCAACAGAGAAATAATATATGCTACCTTGGACCGGTCTGTAGGAAAGTTGTGTGCAAGTAGCTCGAAATGTACCTCGCATTGGTTCAAGAAACCACGACAATTTTTGGGATTCCCATTATAGCGGGACGGAGTAGGCAACTGAAGGCGTGGAGTGACACCGGCCGATGGTTGAACATTGCTGGCAACGGCAACTGGTGCGACTACTGGAACAGGTGCCGGAATTACTGAGGCCAGAGACGCCTGAATCTGATCCAGACGCCCGGACAACTGCTGGAGGTACTGCATCACCTGGCCTTGCGCTGCTTCCTGACTTTGCACTCGAGAAGCCAGGTTCTGAATGGCACTCGAGTCCGTGTTCCGATTCCCCGAGTCCATGTGGCCTGAGTATACTGTCACTGACCTGGTTTGGGAGTGTTGTGGACTCGGGGCTTCTTCCGATGACCGGCAAGAGGAACCGCCACTGGGTCGTAGTAGAGATGGCCGGATGTAGGTCTTCCTCATGCAGGACTAAGACGGCAGGCGGGAGGCCCAGAGGAATTCTTGAAGGTCTCCTGTAAGACAAGACTTGTAGAAATACTGAAGGCTGGGGTACTGAGATATTGGAGACACTGTGGTATTGGAGGCACTGAGGTGCTGGGAGTACAGGGAGTGCAGGGAGGCCCTTGAAGGCACGGAGGTGCATGGAGGCACGAAGGTGCTTGGGGGCACGGAGGTGTTTGGAGACACCGAGGTGCTTGGAGGGATGAGGTGCTTGGAGGCACGAGGTGCTTGGAGACACGGAGGTAACTGGAGGCACGGAGGTGCTTGGAGGCACGGAGGTGCTTGGAGGCACGGAGGTGCTTAGAGGCACGGAGGTGTTTGGAGACACCGAGGTGTTTGGAGGGATGAGGTGCTTGGAGGCACGAGGTGCTTGGAGGTAACTGGAGGCACGGAGGTGCTTGGAGGCACGGAGGTGCTTGGAGGCACAGAGGTGTTTGGAGGGATGAGGCACTTGGAGGCACGAGGTGCTTGGGGGTAACTGGAGGCACGGAGGTGCTTGGAGGCACGGAGGTGCTTGGAGGCACGAGGTGCTTGGAGACACGAGGTGCTTGGAGGCACGGAGATAATTGGAGGCACGGAGATAATTGGAGGCACGGAGATAATTGGAGGCACGGAGATAATTGGAGGCACGGAGGTAATTGGAGGCACGGAGGTGCTTGGAGGCTCAGGATGCTTGGAGGCACAGGATGCTTGGAGGCTCAGGATGCTTGGAGGCACAGGATGCTTGGAAGCACAGGATGCTTGCAGGGACGAGGGAGCTCTGGAATCACAGCTTCCGCAGGAGAAACGAAGATACTCAGGCACCGGATCTCTGCCTGGTATCTGATTTTAAATTCCCCGCCCTAGCCTGATTGGCGGAGCAGGCAGGTGACGTCAGACCTGCTCCGCCTCCTTGCCCTCGCTTGTGATGGCGGCGTCCTTGCTTCCGGGAAGCCGCCGGAGAGCAGCGCCGACCCGCCGCTGAAGCCGGAGACCGTCAGGGGAAGAGAGGCGCCGGGCAGACCAGGCCACCCGCAGGGACAAGCGCGGTCGCCGCTGCCCGAGGTTCGTGACAAAAAGAAAGTATTAAAGACAACAGAAGATAGAAGAAAGCGTTAGAAGACAACGACAGAAGAAAACAACCGATGACGACAGAACAAGAAAGAATAAGCAAGATAAAGAGAGACAAAAAAAGAAAGAAGCAGAAAAAACCTGAAGAAAAAGAAAGAAAAATGAAAGAAGAAAGAAAGAAAAAAGAAAGAAGCAGAAAGATAAAGGTAAGAAGAAAGAAAATAATGTTTCTATGCCTATGTATGGTATTGCAGAACCCTTATGTTGTCTTATTGATAAAAGTATTAAAGACGAAAGAAGATAGAAGAAAGCAACAGAAGAAGACAACGACAGAAGACAACGATGACAGACAGAACAAGAAAGAAGCAAGAAAAAGAGAGACAAAAAAGAAAGAAGCAGAAAAAAGCATGAAGAAAAAGAAAGAAAAATGAAAGGAAGAAAATAAAAGAAGAAAGAAGCAGAAAGATAAAGGTAAGAAGAGAGAAAATAATGTTTCTATGCCTATGTATGGTATTGCAGAACCCTTATGTTGTTTTATTTCTAAAAGTATTAAAGATGACAGAAGAAGATAGATCTAAGTGACAGAAGAAGACAACGACAGAAGAAGACAAGGATGACAGACAGAACAAGAAAGAAGAAGCAAGAAAAAAAGAGACAAAAAAAGACAGAAAGAAAAGAAGCAGAAAAAAAGCATGAAGAAAAAGACAGAAAAATGAAAGAAAGAAAAAAAGAAAGAAGCAGAAAGCTAAAGGTAAGAAGAAAGAAAATAATGTTTCTATGGCTATGTATGGTATTGCAGAACCCTTATGTTGTCTTATAGATAAAAGTATTAAAGACAGTTTATACAGTCAAGTTTGCTGTGGTGCGCTCCCTGGGTTACTAGGGCAATATTCAATCTTCAGACGTGTTAGGCTCAGGTGAGTATATTCTTAGTTCGACAACGATTCCCCACTCCAATTCACACGATTTTACCCAAAAAATAGAAAAGAAAGCGATATAGTGAAGTATTGTCAGATTCAGTTATATTAATATGAATGGGGTTATTCAAACGTATGGAGTCCCAATGAATGGGCGGACCCACGTACCAGATTTTTTTGGGGTGTCAGTAGTGCCCACCCAAATACGCCTGTGGTGTTACTTCCACTGCTCTCTGGTAGTTTTCCTCAAGGATTCTTCACCAATTCACCTCTTTGTCTAATGTCAGCGAAAGGTTTCTCTGTGGTGTCTAACCTAGAGCAAGAGAGATCACCAACTTTCCATCACTTATTATTAGATATCTCCCACTGTTTCCTAAAGAGGATTAAACGTATTAAAAAGTATTAAAGACGACAGAAGAAGATAGAAGAAAGCGACAGAAGAAGACAACGACAGAAGACAATGATGACAGAAGCAAGAAAGAGAGAGAAAAAGAAAGAAAGAAAGAAAAGAAAGAAAGAAAGAAAGAAAGAAAGAAAGAAAGAAAGAAAGAAAGAAAGAAAGAAAAGAAAGAAAGAAAGAAAGGAAAGAAGCAGAAAAAAAGCATGAAGCAAAAGAAAGAAAATGAAAGAAGAAAGAAAGATAAAGTTAAGAAGAAAGAAAATAATGTTTCTATGCCTATGTATGGTATTGCAGAACCCTTATATTGTCTTATAGAAAATTGTTTTACAGAAGACTCTTGTGTGGGTGCACTCTTGTATTGATTTGTTTATAGGAAAATATTAAAACATAACTTTTATTATCTAGTTAATTTAAAATAAATCCACACTTACTTAGTCCACCACAATTAGACATAAGCTATAATGATACATATATATGCCTCAGCCCGCCCGCATCTCGGAGAGATAACATATATAATTGATGTGGCTGATTAGTGTAAAAGGCTGGAGCGAGTATGAGCAAAAGCCAGTCGATTCGTAAATTGGAAAAATTGGAAATGTTCTGGTTAGTCTATGCTAATAGACTTAAGGAGGGATGTAGATACTATAGCTCTACACCCTGATCCTATCCCACCAGCACAAGCTCAGCTTGTGTTAATTAGACCTCAAAGGGTCAATGAACTGGACTGTTGTAGGGAGTATAGATCCTGGATTGTATTGAAACTAATCAGATCTATGAAGTATCAGGGAAGGCAGTACCTAAATCCTGGATTGTATTGAAAACAAATCAGATCTGTGAGGTATCAGGGAAGGCGGTACTTAAGAAGAGTATTCAGTATCAGGTAAAGAGATGAACGAGAGAGATGATTTGAGAAAAAATGTGGTGATTCTGCTGGTGGTATATAGTCGAGAAAGGTCATGAATTACAACACTGGGTATTCTCTGGGGTCCCCCTCACAGATACTGGCCCAGCCCACCACCGTTTTGCTTCCAAGATCGGACGAGATCGGGCTCTGTCGGTGGGGTATGGTAGTAATTTCTCGGGCCCTCTATAACCGACTTACCAATGAGAGTGCACCTAAGGAAGATTGGGAGAGAAGATAGAAAATGTAGCGGATCTGCTGTCTACGTTAGACACAGGATGACCCTGTGGATCATAGATGAGAGTCCGCGGATAAAATTGAGAGGAAAAATAGAAAGAGAAGGTGGAAAAGCGGAGAGAGGAATAAATTAGGCCTGGCACTGGTATCAGTATTGATATCGAACCGGAGCTATGTCAAATTGAGTTTGTTGTGCATAGGACAAAAAGATTGGCAATAATAAATATTAAATATGTTAGGCCGACACATACAGGGATAAGCCAGAAAAATTCACGATATTGGGTATGTTGAGCAATAACCCTCTTTCCCAGCGGAATCAAATTGAGGGGGGGCACACTGGCCCTACTAGGTGCTAATTACACCACTTGCTATTACACATGCATATATTGAATCCCTATGCAAAAATATTCAGAGAAAGGTTATCAAAGCCAAAAAACAATCAGTGTCCGTGTGCACTGGTGGCTAAAAAATGTAGTAGCCAGACAAAAACAGTCTCTGCCCAGATCTCTGGGCCACCCTAAATAGGGTAAAAGTTGGTGGAAAAGGAATTACATATACGCAGGACTGGTAGTCAGTATTGCACAATCTATTAGTGAAAGCTTATTAATCGGAAAGAGGATTGACCTATTGAAGAAACAGTATAATATATATTATATAGACTGGAAGCAATGTGATGAAACAGTATCTGTCCAAAACCTAACCAAAATCCTACATTCCTCAGATGTATGTAAATTAAAGATCGGCATAAATCAATCCTGTAAGAGGTTTAAATGTCTGTCCCAATGCCGTTGTTATAGAGTCAGATAAATGAATAAGAGTGTACCGGTCCCTGCCCAGGTCCCTGGGTCAGTCTCAGGTTACCAGGATCCAGAAAGTACTCCTTAGGTCCTTGGTTCTTGCTGGAAAACGCGTTTCACCCGTCCTGCGGGCTTGTTCACTTCCAATGCTGCTGGTTCACATGCTAGCTGGGGTTTAAATACCTGTTTAATTGGAGATAGGCCAATAGCTGTAGTGTGCTTAATTAACTGAAATCATCCTCAGGCCTCCGCTGTGCTTAGCGGAAGTGAGGTATTTGGTCCGGTTGCTAAGCAACCTTTGCATGGTGCCTTGCTCAGAAATCGGAGAGGAGAGAAAATAATAAAATATTAATGCTTCCCCCTACCCACTCGTTATTGCTGTTCGTTGACGCCATCTCACACATGGGGCAGTAGAAATGTACTGTCGCCTACCTGGATTTGGCTTGTCGTAGCTCCAGCGGCTCTCTGGCAGTGTAACTTCATATCCGGTAGTCTTGTGGCGCAACGTCATATCCGGCGTCTAGATCGAGGCGTCACGTAGCTAAGCAACATTGCTACGTGTCACGTTGCTAAGGTCGCTGGGTTTAGATTATCCCGGCTGCTCTATGGTGGCGCCACGTCATATCCGGTAGTCGGATAGGACGTCTTGGTTGGGGCGTCATGTCGCTAGGCAACTAAGAGGCCTCGGGGCATCATGTCCGGCCAGCGGATCAAACTGTGTTATTTCTTAAATATTGTTAGAGGATAATGCGCGATAAGATGGTAATTGTGTACCTGGCTATGGCACCTGTTATATGAATAGTGCCCCATGTTAGTTGAGTGGCTACTAAAACAAGAGATATCTACATTCAGTAGATATTGATTGCTGTCATTCTCCGGTGTGTTGAGTATGTCATAACCGGCTGTCAGGCTGGTAGTGTGAAACAGATGTGGGTCAAACCCTGTTGGTGGCCAATGTTCCTTATAAATAGAGTATGTTATTTTACTAAACCAATATTGATTAGGCCTGAATGTGCCCTGCCCTGGATATTTTACTGCGGGATGGCAGTGAGCGTGTTCTTGTTAAATCTAGGTAGTGCCCAGGTTAGGGTAGGTGTGTGTGTGTGAAGATAAAGTGTTGGGGGTGTTGAACAGTATAACCAGAGATGATTCCAGATTGATAGACCGGTGTGCGGACTAGGCAGGTTAAAACAAGTAGGGTAGTCAATCCTACCGTGAGAGGTGGAGTAAATCCTTGATCCACAAGGTGGTGTGAAAAACTATTGTGACAAGGTGACCGTGAAGGCAGGTGATTCTTGGGTTACGGATGGGTGTGAGGTTGCGTATAACACCCATTTATTATTGGGTGTAAAATTGGTGAATCACCTAATAAGAGGGACAGGGAAAAAGGGGGGGGGGGGAAAGAAATAAAACAAAAAGGGGGGGAAGAAATGAAGGAGAAAACAGGGGGGGGAATGGTGGACACGCAACAAGTGTAAATGTCGAGGTAAGGTGACGAGTGCGTAGTAAGCAAATTCATATGCTAGGTGGGTGTGAAAAAGTGGGTGGGTAAAGGGTGTGAGGCGTTGTAGCGTGTATAAATATGGGGGGAGAGATGGGAGGGAGAGGCACTACTGGTGAGGAAATACATGAAGGGTAATGTCTTAAGAGGCAATTAATGCCTATTGTTGGGGACGGGAGGACTCATCAGGCAGCAAATAAAATGGATAGATTGTTTCGGACATCGGACCATCATCCCTGGGTGAATAGAGTCAGGTGGATAAGTTAAAGGCGCCATAATTCATGCTTTCATTAAGGCCCATTGGTTTATATGTGTTAAGCTTGAATATCCACTCTGTCTCTTTCTTTAGTAGTTCTTTGGTCAGATCCCCTCATCTGATGCCTAGCTGAACTTTTTCCAGGCCAAAGACTCTGAGTTCTTTTTGAAAGTCTGTGTGGCAGGAGTAAAAGTGCCTGGCAACCGAGGTCAATTTCCTCATCCGTGTGAGATCATTGGCGGCATTCCGACAAGTTCCCACATGTTCCAGTATCCGTTCCTTAAATTTCCGGGTCGTCATCCCTATATACTTCAAGTTACAACTGCATTCAATGCAGCAGATCAGGCCTTGTGTGCTGCAGTTGAAAAACCGTTTGATAGATATGAGTTGGCCGTAGCGATCCGATAGAGTTTATTTTGGCTATCTGGGGACAGGCTTTACAATGTCCGCATGGAAATGAGCCTCTCAAAGTATTAGACCTGTTTGTCCTGGGTTGAAAATGACTCCGTACTAGGAGATCCTTGATATTCCTGGATCTCCTCCAGCTCATTTGGATGTTGGTGTTTTTCAATGGTGCCAGGGTCTTGTCAAGTTGAAGTATAGGGAGATGTTTCTCAATGGCTTTCTTGATCTGTCTCCATTCAGGGCAGAAGGTTCCAATAAATCTGATCTTATCATCTGGTTTGCTGGGGGTCTTGGTCGAGAAGATAAGAGTGTTTCTTGGTATCCTGGTTACTTCTTTGTAGGCTCGTTTCAGAGATCTTTTACTATACCCTCTCTCATGTAATCGGCGAGTTAGTTCCTGACTCTTGGTTTTAAACACCTCTTCCTCAGAACAGTTTCTTCGGAGTTTGAGGAACTCCCCTTTCGGTATGTTTTCCACCGTTGGTGGGAAGTGTGCACTGGTTTGGAACAGTAGACTGTTAGTAGATGTCTCTTTCCGGTATAGTTCTGTAGACAGGCTGCCTGTGGTAGATTTATAGATGTTGATGTCAAGAAAGGCTACTTTTTCCCGATTGATGGTATGTGCAAGCTTTATGTTGAGGTCGTTGTTATTGAGGAGCTTGATAAAATCCATCAAGATATTTAGCTCCCCATCCCAGATAACGAAAATGTTGTCTATATATCTGAGCCACAACATAACATGTTCCGTATAGAGGTCATTGGTATCGGTGAACACATACTTCTGCTCCCACCAGCCTAGAAACAAATTTGCGTATGTGGGCGCACATGCTGCCCCCATGGCTGTACCCCTGCCATGGAGGAAGAATTGATCCTGGCATGTGAAGTAGTTCTTCTCTAAGATGAAGGCCAGTAGGTTGTACAGGAAGTCACCAAATTCTCCTTGCTCATTATTTTCCAAGAAGAACTTCGTTGCATTTAGGCCAGCCTTATGATCAATACTGGTGTAAAGTGCTTCGACGTCCAAAGTCACCAGTAGAAAGCTGTCCTCAAAAATGATATCATGGATCTTCCGAAGTAGATCTGAGGTGTCTCTCAGGTATGAGGGTAATTGTAGGACATATTCCCGGAGAAGTAAATCCAAGAAACGGCTTGGTTGTTCAAGAAGGCCTCAGTTGCCTGACATGATCGGTCTCCCAGGAGGTTTCTTCAGGTCCTTGTGTGTTTTAGGGAGGAGATAAAAGGTTGGTGTTCTCGGATTTTTCACAAAGAGGTAGGCATGTTCCTGTTTGGTAATAGTGCCTGATGTCAAAGCATCTCCAATGAGACTGGTATACTCATTCTGGAATCGAACAGTTGGATTACTTAGTAGTCTTTTGTAACATGCTATTTGTTTCAATTGTCTAAGTGCTTCTGTCACATACATATCTATCGGCCAGAGCACTTTGTTCCCTCCCTTGTCCGATGGCTTAATTATCACATCCTTCCATTCTCTTACCTCTTTCAATGCCTCTCTCTCATTGTAAGATAGATTCTGAGGGAAGTAGTAGTATTTCTGGTCCCTTCGATGTTTGATCAGGTCGAATTCTTTTGAGATAATGTCTAGAAAGACCCGAATTTCCGGACTGTTATTGTCTGGTGGGAAGAAAGTTGACTTAGCCCTACACTTTGGGAGATCTCTTGGTCCTGCCTCCTAACTCTGTTCGGATTGTAGATCTTCTAAGATTGCCACCATCTCCAAATCTTCTGTAGTCAGGTTGGAGTCTCCCTCGGCTTCTTCTGATCTTGAGTTACGATTACTGAAGAATTTTTTGAGAAGTAGTTTCCTCCCAAAGAGTCATAAGTCTTTTTCCCACATAAACCGATCAAATGGTTTAGTGGGAGAGAAGGATAGACCCTTACTCAATACCTTCTTTTGTTCCGTGGAGATTGTTCTATTTGATAGGTTGATGATTTGTAGGTGATCTGTGGAGGATGGATCTAGCGTGTTTTCCTCTGCCGTTCCGGATATCTCGAAGTTCTGGGAGTGTCCCAATTGCCGTTCCTTCCCCTGTCTCTTCTTTCTCCCCCTCCTTGTCGGTCTGTGTTTCGATTTCTGCCTTGTGTTTCTGGCCTCGGCTTAAAAAATAAGGTGAAACTTCTTGGTCATCAGTGTTATACGCTGAATGCGTATCTCCTGTTGGTTCACTTGCTGAGTCATCACTCATAGAGGACTCGAATTCTGAGAAGGTGGGATCTTCTGGTCTTCTGGTTGTCTTCTATCTCTGTTCCTTGTAGGTCTCAAATTCCATCTGAAGATAGTGCCCTGGGTAAAATCTTGTTTATCCCTCTGAAGTTTGTTCCTTTTACGGTCTCTAATACCACTTTCATATATTTCCAGGTCCTTCTTCAATTTCTCAAAAGTGGTCTGGAATGGAAGATCTTTTTCCCATTTGTCAAGATTTTTGCCCAGTTCTTCTAGTTCTTTCTCTACCAGATCTAGTATAAGTGTATCATGTTTGATCAGTATGTGGAGTAAGTCACTGGAACATTTTAGGAGAGCCGCCTCCCATTCACCTTTGAGGCTGGCCGTTGCTAGAGGGAAGGAAGGGAAAATTTTCGGTCTCAGACCCCTGGGTACTATCTTGTGTTTGATATAGTTGTGCAGTGTGGTAATATCCCAGGTTAAGCGGATCCACCTTTGTAGAGTTTTGTGGAGTTTGGACAGGGGGCTTTTCCAATCTGTTAGGGTCCACTCCTATCAGTATCATCCGTTCCGGAGAAAAGATCTTCAAAACCTTCAATATTCCTGCATCTTGAGAGTTCAGACTTAAGTGAGAAGGAGGTCATGTCTGGAAGTGTGGTGTCTGGTGGATATTGGAATATGAGTGTAATGACCCAGAGAAAAAGAGTTCTCAAACAGGTAATATGTAATTGGAAATCTATAGTTTGACTGTGCTGGAATCAGAAACTTACCTTGTGGTCAGAGAAACAACGTATCTCAAAGAGTAGGTATGATTCCGCACCAGTCCCAACGGTTCAAAAGAAATAGTAAGGTACCAGAATAGACTACAATATACAGGAATAATTCCTATTATTTATGCCTGGTGGTTCACCCAGAGTCAGAGGGAAGCTCAGAAGAAAATTGTTTTACAGAAGACTCTTGTGTGGGTGCACTCTTGTATTGATTTGTTTATATGAAAATAATAAAATATAACTTTTATTATCTAGTTAATTTAAAATAAATCCACACCTACATAGTCCACCACAATTAGACATAAGCTATAATGATACATATATATGCCTCAGCCCGCCAGCATCTCGGAGTGATACCATATATAATTGATGTGGCTGATTAGTATAAAAGGCTGGAGTGAGTATGAGCAAAAGCCAGTCGATTCGTAAATTGGAAAAATTAAAAATGTTCTGGTTAGTCTATGCTAATAGACTTAAGGAGGGATGTAGACACTATAGCTCTACACCCTGATCCTATCCCACCAGCACAAGCTCAGCTTGTGTTAATAAGATCTCAAAGGGTCAATGAACTGGACTGTTGTAGGGAGTATAGATCCTGGATTGTATTGAAACTAATCAGATCTATGAAGTATCAGGGAAGGCAGTACCTAAATCCTGGATTGTATTGAAAACAAATCAGATCTGTGAGGTATCAGGGAAGGCGGTACTTAAGAAGAGTATTCAGTATCAGGTAAAGAGATGAACGAGAGAGATGATTTGAGAAAAAATGTGGTGATCCTGCTGTTGGTATATAGTCGAGAAAGGTCATGAATTACAACACCGGGTATTCTCTGGGGTCCCCCTCACAGATACTGGCCCAGCCCACCACCGTTTTGCTTCCAAGATCGGACGAGATCGGGCTCTGTCGGTGGGGTATGGTAGTAATTTCTCGGGCCCTCTATAACAGACTTACCAATGAGAGTGCACCTAAGGAAGATTGGGAGAGAAGATAGAAAATGTAGCGGATCTGCTGTCTACGTTAGACACAGGATGACCCTGTGGATCATAGATGAGAGTCCGCGGATAAAATAGAGAGGAAAAATAGAAAGAGAAGGTGGAAAAGCAGAGAGAGGAATAAATTAGGCCTGGCACTGGTATCAGTATTGATATCGAACCGGAGCTATGTCAAATTGAGTTTGTTTGTCATAGGACAAAAAGATTGTCAATAATAAATATTAAATATGTTGGGCCGACACATACAGGGATAAGCCAGAAAAATTCACGATATTGGGTATGTTGAGCAATAACCCTCTTTCCCAGCGGAATCAAATTCAGGGGGGGCACACTGGCCCTACTAGGTGCTAATTACACCACTTGCTATTACACATGCATATATTGAATCCCTATGCAAAAATATTCAGAGAAAGGTTATCAAAGCTAAAAAAAACAATCAGTGTCCATGTGCACTGGTGGCTAAAAAATGTAGTAGCCAGACAAAAACAGTCTCTGCCCAGATCTCTGGGCCACCCTAAATAGGGTAAAAGTTGGTGGAAAAGGAATTACATATACGCAGGACTGGTAGTCAGTATTGCACAATCTATTAGTGAAAGCTTATTAATCGGAAAGAGGATTGACCTATTGAAGAAACAGTATAATATATATTATATAGACTGGAAGCAATGTGATGAAACAGTATCTGTCCAAAATCTAACCAAAATCCTACATTCCTCAGATGTATGTAAATTAAAGATCGGCATAAATCAATCCTGTAAGAGGTTTAAATGTCTGTCCCAATGCCGTTGTTATAGAGTCAGATAAATGAATAAGAGTGTAACGGTCCCTGCCCAGGTCCCTGGGTCAGTCTCAGGTTACCAGGATCCAGAAAGTACTCCTTAGGTCCTTAGTTCATGCTGGAAAACGCGTTTCACCCATCCTGCGGGCTTGTTCACTTCCAATGCTGCTGGTTCACATGCTAGCTGGGGTTTAAATACCTGTTTAATTGGAGCTAGGCCAATAGCTGTAGTGTGCTTAATTAACTGAAATCATCCTCAGGCCTCCGCTGTGCTTAGCGGAAGTGAGGTATTTGGTCCGGTTGCTAAGCAAACTTTGCATGGTGCCTTGCTCAGAAATAGGAGTGGAGAAAAAAGAATAAAATATTAATGCTACCCCCTACCCACTCGTTATTGCTGTTCGTTGACGCCATCTCACACATGGGGCAGTAGAAATGTACTGTCGCCTACCTGGATTTGGCTTGTCGTAGCCCCAGCGGCTCTCTGGCAGCGTAACGTCATATCCGGTAGTCTAGTGGCGCAACGTCATATCCGGCATCTAGATCGAGCTAAGAAACATTGCTAAGTGTCACGTTGCTAAGGTCGCTGGGTTTAGATTATCCCGGCTGCTCTATGGTGGCGCCACGTCATATCCGGTAGTCGGATAGGACGTCTTGGTTGGGGCGTCATGTCGCTAGGCAACTAAAAGGCCTCGGGGCGTCATGTCCGGCCAGCGGATCAAACTGTGTTATTTCTTAAATATTGTTAGGTGATAATGCGCGATAAGATGGTAATTGTGTACCTGGCTATGACGCCTGGTATATGAATAGTGCCCCATGTTAGTTGAGTGGCTACTAAAACAAGAGATATCTACATTCGGTAGATATTGATTGCTTTCATTCTCCGGTGTGTTGAGTATGTCATAACTGGCTGTCAGGCTGGTAGTGTGAAACAGATTTGGGTCAAACCCTGATGGTGGCCAATGTTCCTTATAAATAGAGTATGTGATTTTACTAAACCAATATTGATTAGGCCTGAATGTGCCCTGCCCTGGATATTTTACTGCGGGGTGGCAGTGAGCGTGTTCTTCTTAAATCTAGGTAGTGCCCAGGTTAGGGTAGGTGTGTGTGTGTGTGAAGATAAAGTGTTGGGGGTGTTGAACAGTATAACCAGAGAGGATTCCAGATTGATAGACCGTGTGCGGACTAGACAGGTTAAAACAAGTAGGGTAGTCAATCCTACCGTGAGAGGTGGGGTAAATCCTTGATCCACAAGGTGGTGTGAAAAACTATTGTGACAAGGTGACCGTGAAGGCAGGTGATTCTTGGGTTATGGATGGGTGTGAGGTTGCGTATAACACCCATTTATTATTGGGTATACAATTGGTGAATCACCTAGTAAGAGGGACAGGGAAAGGGGGGGGGGTTAAGAAATGAAGGAGAATACAGGGGGGGAATTGGTGGACACGCAACAAGTGTAAATGTCGAGGTAAGGTGACGAGTGCGTAGTAAGCAAATAGATATGCTAGGTGGGTGTGAAAAAGTGGGTGGGTAAAGGGTGTGAGGCGTTGTAGCGTGTATAAATATGGGGGGAGAGATGGGAGGGAGAGGCACTACTGGTGAGGAAATACATGAAGGGTAATGTCTTAAGAGGCAATTAATGCCTATTGTTGGGGACGGGAGGACACATCAGGCAGCAAATAAAATGGATAGGTTGTTTCGGACATCGGACCATCATCCCTGGGTGAATAGAGTCAGGTGGATAAGTTAAAGGCGCCATAATTCATGCTTTCATTAAGGCCCATTGGTTTATATGTGTTAAGTTTGAATATCCACTCTGTCTCTTTCTTTAGTAGTTCTTTGGTCAGATCCCCTCCTCTGATGCCTAGCTGAATTTTTCCAGGCCAAAGACTCTGAGTTCTTTTTGAAAGTCTGTGTGGCAGGAGTAAAAGTGCCTGGCAACCGAGGTCAATTTCCTCATCCGTGTGAGATCATTGGCAGCATTCCGACAAGTTCCCACATGTTCCAGTATCCGTTCCTTAAATTTCCGGGTCGTCATCCCTATATACTTCAAGTTACAACTGCATTCAATGCAGTAGATCAGGCCTTGTGTGCTGCAGTTGAAAAACTGTTTGATAGATATGAGTTGGCCGTAGCGATCCGATATTGAGTTTATTTTGGCTATCTGGGGACAGGCTTTACAATGTCCGCATGGAAATGAGCCTCTCAAAGTATTAGACCTGTTTGTCCTGGGTTGAAAATGACTCCGTACTAGGAGATCCTTGATATTCCTGGATCTCCTCCAGCTCATTTGGATGTTGGTGTCTATCAATGGTGCCAGGGTCTTGTCAAATTGAAGTATAGGGAGATGTTTCTAAATGGCTTTCTTGATCTGTCTCCATTCAGGGCAGAAGGTTCCAATAAATCTAATCTTATCATCTGGTTTGCTGGGGGTCTTGGTTGAGAAGATAAGAGTATTAAAGACGACAGAAGAAGATAGAGGAAAGCGACAGAAGAAGACAACGACAGAAGAAGACAACAATGACAGAACAAGAAAGAAGAAGCAAGAAAAAGAGAGACAAAAAAAGAAAGAAAAATGAAAGAAAGAAAGAAAAATAAAAGAAAGTATTAAAGACGACAGAAGATAGAAGAAAGTGTCAGAAGACAACAACAGAAGAAAACAACCGATGACAGACAGAACAAGAAAGAAGAAGCAAGAAAAAGAGAGACAAAAAAAGAAAGAATCAGAAAAAAGCATGAAGAAAAAGAAAGAAAAATGAAAGAAGAAAAATGAAAAAAGCAGAAAGATAAAGGTAAGAAGAAAGAAAATAATGTTTCTATGCCTATGTATGGTATTGCAGAACCCTTATGTTGTCTTATAGATAAAAGTATTAAAGACGACAGAAGAAGATAGAGGAAAGCGACAGAAGAAGACAACGACAGAAGACAACGATGACAGACAGAACAAGAAAGAAGAAGCAAGAAAAAGAGAGACAAAAAAGAAAGAAAGAAAAGAAAAAAGCAGAAAAAAAGCATGAAGAAAAAGAAAGAAAAATTTAAAGAAGAAAAATGAAAGAAAAATGAAAGAAGAAAGAAAAAAAGAAGCAGAAAGATAAAGGTAAGAAAGAAAATAATGTTTCTATGCCTATGTATGGAATTGCAAAACCCTTATGTTGTCTTATTGATAAAAGTATTAAAGATGAAAAAAGAAGATAGAAGAAAGCAACAGAAGAAGACAACGACAGAAGACAACGATGACAGACAGAACAAGAAAGAAGAAGCAAGAAAAAGAGAGACAAAAAAAGAAAGAAAGAAGCAGAAAAAAAACAAGAAGAAAAAGAAAGAAAAATTAAAGAAAGAAAGAAAATGAAAGAGGAAAAAAGAAAGAAGCAGAAAGATAAAGGTAAGAAGAAAGAAAATAATGTTTCTATGCCTATGTATGGTATTGCAGAACTCTTATGTTGTTTTATTTATAAAAGTATTAAAGGTGACAGAAGAAGATAGAATTAAGCGACAGAAGAAGACAACGATGACAGACAGACAGAACAAGAAAGAAGAAGCAAGAAAAAGAGAGACAAAAAAAGAAAGAATCAGAAAAAAGCATGAAGAAAAAGAAAGAAAAATGAAAGAAGCAGAAAGATAAAGGTAAGAAGAAAGAAAATAATGTTTCTATGCCTATGTATGGTATTGCAGAACCCTTATGTTGTCTTATAGATAAAAGTATTAAAGACGACAGAAGAAGATAGAGGAAAGCGACAGAAGAAGACAACGACAGAAGACAACGATGATAGACAGAACAAGAAAGAAGAAGCAAGAAAAAGAGAGACAAAAAAGAAAGAAAGAAAGAAAGAAAAGAAAAAAGCAGAAAAAAGCATGAAGAAAAAGAAAGAAAAATTTAAAGAAGAAAAATGAAAGAAAAATGAAAGAAGAAAGAAAAAAAGAAGCAGAAAGATAAAGGTAAGAAAGAAAATAATGTTTCTATGCCTATGTATGGAATTGCAAAACCCTTATGTTGTCTTATTGATAAAAGTATTAAAGACGAAAAAAGAAGATAGAAGAAAGCAACAGAAGAAGACAACGACAGAAGACAACGATGACAGACAGAACAAGAAAGAAGAAGCAAGAAAAAGAGAGACAAAAAAGAAAGAAAGAAGCAGAAAAAAAGCATGAAGAAAAAGAAAGAAAAATTAAAGAAAGAAAGAAAATGAAAGAGGAAAAAAGAAAGAAGCAGAAAGATAAAGGTAAGAAGAAAGAAAATAATGTTTCTATGCCTATGTATGGTATTGCAGAACCCTTATGTTGTTTTATTTATAAAAGTATTAAAGATGACAGAAGAAGATAGAATTAAGCGACAGAAGAAGACAACGATGATAGACAGAACAAGAAAGAAGAAGCAAGAAAAAGAGAGACAAAAAAGAAAGAAGCAGAAAAAAGCATGAAAAAAAGAAAGAAAAGTGAAAGAAAGAAAGAAAGAATGAAAGAAAGAAAGAAAGAAAGAAAGAAAATGAAAGAAGAAAAAAGAAAGAAGCAGAAAGATAAAGGTAAGAAAAGAGAAAATAATGTTTCTATGCCTATGTATGGTATTGCAGAACCCTTATGTTGTTTTATTTATAAAAGTATTAAAGATGACAGAAGAAGATAGAATTAAGCGACAGAAGAAGACAACGATGATAGACAGAACAAGAAAGAAGAAGCAAGAAAAAGAGAGACAAAAAAGAAAGAAGCAGAAAAAAAGCATGAAAAAAAGAAAGAAAAGTGAAAGAAAGAAAGAAAGAATGAAAGAAAGAAAGAAAGAAAGAAAGAAAGAAAGAAAGAAAGAAAGAAAATGAAAAAAGAAAAAAGAAAGAAGCAGAAAGATAAAGGTAAGAAAAGAGAAAATAATGTTTCTATGCCTATGTATGGTATTGCAGAACCCTTATGTTGTTTTATTTATAAAAGTATTAAAGATGACAGAAGAAGATAGAATTAAGTGACAGAAGAAGACAATGACAGAAGAAGACAATGATGACAGACAGAACAAGAAAGAAGCAAGAAAAAGAAAGACAAAAACACAGAAAGAAAAGAAGCAGAAAAAAAGCATGAAGAAAAAGAAAGAAAAATTAAAGAAGAAAGAAAGAAAAATGAAAGAAGAAAGAAGCAGAAAGCTAAAAGGTAAGAAGAAAGAAAATAATGTTTCTATGGCTATGTATGGTATTGCAGAACCCTTATGTTTTCTTATAGATAAAAGTATTAAAGACAACAGAAGAAGATAGAAGAAAGCGACAGAAGAAGACAACGACAGAAGACAATGACGACAAACAGAACAAGAAAGAAGCAAGAAAAAGAGAGACAAAAAAAGAAAAATTGAAAGAAAGGAAGAAAAGAAAGCAGGAAAAAAGCATGAAGCAAAAGAAAAATGAAAGAAAGAAAATGAAAGAAGAAAAAAGAAAGAAGCAGAAAGATAAAGGTAAGAAGAAAGAAAATAATGTTTCTATGCCTATGTATGGTATTGCAGAACCCTTATGTTGTCTTATTTATAAAAGTATTAAAGATGACAGAAGAAGATAGAAGAAAGCGACAGAAGAAGACGACAGAAGAAGACAACGATGACAGACAGAACAAGAAAGAAGAAGCAAGAAAAAGAGAGACAAAAAAGAAAGAAAGAAAAGAAAAAAGCAGAAAAAAAGCATGAAGAAAAAGAAAGAAAAATGAAAGAAGAAAAATGAAAGAAGAAAGAATGAAAAAAGAAAGAAGCAGAAAGATAAAGGTAAGAAGAAAGAAAAATAAGAATTTACTTACCGATAATTCTATTTCTCGGAGTCCGTAGTGGATGCTGGGGTTCCTGAAAGGACCATGGGGAATAGCGGCTCCGCAGGAGACAGGGCACAAAAAGTAAAGCTTTACGATCAGGTGGTGTGTACTGGCTCCTCCCCCCATGACCCTCCTCCAAGCCTCAGTTAGGTACTGTGCCCGGACGAGCGTACACAATAAGGAAGGATTTATGAATCCCGGGTAAGACTCATACCAGCCACACCAATCACACCGTACAACCTGTGATCTAAACCCAGTTAACAGTATGATAACAGCGGAGCCTCTGAAAAGATGGCTCACAACAATAATAACCCGATTTTTGTAACTATGTACAAATAATGCAGATAATCCGCACTTGGGATGGGCGCCCAGCATCCACTACGGACTCCGAGAAATAGAATTATCGGTAAGTAAATTCTTATTTTCTCTATCGTCCTAGTGGATGCTGGGGTTCCTGAAAGGACCATGGGGATTATACCAAAGCTCCCAAACGGGCGGGAGAGTGCGGATGACTCTGCAGCACCGAATGAGAGAACTCCAGGTCCTCCTTAGCCAGGGTATCAAATTTGTAGAATTTTACAAACGTGTTCTCCCCCAACCACGTAGCCGCTCGGCAGAGTTGTAATGCCGAGACCCCTCGGGCAGCCGCCCAAGAAGAACCCACCTTCCTTGTGGAGTGGGCTTTTACCGATTTTGGCTGTGGCAGGCCTGCCACAGAATGTGCAAGCTGAATCGTACTACAAATCCAGCGAGCAATAGTCTGCTTAGACGCAGGAGCGCCCAACTTGTTGGGAGCATATAGTATAAACAGCGAGTCAGATTTCCTGACTCCAGCTGTCCTTGAAATGTATATTTTTAAAGCTCTGACAACGTCCAACAACTTGGAGTCCTCCAAGTCGCTTGTAGCCGCAGGCACTACAATAGGTTGGTTCAGATGAAATGCTGACACCACCTTAGGGAGAAAATGCGGACGAGTCCGCAGTTCTGCCCTGTCCGAATGGAAAATCAGATATGGGCTTTTGTAAGATAAAGCTGCCAGTTCTGACACTCTCCTGGCCGAAGCCAGGGCTAGTAGCATGGTCACTTTCCATGTGAGATATTTCAAATCCACAGTTTTTAGTGGTTCAAACCAATGAGATTTGAGAAAGTCCAAAACAACATTGAGATCCCACGGTGCCACTGGAGGCACCACAGGGGGCTGTATATGCAGCACTCCCTTAACAAAAGTCTGGACTTCAGGAACTGAAGCCAATTCTTTTTGGAAGAAAATCGACAGGGCCGAAATTTGAACCTTAATAGATCCCAATTTGAGACCCATAGACAATCCTGATTGCAGGAAATGTAGGAATCGACCCAGTTGAAATTCCTCCGTCGGAGCACTCCGATCCTCGCACCACGCAACATATTTTCGCCAAATGCGGTGATAATGTTGCGCGGTTACTTCCTTCCTTGCTTTAATCAAAGTAGGAATGACTTCTTCCGGCATGCCTTTTTCCTTTAGGATCCGGCGTTCAACCGCCATGCCATCAAACGCAGCCGCGGTAAGTCTTGAAACAGACAGGGACCCTGCTGAAGCAAGTCCCTTCTCAGAGGTAGAGGCCACGGATCTTCCGTGATCATCTCTTGAAGTTCCGGGTACCAAGTCCTTCTTGGCCAATCCGGAACCACTAGTATCGTTCTTACGCCTCTTTGCCGTATAATTCTCAATACTTTTGGTATGAGAGGCAGAGGAGGAAACACATACACCGACTGGTACACCCAAGGCGTTACCAGCGCGTCCACAGCTATTGCCTGCGGATCTCTTGACCTGGCGCAATACCTGTCCAGTTTTTTGTTGAGGCGAGACGCCATCATGTCCACCATTGGTCTTTCCCAACGGGTTACCAGCATGTGGAAAACTTCTGGATGAAGTCCCCACTCTCCCGGGTGAAGGTCGTGTCTGCTGAGGAAGTCTGCTTCCCAGTTGTCCACTCCCGGGATGAACACTGCTGACAGTGCTATCACATGATTCTCTGCCCAGCGAAGAATCCTTGCAGCTTCTGCCATTGCACTCCTGCTTCTTGTGCCGCCCTGTCTGTTCACATGGGCGACTGCCGTGATGTTGTCCGACTGGATCAACACCGGTTTTCCTTGAAGCAGAGGTTCTGCCTGGCTTAGAGCATTGTAGATTGCTCTTAGTTCCAGAATGTTTATGTGAAGAGACGTTTCCAGGCTCGACCACACGCCCTGGAAGTTTCTTCCTTGTGTGACTGCTCCCCAGCCTCTCAGGCTGGCGTCCGTGGTCACCAGGATCCAATCCTGTATGCCGAATCTGCGGCCCTCCAATAGATGAGCACTCTGCAACCACCACAGAAGAGATACCCTTGTCCTTGGAGACAGGGTTATCCGCTGGTGCATCTGAAGATGCGACCCTGACCATTTGTCCGACAGATCCCTCTGGAAAATTCTTGCGTGGAATCTGCCGAATGGAATTGCTTCGTAAGAAGCCACCATTTTTCCCAGGACTCTTGTGCATTGATGTACAGACACCTTTCCTGGTTTTAGGAGGTTCCTGACAAGCTCGGATAACTCCTTGGCTTTTTCCTCTGGGAGAAAAACCTTTTTCTGAACCGTGTCCAGAATCATCCCTAGGAACAGCAGACGTGTTGTCGGAATTAACTGGGATTTTGGAATATTCAGAATCCACCCGTGCTGTTTTAGCACTTCTTGAGACAGTGCTAATCCCATCTCTAGCTGTTCTCTGGACCTTGCCCTTATTAGGAGATCGTCCAAGTATGGGATAATTAATACGCCTTTTCTTCGAAGAAGAATCATCATCTCGGCCATTACCTTGGTAAAGACCCGAGGTGCCGTGGACAATCCGAACGGCAGCGTCTGAAACTGATAGTGACAGTTCTGTACGACGAACCTGAGGTACCCCTGGTGTGAGGGGTAAATTGGAACGTGGAGATACGCATCCTTGATGTCCAAGGATACCATAAAGTCCCCTTCTTCCAGGTTCGCTATCACTGCTCTGAGTGACTCCATCTTGAACTTGAACTTCTTTATGTACAGGTTCAAGGATTTCAGATTTAGAATAGGTCTTACCGAGCCATCCGGCTTCGGTACCACAAATAGAGTGGAATAATACCCCTTTCCTTGTTGTAAAAGGGGTACCTTGACTATCACCTGCTGAGAGTACAGCTTGTGAATGGCTTCCAAGACCGTCACCCTGTCGGAGGGGGACGTTGGTAAAGCAGACTTCAGGAAACGGCGAGGTGGATCCGTCTCTAGTTCCAACCTGTACCCCTGAGATATTATCTGCAGGATCCAGGGATCTACCTGCGAGTGAGCCCACTGCGCGCTGAAATTCTTGAGACGACCCCCCACCGCCCCCGAGTCCGCTTGAGAAGCCCCAGCGTCATGCTGAGGCTTTTGTAGAAGCGGGGGAGGGCTTCTGTTCCTGGGAAGGAGTTGCCTGTTGCTGTCTCTTCCCCCTTCCTCTGCCTCGTGGCAGATATGAATATCCCTTTGCTCTCTTGTTTTTAAAGGAACGAAAGGGCTGCGGTTGAAAAGTCGGTGTCTTTTTCTGTTGGGGAGTGACTTGAGGTAAAAAGGTGGATTTCCCGGCTGTAGCCGTGGCCACCAAATCCGATAGACCGACACCAAATAACTCCTCCCCTTTATACGGCAAAACTTCCATATGCCGTTTTGAGTCCGCATCGCCTGACCACTGTCGCGTCCATAAACTTCTTCTGGCCGAAATGGACATAGCACTTACCCGTGATGCCAGTGTGCAGATATCCCTCTGTGCATCACGCATATAAAGAAATGCATCCTTTATTTGCTCTAAAGACAGTAAAACATTGTCCCTATCCAGGGTATCAATATTTTCAATCAGGGACTCTGACCAAGCTACCCCAGCACTGCACATCCAGGCTGTCGCTATAGCTGGTCGTAGTATAACACCTGTATGTGTGTATATACTTTTTTGGATATTTTCCATCCTCCTATCTGCTGGATCTTTAAGTGCGGCCGTCTCAGGAGAGGGTAACGCCACTTGTTTTGATAAGCGTGTGAGCGCCTTGTCCACCCTAGGAGGTGTTTCCCAGCGCGCCCTAACCTCTGGCGGGAAAGGGTATAAAGCCAATAACTTCTTTGAAATTAGCATTTTTTTATCGGGGGCAACCCACGCTTCATCACACACCTCATTTAATTCATCTGATTCAGGAAAAACTATAGGTAGTTTTTTCACACCCCACATGATACCCTGTTTTGTGGTACCTGTAGTATCAGCAATATGTAACGCCTCCTTCATTGCCAAAATCATATAACGTGTGGCCCTACTAGAAAATACGGTTGATTCGTCACCGTCGCCACTGGAATCAGTGCCTGTGTCTGGGTCTGTGTCGACCGACTGAGGCAAAGGGCGTTTTACAGCCCCTGACGGTGTTTGAGGCGCCTGGACAGGCACTAATTGATTGTCCGGCCGTCTCATGTCGTCAAACGACTGCTTTAGCGTGTTGACACTATCCCGTAATTCCATAAATAAAGGCATCCATTCTGGTGTCGACCCCCTAGGAGGTGACATCCCCATATTTGGCAATTGCTCCGCCTCCACACCAATATCGTCCTCATACATGTCGACACACACGTACCGACACACAGCAGACACACAGGGAATGCTCTTAACGAAGACAGGACCCCACTAGCCCTTTGGGGAGACAGAGGGAGAGTTTGCCAGCACACACCAAAAGCGCTATATATGACAGGGATAGCCTTATAATAAGTGCTCCCTGTATAGCTGCTTTAATAATATAGTTTTGCCACAATTTTGCCCCCCCCTCTCTTGTTTTACCCTGTTTCTGTAGTGCAGTGCAGGGGAGAGCCTGGGAGCCTTCCTGACCAGCGGAGCTGTGTGAGGAAAATGGCGCTGTGTGCTGAGGAGATAGGCCCCGCCCCTTTTTCGGCGGGCTCGTCTCCCGCTCTTTAGTGGATTCTGGCAGGGGTTAAATATCTCCATATAGCCCCCGGAGGCTATATGTGAGGTATTTTTAGCCAAAAAAGGTTTTCATTTGCCTCCCAGGGCGCCCCCCTCCCAGCGCCCTGCACCCTCAGTGACTGCCGTGTGAAGTGTGCTGAGAGGAAAATGGCGCACAGCTGCAGTGCTGTGCGCTACCTTAAGAAGACTGAGGAGTCTTCTGCCGCCGATTCTGGACCTCTTCTCGTTTCAGCATCTGCAAGGGGGCCGGCGGCGAGGCTCCGGTGACCATCCAGGCTGTACCTGTGATCGTCCCTCTGGAGCTAATGTCCAGTAGCCAAGAAGCCAATCCATCCTGCACGCAGGTGAGTTCACTTCTTCTCCCCTAAGTCCCTCGTTGCAGTGATCCTGTTGCCAGCAGGACTCACTGTAAAATAAAAAACCTAAGCTAAACTTTTCTAAGCAGCTCTTTAGGAGAGCCACCTAGATTGCACCCTTCTCGGCCGGGCACAAAAATCTAACTGAGGCTTGGAGGAGGGTCATGGGGGGAGGAGCCAGTACACACCACCTGATCGTAAAGCTTTACTTTTTGTGCCCTGTCTCCTGCGGAGCCGCTATTCCCCATGGTCCTTTCAGGAACCCCAGCATCCACTAGGACGATAGAGAAATAATGTTTCTATGCCTATGTATGGTATTGCAGAACCCTTATGTTGTCTTTTTGATAAAAATATTAAAGACGAAAGTAGAAAATAGAAGAAAGCAACAGAAGAAGACAACGACAGAAGACAACGATGACAGACAGAACAAGAAAGAAGAAGCAAGAAAAAGAGAGACAAAAAAAAAGAAGCAGAAAAAAAGCATGAAGAAAAAGAAAGGAAAATGAAAGAAAGAAAGAAAATGAAAGAAGAAATAAGCAGAA